>NC_080778.1:4242424-4545454 GCF_020826845.1 Diceros bicornis minor | reverse complement strand
GCTACCACCATCAATGAAACGTTATTCAGACACAAAGGAGTGTCAGTTTACAAACTGTAAAGCTCTGCACCTATGTCCTTGTGCTACTGAAGATCCAGTTTCTGAGCCGTGATTCATAGTAAGACGATCTCAGATTAAATTCCCAACAGACCTAAAAGAACGTGGAAAAGTCACCTTGCTTATGCACGCGGGAGAACCATTTGGCAGTGTAAGCAAAGCTGGAAGTGATGGTTTTTTCTTCCCCGGCCACTCCACTTTCAGGCACTTGCCATCCATGCACAAGGAAACACATTCACGGCAATGATTTGCAAAGCAAAATAATAATAACACACAAAAAAGGGAAGAAACCTGGATGTTTACAGGTAAGAGAATTGATAAAAATACTCTCATGATGGACTACTCCACATTTAAGGGAACATTATATCAGAGAGGTCTGAAGACTTAGGAAGAAAGAGGAAGGATAATGTATGATTTATGAATACAAATTGAATCCAATTGAATAAAGTTCTGATTGTTTTGTTAAAAATATGTAGGCTCCCAAATGATAAAGTTCGTGGTAAAACTCCCTAAAACAGCCAGACTCATCAACAAATGCAGAACCACTGATGTGCCTGTTGTCCGTCACCGACATAAGACTGAACATATGCAAATAATTTGCAAACTAAATCTATGTGTGTGATATTTTCTACTTTACTACCAGAAAATTCTTGAGGCTTGTGGAGCTGAAGGTACCTGTACTTCACATCTTACAAGAGAGGGTTAAAGTTATTTGTCTCTAAACATATTTGATCACTGAGTCATTCTGTTCTGTTCTTTTGTGGATGTTACTTCAAAGCAGTGATCTCTGTGGAGATGTTCTCGAGAGTCATGCGAAATCATCACGTACCGGAAGAGTACATTGTTGTTGTGTATTGCTTGCACACCATTCCCAGGTGATTCCCACATTAAAATGTTATTTCTGCCATCCTTGCCACTTGCCGTTTCAATGGAATCAACCGACTGGATTCTGTCATGTTTTTCCTGTCTTTTCTTCCAATTCCTTCTCATTTCTCCGGGAAAATTTATCCAGACTCAAGAGAGAGGCACAAAATATCCACGTTGCATGTAGCGGGGAAGGTCAAGACCACTCAAAAATTTTTCCTGGCCACAAAAATATCCACTCCCAAATCTGCAAAACTCTAAAATACCATCAACAGTTTCTCCCATCTAAACAGCAGTCTTGTTTCTCCGACGCTCGCCCAGACTCATCCCCATCCCCACCCCCAATCCTTGCAACAACTTCTGTGGATCATGAGCTTATTAGGAAGCAGGCTCTCTCTGGAAGCATGGAGGGGGCAGGGTGGCTAATTGATGCTGGGAATTTCAGAGGGAGTAGGAGAAGCCTTCTTCTTCCAGTTATAAAGTTCATGAACCACTGCCTAGAGCTGACAGAGTTATAATGGCAAGAGGAAATGAAAAATATCTCCTGGCCAATTTGACAAAATTGGAAAATCCCTCAAGACCAGTACTCCCAGAAACATGACTGACTGAAGGGAGGGAAGACAGGAGAGGGGGCTCAGGGGGAGTGGAGGAGAGGAACAGTGAGGAGAAAGGAAGGTGGGGGATGGGAGAGACAGCAAAGCTTATAGACCCATGCTTCTTAACAGAGGAGAAAGGATAGACAGACACAAAGGTCTAACATTCTTTTGTCGCCTATTGCAAGGAAGATTCTAAATCTGAATTTACTGAAACCCTGACTAAGGTACAAAATTTTCAGGTCATTTCTTGTCAGTTGCCAGCTAGTGATTATTCTGTGCTTAATTTACAAAGAATGGGACTGCACTTGTAAAATTATTTAGAAACAAATAGATCTGCAAAGCCGTCAACTTCTCATTACCTAATAAATCATGCTCAGCCATGACCCCTCGCTCCAGCTCAGGCAGCCTGGTGTAATAACTGGTATGTACCCACAGTTTTCTTTTTACTCCAAAAAGTGCTTAATTATCTCCCTTAGATTCCTAGGCATGTGTATCCAGACACCTTGTGAAATGACTCATACCTTACCCATCTCATTTATCGTCAGCATCACGCAGATAGTGAAAAATCTGTAAATTAGAGAGAAGCTGTACAATCCAGAGGTATTAGAGACAATTCTAAACTTCCTCTTTGCAAATTATTAATTTAAAAACAAAATGAGCTTTCTCACATAGGAAACTATTATATACTCCTTTAAAGTTACTGAGACAAACAGTGAGTGAGAGCATCCCCCCAACCATGCACCCCAATGCCAGGACAGTTCCCCTCAGGTGTGGGGGTCCCTAGTCTGACTCCTGGTGTAAAGAATCCACTGATAGTTGTGAACTTGAAAAATGCTGCATTCGGGGAACGGAAGCTCCCAGGAGCGTTTCAGGGAAGAGAGGCTGTGATGCTCTGACTTTAAATGTTATCCAGAAGCTCAGCGCTTCGTCATTCTTTCTCCTTTCTCCAAGAATGACCTTGACATCTGAAAAATTGGGTCAAAGAATAGAGAAAACCTGTCATTCCTTTCTGAGGAAGGAACACTAACGGACCAAAAAGAGATGCGCTTTCTTTGAAAGGACTGTGAAGAGGGTCATATTTCTAAAATTAGGGTCACTGTTTTATTCACTGTGTCTTGCTATTGCTTAAGCTTATTCCTGGGTCCCCACCCCAAAATCTGCACATACAACTCTCCACATGGCAGGCAGCCTATGACGTGCCCCCGATGAATGCACCCCTTGGGGATGTATCCTCTTGTGTCACCCCCTCCCCTTGAGTGTGGGCTGGACCTAGTATCTTGCCTCTAACCCACAGAATATGGCACAGATGATGAAACGTCTCTTTTGCAACTACGTTACAAGAGAGTGTAACTTCCATCTTGCTAGCAATCTATTGCTTTCTCCACTTGCATGCTGTGCTGGAGATGCTCAAATGTCAAGGAACTGAGGGCAGCTTCCAGCCAGCAACTAGCCAGGCACTCAGGTCCTCGGTCCAAAAGCCCACAAGGAACTGAATCCTGCCAACAATCAGTGAGCCTGGAAGTGGGTCCTTCTCCAGCTGAGTCTTCAGATGAGACCAGTCCCAGTCAACACCCAGATTGCAGCCTGTGAGAGACCCTGAAGCTTAGGACCCAGATTCCTGACCCATAGAAACTGTGAAATAATAAATGTGTGTTATTTTAAGTCACTAAGTTTTGGGGTAATTTGTTACACAGCAATAGATAACTAATACATCCATCTTCATTGCATTGTGCAAGTATCACCTTCTCCCTGGAAATGTCTGGGTCTACCCACCTTCTCCCCATTCTCCTACCAGAAATAATGTTTCCTTCCTCTGTGCTTTCACATAACGACATCTGTCTTCTCATCATCACCACACTTACCCCTTTTCTCTGCTCTGTCTCAAAGTTTTTGAGCCTATGGCCCCAGGTAGATTATAAGCTACCGAGGGTATCATTTCCAACATCCTTCTAGCCCTAATGTGGTTATGCTCACAATAAAAGCTCAAATATCAGCTGATTTAACTTGGAGATAAAAAGATGTGCCTCTGCTTTTGGAAAATTTAGGGCAGGAGGCACAGGGCACTTAGATTACACAAGAGCCTGCCCACAGGACCAGGGGCAGCTATCACCATTCTCACTATTCAGGAAAATTCTGAAAATAGTGTATTCCCTGTTTAGATGAACCCTAAATTAACCTCTAATCCCCTTTGTTATGCCCTACTTATTAATGTTTTCAGAAAGAGAAATAATCTTATTTTTCTGATTATAGAAAAACCCACTATTTCTCATTGCAAAAGAAATGGAAAATACAGAAACATATACCAAGTAAAATAAAAATAGTCTGTGATGCCATCACTCATAGAGAATCACTTTTGATGTTGTCTTTTATGTCCTTCTAGAAGTCATATGCATACATGATACACTCATTTTTCTCTTTTTGAGGAAGATTGGCCCTGAGCTAACATCTGTTGCCAATCTTCCTCCTTTTTTCTTTTTTCTCCCCAAAGCCCCAGGACATAGTTGTATATCCTAGTTGTAGGTCCTTCTAGCTCTTCTATGTGGGACACCGCCTCAGTTTGGCTTGAGGAGTGGTGAGTAGGTCCACACCCAGGATCCGAAGCGGTGAACCTCCGGCCGCCTAAGCAGAATTCGCGAACATAACCGCTACGCCACCGGGCCAGCCCCTCATTTTTAATTAAAATATGATTTTTGCTGTATCACTGTCTCTAACCTGTCTTTTGCATTTCATACATGTGGATATTTTTCTTATCAATTAACATTTGAATGTCTATTTTATTGTCAAATATTCCAATCCTGTATTAATGTGTATTTAGGTTGTTTCCAGTTCATTATTATTATAATAATAAATAAAATGACAGAAAGGGAAGTTATAATTCAACAATCCTAAAAGCCACTGTTTTGGGAAGAAGTCCCCCAACATTTTAGAAACCCTTCCAGCAAATTCCCTAGGTCAGTCCCCCAGGCACATTATCTTGCAAAGCATTACTTACTGCGGGAAGGCAGCAAAGCAGAGTGGGTGGGAATCCCTGGCTTTGGAGGAAGACTTAGGAGGGACAGGTGCAGGGAGAAGGGAAGGGCCAGGTGCCAAGGCCACTCAAGAGCAAAGCCAGAGACCATGCAGCATGAAGACCAAGACAGACCTTAGACACGGAGGGATCCACCATGAAGGCCATGTTAGAGACCAGCATCAGCTGCAGCTAACACTTCCAGTCGTTCATGGTGCCTTTGAGCCAGGCGCTGCCTTGCGACTTTGCATATTTAATTGTCTTTCAAGCGTGGCTAATTCTGTTGTCCCTGTAGCCCTAGCAGTATTGGTCTCATTTTACAGAGAAAAGAGAATACAGTTTTCTTGAGTTAAAAAAAAAAGTCTATACGATTGATCCAAGATCTGCAGGGGAATAGCAAACTTTTCCACAGAACTTGGGAGGTACCAATCCATGGAGTCCTTGATGGAGAAAAGTTTAATTCCAGCAATGGGATCTGCCACCAAGAAAATATCCAAAGGTGTTAGAGGTTATTCATCCCTTTCCTGCCAATGGTTCCCATGAGACGTTCCTGAGCTTCACACAACAGGTACACAGTTAGAGCTCAGACACATCTGTATTTGTGTGTTTGATGAGTGTTTGTGAAAACACATATAGGTTTGGAAATGCGAACAGTCTCATACAATGCCAGTGCTGTTGCTTCAATGGAGACTGCAGAAAAAAATCAGGAGTTATTTTTAAAGAGAAAGAGGGGAAAACACACCCTAACATCAGAAATAAAATTTACAAGAGTTAGCAGATATTTATAAAACTCATGACAAGCTTAGTGTCTGCAGTGAGTCATCCAGATTTAACTTGTCTAAACTCATACCTTCAAGGATTTTAACATTTCCTCTTTTCCTTGATATTTTTCATGGTGTTATTCCATATTTAAATCATTCTAAATCTGCAAGTCACTTAAAGCTATAATGCAAAAAATCTTTAAGCAGATAAACTTCGAAATACAAACTCCAAGAAATCCACTAGATATGTACAAGGATCTCAAGTGAATTGCTTGAAAACGACTGTTAAGTCATAATCGTAAACCTCTGTGGAAACACTCTAGCTTCCTATTAAGGAAATCCTCCTTAGAGCTTTCTCTAAAAACTGGGCCCTGCCGTTGAGACCAGGATGGGAGTCCATTGGCTTCGTTTGCTGTCGTTTTGTCTGTGCCTGATTCAGGTGACTGAAATGTATAGCATGGACGCTGTACATTCCATAACGGACGGAGAAAGAGCTTGCAGTCACCAAATGAGGAGCCTCAGGTCATAGAGGACAATCATACTTCTACACAGCCCTCCCTCTGGCCATGCAGCCCCACCTGAACCCCCCAACGACAGGACACACATGTCCACTTAGGCAAGCCGCTGCGTTCCCGGAGGGTTCTGAATCTGAGAAGAGCTGCGTGGGAACCGATCCGCCTCCTGTCAGCTTCCACCCATTGGTCCCACAGTCCCTGGAGCCCCTCTCCACAAGATGGCCAAGTGTTGGGAAACCTATCCTATTTTTACTGTGTTCTTCCCCTCTCGTGAACGACACCAGCTCCTTCATTGTTTCCTCCAGGGTATGCTTTACGATAATTTATTCACTAAATATTTATGGAACACCTACCAGGGCCAGGCCCTGCTCCAAGTGCTGATCCCTGTCTAGGATACTTACATTCCAGTGAGCGGGGGAAGGGAGTCCCTAAAACCCCTTCTAGGAACACGCCCGGGTCGTTTCCGTTCCTTGAGTGCATCGGGGGACAGTAAACACAATGACTGGGTGTGGGCTGACCTCCCTCGTGGTCTAGACTCAATGTCTCTTCCCCCATGCCCTAACACGCAATTTGACTTCAGTCCAGCATTGTTGAAAACTAGATTCAGAATGAACAAGTTGTCCTGGTGCTTATTTCAAAAATAATTTTCAGCCTAATAATCTGTTTACTTTACTGGTGGCTAAGGGGCTCACAGCACCTAAAATGTACATTGAAAACCAGTAAAAAAATGTATATATATAGAAGCAGCAGAGAGGAAAAGACAGACTACTCAAAGATGAGCTGTTCAATTGATCCACAGAGAATAATTGTCTTTGTATAGGAAAAATAAAATTAGGTTCCTGTATCACCATATACAAAATCAAATTTAGTAGAATAATTGAGTACTGGAAGAAAAGAGAGACAGTCTTTATGTTTTTAAGTAGGAAGAACTTCTTAAACAACAAACCAAAAAAATTAACAAAAATATTTATTGGTTTAAAAAGCTCAAAACTTCCTTATTACAAAAGACCCCACACATAGACAAAATGAAAGACAACAAACCATTGAAAGACATTTGCAGCATTTGTGACAAGGGATTAATGCCTAAGATTTATAGAGAACGTCAGGAATCATTAAGGAGAAGACAGATAACCCAAGAGAAAAATAAACAAAGGATGAGAACAGGCGATTCACAAACAAGGAAACCAAAATGGCCAATAAAATATTTTAATAAATGCCCAACCCCATAAATAACAGAGAAACACAAATTAAAATACGTCATGCACAAGACTAGCAAAATGTTTAAAACATCTGAAAACATCAAGAGTCCTCCACTTAGTAGAAATCTAGAGAGAAATTGGCAGTACCTAATAAAATTGAAAATGTACATACTTTACGACGCAATTCCACTTCGATGTGAATGACCTCAAGAAACTCAGGACGCCATCGCAGTGACAAATAGCCAAAATTTGGAGGTAAAGTGAATGTCCATCAGGAGGGGTAAGACAAGGAAAGTCAGTAACATGTTAAAGGAAAACAGTGGTTACAGAAAACATGTGCACTGTGATCCCACTGATGAGACATTAAAACCCATGAAACTATTGCACCTGCTGTGTAAACAGCAGGTGCAATAATTGTTTAATCAAATGTAAGTTCCATGTGGGCAGGGTTTTGTTGTTCTAGCACATGCTCACACATGTGCTATAAACCACGAAGACGTGGACAAGGAGGCCGACACACCAGACTCGTGCTAGTGGCTGCCTTTGGTGGGGAAGGGGTGAGGGGTGGTAGGTGGGATTGAGGAGGTTTTCAAAGGGGTTGATTTTAACACGATCTGAAGAAAATGTAGTCAAATGTGAAGCAAATGTAATTTAGGTGTGGTGTGGTGGGCACTCGAGTGTTATAGCTAAATGTTGGTCATTGAATGTCAAATCACCCTTTGTACTTTCCTAAATTTAATTTCCTCCCAATTGAAAAAGCAAAAGCACAAAAATAAATATAAGCTGGCACTTGAATGGATAACTTAACAGCCCCTAATTAGCACACCACCTAATCGAATTAGGATAATTAGAATCCTTGTGTCATTAATAGTATGCTGATGACTTAGCAACTGCTTATACGCCCTCATTGTGTTCGTGAGGAAGAGCCAAACCCACAGACCCAGCCCTCCCCATGCGTGTGCGTGATGAGAAGGGTCTGGTAAGCTACACTCACACCACGTACCACTCATTGCTTCCCTCATCCCGTCACCCTCCTTCTCAGCTCTCTGTTCCTTTTCTGCGCTTTATTTTTCTCCACGGCCCGCATCCCTCTCCCACACCATATGTTTTTACTTATATTACTTAGACTGTTTACTTAATTGTTTAATCAAATGTAAGTTCCACGTGGGCAGGGTTTTGTTGTTATTCTGTTGACAGTGGGACAAGCCCCAGGGGATGAGAGAACAAGGGTGGACGGCGTCCCAGGTAGTGCCTGCAACAACACCAAGGGGCTGGGGACCACAAGCCCCAACACAGAGACAGTTCCCACAATGAAGCAGGAGTTGCTCTGGCTGAAGGTGCTGGAATAAGACCACGATGATTGGCCCAGCAGAGAGCCAGAATTCTTCCCAAGACATTTATTATGGAGCTAAAGAACTGGCATAAAAAACACTAATGTATTTCCCCAAAGACTATTCTGATAAAACAAAAAACGGACAAGAAAGATCTATTTCCACTGCCACCCAAACTGGCTTTTCTGTACTTCATTTCTGCTTGTTTCTCTAGCAACACACTCAGCCCCCAGACCAGGGCAACCAGCACACATTAGCCTCCTGCTGGGTCCAAGCTGTCAACCCCAGAACAGGACTCACAAGGGAAACCCCACGGCGTGCTCTCCTTGGTGAGGACTAAGGTGCTCTCCTTGGTGGAGACTAAGCCGCCACCACCAGGGACGAGGCCCAGGAAAGCTAACTTTGCAGGATCTCAGGCTCACTGGGCCCAGGTGGCAGGCGAGGACCCTCAAGCCATCCCCCATGGCCAACAGCAGCCCAGGGCAAGACCAGCTCAGCCGGGAAAGACTTGTTGAGAGCACCACCCTGGGTAAACACACAGACCCAGACGCTCAGCACGGCAGAGTGAAGAACAAGCCTGAGTCCAAGCGTATTCCTTCTGAATCCCAGTTGCTTAGCCATGTCACACTTCTTAACGAGGATGTCATATAAAATAGTAGTTGAGCAGACATGCGATGCACACATACTTGAACATCCAGCAGAAGGCTGTGGCCTCGAGTTGCTATAACAGCACTGCCTACTCTACAGAGAGCTCATTAGTGCCATCCTGCACCCAGGGGAGCCATCACTGCTCCCTGGGTACCCTCAGTATATCGAGACATGCACGAGCATTTGACGACATTTGTATTCATCTGGCTAATTTGTAGCTCGTCCTTTGCACACGGATGCTGCACGGGGTTCTCCACCTTCTGCTCCCTACCTTTTCTGCTCATACGACCCAAATTACAAACCCAGCCTGCATCAGGCAGGCCCTGGGCTCCTAGTCAGTGCATGGTCCCATCTCCCTTCGCAGCAGAAACAGAGTGAGAAAAGGCGTTTTGAATATTTTCCTTCTCCTACCAGCTTCTGGCACTCTCCGAAGGCCGGTCTTCCCCATCAACCCCTAAGTGTGACTCTGGGGCCCTGAGCCAGCACTATGATTGCAAGTCTACATGTCTCTACTCGTCCCCTGAGCACCTGAATTTCTAGAGGTGGTTCTGTATCCCTTCATCCAGGAATAAACGCTACCGCACACTACCTAGCCGCTCCCTCTCACACAGCACCTTGCAATCACGAAATGCCATCACCAACCTGCATCTTCCTTTTCAAAAAGTCTCTGAGGACGCCCATCCCTGCTGCGGCGGCTTCCTGAGGCCCGAGGTGGGGTCCCTCGCCCTCGGCCAGGCGGGCAAAGGCCTCTGTGCACGGGCACTGCCCGGCCCGCCACACCACCGGCCGGTCGTGGGCCATGGTGGCGATTGATGTGAACGCTTGGAGGCTTGGCAACTGCTGCCGCCAGCCTGAGAGAGGAGCCGCGCAGCCCGGAGGAGGGCCCTCTGGTGTCATTAGGATCCCACAGGCATTTCCCTCCTTTCAAAACATAGCCTCTATGGCTACAGGCTGGAGAAAGAACAGTGCTGGGTCTTCTGCAGATGGCTACAGCAAGAGGTCAAGTTCAGCAGGGACAGGGGGCAGAGAGGCGCACACCAGGGGTGATACCATGGCCCACCAGGCGGAGGAGAAGCCCACAGAGCCTCGGGGGCAGCGGTGTCCTCCTGCCTGGCTCAGACTTGGCTGCGTCTCCTTGAGGGCAAGACGCAGGAGAACACCTGGGGAGAGCTCCAGGAGGGGTCCAGCTCTTTATTTATCCTGTGAGTCCTGTCGGCTGTGCTCCACCCCCACTTACGGAAGGAGGCAGGAGTGGTCACCTGGATTCACTCAGTGACAGGGGTCTGCACTGTGACTCCAGCTGGAGACCATGGAAGTGGTACCTGCAGGACCGAGGGCACCCTCCCTGAAGCAGCCTCTCAGCACAGGGAACGGTGTCTGTCCTCTGCCTTCCTCCTCAGTGCACATCACTGTATGAGTCGGCTGGGCCTGCGTAACAAATACCACAGACGGGGTGGGTGGCTCAGACAGCAGACATCCATTCTCTCATGGCCTGGTGGCTGCAAGTCCAAGATCCAGGTGTCAGCAGGGCTGGTTCCTCCTGAGGCCTCTCTCCCTGGTGTGTAGATGGTCATCTTCTCTCTATGTCCTCACATGGTCGTCCCTCTCTGCATATCTGTGTCCTCATCCCCTCTTCTTACAAGGACACCAGTCATATGTCATCAGGGCCACCCTAATGATGTCATTTTAATTTAATCATCTCTTTATTTATTTATTTATTTTTGTGAGGAAGATCAGCCCTGAGCTAACATCTGCTGCCAATCCTCCTCTTTTTGCTGAGGAAGACTGGCCCTGGGCTAACCTCCATGCCCATCTTCCTCTACTTTATATGGGACACTGCCACAGCATGGCTTGACAAGTGGTGTGTTGGTGCGAGCCTGGGATCTGAACCCGAGAACTCTGGGGCCGCCAAAGAGGAGCATGTGCACTTAACTTCTACACCTCGGGGCCGACCCCCTATCACCTCTTTAAAGACCCCATCTTCAAATATAGTCCCAACCTGAGGTCCTGGAGGTTAGGACTCCAGCATGTGAATTTTGAAGAACACAATTCAGCCCCTACCAATGACTGAATCCCAAATGCTGGGTTTCTACCACATTCGTTCAGAGAACAAGAGGGCACAGTGACAGCTCCAGGCTGCTAGTGGAGATACTACAAGCTTACAGCCCTATGTGGGCAGCACTTTTCTATCTACCTCAGGTTTTTTAAGGCTCTGGGGAATTTCAGACCTGCTGAAAACTCTCTAGCATGTCACTGTATAAAATGATCTACCAAAATGTGGAGGTTATAGTCTATCGTCTGTACAACAACTGGTGGCTCAGAAAATAGAGACTAATTTGGAAAGAGCCATGGGGTCTCAGGACATGTTCACAGCGCTGCTGCAATTGTCCAGGAAGGACGCTGAGAACCAGGTGCGGAACCTCGCACACCGCAGCTCGCTCGCGCCCTCACCCTCCCCCTCCAGCCCTCAGCCTCAGAGCCAGCGGTCCGCTCTGGGTCTCTACTGATGGCTGATACGTGACTACTAATACACACTTCTTCTTGCCCTTGCTGACCTTCTGCCTCGACAACTTTTCTTTAGACAGTCCTTTCAGTAAAGAAGCCAGCGCCCTGTGAGCGGCACGTTGCTCTGAACTTGTGCAGGACAGATGGAAGAGGCTTCTCCCCCCAGCAGGAGAGTTGGCCATATGACAAGAAGAGCAATCACCTGGGGTTCTCAGAGCTCCTATCCCAGCCAGCCACATGACAAGACCCAAATGCACCTGCGAGTCTAATCCCCATCTTTAAATCTGGGGTACTGTCCTTACTCCTGGCATGAGACTGTTAGGAGCACTCAACAATAATCACAAAACGATGGAGGTGAAGACCATCTAGCGGCTGTCTAGTCCACACATTTGCACTGAGAATGTCCCACAACATCCCTCCTGAATGCACATCCTCGAGTCCTTGAGACGGGAGCCCGACTTGTCAGAATGACAATCCCGAGCTGCTCTAACAGCTGGACAGCTTCACCACAGTGTAGACACGGTGGACGCCCAGGTGCGAGCTCACGTTGGCTCTACCTGAGGTTAAGGTTCCCATCTTGCTGGGGTTCTTTGTTGCAAACACAAGCTACCCCAACAAAGGGTGGCAGACAGTCTCCTCTGTAGTCTTGAAGAGACTCTTGGCACCCTGCAGCCACACGCAAGGAGCGTGTCCTGACGGGGGTGACCCCCAGAGGGCGTTGTCGACAGAGAAAAGCGTTATGCAGAAAAGTGTGCATAGGGTGCCAGCGCAACTCGTGGACACTTGTCAGTGCAGGAACTGTGCCTAAAGAAACGCAGGAGAGTAGAGACACGGCCGTTGGGTGAGCAGAGGCTGAGGCGCTGGTGGACAGGGCAGGAGAGGCTTTCCCTAAGGTAGAAGAAGCTCTTTAGAGGAAGAGCTGCATAAACACAAGCCGCTCCTTTCTTAGAAGAAGCCTCAGCCATAAAGCCAGGGGTCCAGGGTAGGCACAGGGTCTTCAGATCCTCCACGTGATTCATCCTCACACCCACTAGCACTAGCACACAGTCCGGAGACGAGAAAAGGCTAAATTTTGAATCATCACTAACTAACATTTCTGCAGCATTTACCCTACGCCAGAAACTGTGTGAGCAGCTTGCATACGTGACCCCATCTGAGCGTTGCTGCATCCCGAGAGGCAGGGACCCTTCACCTAGGAAGACGGTGAAGCGCTCCAGCCGGCAGAGCCCTGCCCACGGCAGAGGTAGGGCCTTGCCCGGGCGGCCTGCGTCCACCTCCCTCCCCTGCATCTTGCAGCCTGGCCTGCGTGGAGTTGCATCGGGAGACTCACTTCTCTCTCCACTCTAAGCTTTGCAGGTAAAGGCAGGAGGAAGAACGAAGAGGCGAGTAAAGAGGCTGAGACACAGCGAATGCTGAGGGCAGAAGGAGCAGGTGTGTTCCCAGTCCAGCTGGAGGAGCCGAGGGAGAGTGGTGGCCCCGCCCAGACCCAGCAATCCTGAGAGGTGACCAGAGGTGACCTCTCTTCAACTGGAGATGGTGACTCCATCCACCTCAGGCTTTTTGCCTGGTTTTAGGAGACATAGGTGGGTGGGCATGTAGGGCTCCAAAAACGCTGGCCGTCTTCCCTCCTCTCTCCTCTGCAGCCTCTTTCCTGGCAGGTAAATGCTGGCCAGGTGCCAGCCAGCTGCCCATCCCTCTAGGACCTGGAACTCACCTGTTCTTACCATGGACTTCGAGGCCCCACATCCCCAAACATGCGTGCACACACACGCACACACGCCTGTGACCTCCCCACCCTCATTTGCTCTCCCCAAGCCCCACACATGTGTGACTCCCTCCTCCTCTTCCCCAGACACCCCGACTCCTGGCTTCGTCAGAACTCTGCCCTCCTGGCACAGCCTCCTCCTAACCACGTCGCTTCCCTCTGTCCCTTTGTTGTCCTTGTGTGCTGTGACACATGGTCGCATATATAGTCATCTCCCCGTCTACACAGTCAGCGGATAGGCAGCCACCCTGCTGTGTTCCTGGTGTGTCCTCAGACCTGGAACAGGCCAGCCTACAGCGTAAAGGAGAGCATGGCTGACCGGAGACTCGCCAGGAAAACTTCGCTCCTGATCTCTCAGGAAAAACGGGGATGACGTGACTCCCGCTCAGCAGACCTGTGCGTCGAGCTGTGAATTGGTGTGAAGCAACAGAAGCTGGAAATCCCAAACATCTAAGCTCTTCCCCTTCAAGACCTCCCTCATGCTGTGTGGACTGATCATTTTCAGAGAGAAAAGCACAGCTCTGTCGGAGACAAAGTCTGTTTGCCCTAAAAGAGGTGGGGCCGCAGCCTGGCCATACTCAAAAGTGTGAAAGGTCCTTCAGTGACAGCAGCCCTGCCCCTGCCAGTCGCAGAGCCTGTAATGCTTACACAGCCCCTGCAGCTACGGGTTACGGCAGCCTCCTCCAGTCAGCGGGGACACAACAGAGGAACAAGATATTACAGCGGTATTTCTGCACATCAGCAGGCAGTTTTGTTAACCTCAGCCTGCCCTGAAAACTTCAGAGATATGACTTCAAAGCTGCCTGTTTATCCTTCCTGAGGTGTGCAGGCGAGTTCTGGAGGGTCCCACAGGCTAACGGGTCTGATGAATTCCAGGGAAGAGAATTGCACGGTCCCCAAGTCAACCACACCAGTCAGAGGGAGATTTTCTCTAGCCAATCAGGCTGGCTGCTGTCCATTCCAATACAGCAGACCCTAAGCACCTGCTGGTAACCCTCAAAGGGCAGGCCTGCAGATGGCACAGGCCTGCCTACTCCAGGGCCTGTCCCCAGGGAGCATTGCCCTTCAGTGACAGATAACAGATGATGACAGGGATGGGGACGAGGATCCTCTCTCCTGCTGGACTGGGTGTTGTGGCGACCCGAGTCTGTGGGAACAGCCAGGGGCTACCTTGTGGGGCCCGGGAAGGACCCTACCCCAGCAAGGAGCCTGGAGAGAAGGGTCTGAGAGCCTCTGAGCTTTGAATCGTGGTATTTCTGCATTTTCAGTTTGTGAGCAATAAATTCCCATTTTTTGCTTAAGGCAGTGGGATTGAACTTTGTATCATTGGTGGATTCTAACACTTAGTCAATTTTGGGATTTTATGCGAAGCCAAACAGACCCACAGACTCCTGGAAAGCTATAGAACAAACAGAACATTCTTCATGACTATTCATAGTCAAGCCCTATAGAGCACAGAAAATCCTGAAAGGTAGAAGCCAGTCTTCCCATGAGAAAGGGACCCCGAAGAACAGAGAGAGGCAAGACCAGGCAGGGTCTGTGGGTCATCTCTTTTTTCCTGTCCAGTCCGAAGAGTATTTATTCTGGACCTGGGTGTTGATGTTTTTAAAATCTTGTTGCAAAGGCTACATCAATGGCTCAGGTGCATTTATTAGAATTTAGATAAAATCAATGTTTATTATTTTAAATAAAAACTTTGTTTCTAACTATTTTAGTTATTAATAACCTGTGATCCTCCAGACAGGGGCCAGCCTAGCAAATGGGGCAATATCGCCACCACCTAAGGCCACAGGTTAATATGATGGGAACTTCATGCACAGGAGACAGCCTCTAAGATGTAGGTCTGTGAAGCGTACCACGACAGTTGAAAGGAAGATGAGCAGGGGTCCCTTTCTCAACACTCTGGCGGCTGTCCTGAATCCTCCCCTGATGAATGTTTGTTCATCACGGTATGAAGAGAACAGCTCAGAAGTGGGTGTCTGGAGCCTTGGGTCTGGCCCCAGCTCTGACACGCACTCACTCTATGACCTTGGGCAAGGCATTCCAACTTCTTGGATGCTCAGCCTCCTTGTCTAGGAAATGAAATGGATGGGCTGTCTGATTTCTAAGACCCCTCTCAGTTCCCAAATTTTATGAGCTCCTCCTCATAACCTGCAACACAAAACATCTGTATTCCTGTCCTTGTCAAGGAACCCAAACTCAGGGCCACTAAATTCTAGTGAAATGTATGGATCCCCTCTCCAAAGTTAGAGAGCTTTCTGAGGGTATAGCATCCATGCATACTTTCGGACGGCTCCAAACGCCCTTGGATGAAGTCAGATGCTCAGAGAGCTGTCCCCCTGGACCACAGAGAGCAGACTTCTGATAGGACTGCTTTTCTGCTTTATATTTTGGTCTTACCCCCCAGGCTACAATTCAGGGAATTACAAACAACGTTATTAAGAAATGCACTGTACTTACCGGAGGCTATTGTTGGGGATATTGTTCTTTGCTTTTTACGTGGTGCCCTCTTTAGGAGGACCTGCGGGAGATCTTTCTCTCTGAGCTCAGGGACAAAAAGAGATGTGTTCATCTGAACAACTGCTTTTCAGTTTTTTTGAGGGTTTTTTGTTTTTTTTTTTAGCTTACGCTGATCCACCCCTGGGGAAGCCAGCAATCTCAGAACCAAATCCGTGGCCCACTGCCTCAAGTGTGCCGTGCCTTTTGACCTCCATTTGGGGTACTAACCTCATGCCTAGCTTCAGATTCACTTTTTCTACCTTATTTCCTTCACCTCAAGACATGCAGTTACTTATTTTTAATCTCTTATTTCTTTCTTTCTTTTTTTTTTTTTGTGAGGAAGATCGGCCCTGAGCTAACACCTGCCAATCCTCCTCTTTTTGCTGAGGAAGACTGGCCCTGGGCTAACATCCATGCCCATCTTCCTCCACTTTATATGGGACTCCGCCACAGCATGGCCTGACAAGCGGTGCATCAGTGCACGCCTGGGATCCGAACCTGTGAACTCTCGGGCCGCCAAAGTGGAGGGCGCGCACGTAATCGCTGCACCACAGGGCAGGCCCTTAATCTCTTATTTCTTAATCTCATATTGAATATATTTAACTTTACTGAAGTCTTGGGGAATAAGGAGGCGTATCAATAAGGAAACAGTCCCATGGATGTGATGTTCATTTACACCATTTACATGAGGAGCACTGTTGAGGCCTTGGTAGACTTAAGGGCTGGGCAGATAAGGACCAGAATTCAGGGGGTGGGACTTGTACATGTCAATCTGTCTGTGCTTCTAAAAGTGGACATGCCCCTTGTTTCCTTAATGTCTCAGTTTTCTTAATCCAAAAAGTAGAAAGAAACAACTTTCATTCACCTTGTAAAATCATTAAAAATATTATTTTAGGAGTGACTTTAAGGTGAAACATAAATTTACCTTAAAATTATATTTTATGCATAAAGATCTACAAATATAAGAGTATTTATTAATGACAAAACTGCATATAACTAAGCATATACACCCTTAGAGATATTTACTAAAACAAGGGAATCAGAACACTTCTTGCCCTAGCTAAAAAAAAAAATTTTATGCACATAATTGGAAAATCACAGATTTTCTTCAAAGAAGTGTTAAGACTCACAAATCCTATACCCATGGGTATGTCAGTGATTTTTAAATCCTTGTATTTCATACTTCTCCTTTTTAAGGAGAGTTATATGAGACATAATTCAAAGTAATTTCTCTAACACACCTAACAAACAAATTGTAGAAGTTATTCTGCATGATCCAGTTTGGATTGTAATCTGATGCATACTTATTGACATATGACAATAACGTGTTTGAATTATTTAACTTAAAAATGAGCAAACTGGGGGAGGGGATGAGAGGAATGGGATAGTTACATTTTAATGGGTATAGATTTCTGTTTGCAAAAACGAAAGAGTGCTAGAGATGGATGGTGGTGATGGCTGCAAGGCAATGTGAATATACTTAATGCCACTGAACTGTAGACTTGAAAATGGTTACGATGGTAAACTTTATGTCTTATATATTTTACTACAATAAAAAAGTTTTTTAAAAAGCAAAAAAAATTATTTTAAGAGCAAACTGGTAAATCTGATTCTCTTTACCTAAAACTTTACCTTTTAGTAATAGTTTCAATAAACATCAACTGTCACATTTTCTCCCTTTTGCTTCTAAAATTGCAGGAAAATGACCGAACGGCCCCATTCTCCTTGATTGTGAAAACACACCTGAGAACAATAACATTAAATTCATCTGGGCTGTAACACACCCTCAAAAACAAGACAAACTGAAAACGATGACAGCTTTAACCGGAGCTGCTGCCTGCTCTTCGCATCCACCTGCGACTTGTGACACTTTCATGTCTAATGATACACAGAATTTCACTCTGCCCCAGAAAACAACATGTGAACTTGCCCCTCACTGGCCAAGATCTATCACATTCGTAGTTTCCCAGCAGTAAATAAAAACGATCAAAACTTCTCCAGGATCCCCAATTCAAGTGCAAGATCTCTCCCCTACCTTCCTGAGGAACAGTTTCTGCAGCTTCCTGTGCGGCAGCCGGATCATGATTTAGCCTCAGCAGCCTAGGGGCCGGTCCCTCTTGTGTGCGAGCCATTCTGCGCCGCCTCTTCTGTTATCACCTCCCAGCAGACGGCACCAGAGCGCGCGCGGCGTCACCAGGGGCATCTCCCCGCGCATCTGCCCGCCCTCGCCGCGCCCCTCTCCGCAGCAGCAACAGATCTCCAGTCCCAGGAGTCGGTGCTCTGCTTCCTCCGCGCCTCGCATGGGCTGGGAGATGCAAATACTCTGGCTGCCAAGAAAACCTCAGCCTTGCGAACTCACCAGTGTGGGAAGGGGAAAGTAGAAGGAAAACCAGCCTTCAGGTTGCGCGCTTCTCCTGATCTAAACGCAAAGTTACTGACACTGCTCTGAGTCCGAGCAGGCTTTCACACCACATCCGGTGGAATCTGTCACAGGGAACCAGGCAAATGTTCAAAACTTGGAGATGCTCCAAGGGGCAGCACACCTGCCGACTGCCAGAGCGGGAGAAGGCACCTCCCATTCTTCTCACCTGTTATTTACACTGAAAGGAGGAGAAAGTAGACAGGAAAGAAAGAAAAATGGCTGCTTATTTTTTTTAGGTGGCACTGGTCAACTAACGCACACCAGTTATGCAAGAATCGCATTATCCTCTGTATTGCTCCTCTGATTAATACCTCCACCGCATGGACACACAGACACACATGCACACACCTGTACACGCATATGCATACATACAACACTCATGCATGCACATGTGCACACACGTGTACACACTCTCCCATGCACACATACTTTCTCTTTCCGACTAACTACCTCAGGCTCACTTGGAGTATGTCCTGCCTGGGCAATAGAAATACCTGCTTTGCCTTCCTTGTGAAAACTGAGCTCCCATGTTTCCTCCAGAACAATCAGCCCCTTTGTGGCTGTCACTCGCATCGAGCCTTGCCTTGGTATAGCCAGAAGCACGCACGGTCTAGCACGAAAGCAACCTTTGAGCGTAGAGCAATAGGTTAGAGTGGGACCTATGGCACCGGTTAAGAGTTTCCCCTTTTATTTTTTAAGCTTCTTGTTAGTACATAAATAGACTCCTCCTTTGAAGACCTAAAGAGGCAATATGAAAAACCACCAACTAACAGTGAGCTTTTAGGCGACAGATAACGGAAGTCGTGGTTAAGGATGTGGAGTGGAAGCAAGTTGGTATAAAAATATAGGGCACGAAAAGAAGGCATCAAAGACAAAGAGGAAATTCAAGACTGAAATGGACAGAAATTGCCCTGATTCAGAGCAGCGCACGTGGTAGAGGGACAGCCCTGTCCATCTCTTCCTCACGCTAAAATGTAAAAATAAAGAATATATCTTTTCCAATCAAATGAAAATAGATGAAGATACTTGTCCTTTCTCAAGTGGTTGCTATTCCAGGAATTTTGTTCTACCAAAACTTCTCTTTCACTCCACTGCTTCTGGAGCATATATACTGTAGGTTCTTCTTCTCGAATGGTAGAATTGACGAACATGTAACATCCATATAAATGTCATATTTGTGTGTAAGTGTGCATGCATGTATATACACATACATACATATTTCAGATAACATGTAAGAGAGCTTTGGGCAGAGTAATTACTAGGTCAGCCCTTTGGAGGGGCATTCTAAGGTAGAATTTTTATTAATCATACTTTCCATGAGAAAAACTTATAGAACCTATAATATAGAATTTTTAAAAACATGTGCCTTACATCTGCCATCATATATGCAGCTTTTTCCTATTCTGGAGCCATTGGCAATTGGTACATTCTAAGCAGAATGATCATTCATAGGCCGAATTATGGCAATAGAGGAAAATGCCTCTGTTTTTAAAACTCTCCCAATTACTTTTAGCTAATGAAAACTGGCACAAAATAGTAACACAGAGAAATTAATAGAACTAACGTTCTTCCTATTCTCACCGAATTTCTTATCCCTTATTTCATTTGGGTTTAGGCAATCTCTGCCCATTCCAGTTTTAAATTCTCCCTTTGTCAAATCACCAGAAGCATAAAAAGATTCCCAGTTCTATTCCTTCTCCCTACAACTAATACACATCTCACCCCTTTGCAAAGTTCTGGATCTGAAAATCTGTACGTGGTCTTTCACAGAAATAAACAGTCTTTCTTGGGCTCACCCTTCACCACTGACAGAGGACTCAGCTCGCACTGCAGACACAGCCCGCCACCCCATCCTGTCCTCTCCTGGTGGTACTGCCGTGGGCATTGAGAACATTGTCAAAAGACAACTTTATGCTGCTTCAAGCCCGAAGGCATGGCATCTGAGTGTTGAAGGACAACAGTATAAAAAATTTTCCTTAAAACCTGGGCTCTTGTGGTCCTTCATGGGTATTTCGTTTTTATTATTTTAATAGTCCTTGGCTTTAGTGAAAGAATATAGCATCCAGGCTTGATTGAAACTTAGTATTTTTTACTGAATTTTTGCCTGAAAAGAGGATGTTGAGGCTCTGGTATTATCTTAAACACACAGGAATACAAATAGACAGTTTGTTTATTTTCACTATCTGTAATCTATTCAACCCTTTGAAAAAGATCCTTATCTCACGTGGAGAATGTTCACAGCATAGCCAACCTCTGTGTCACCTGGGGAATGGCTATTTGGAGAAAGGAGAGTGGGCTTATTTGAGGGCACAAATATTTTCTTAGATTATTTTCCATGCAGAATAAAATTAAAAGCTTCTTAAGAAATTGCTTAAATATCTATTTCTAAGGGTGTATCTATCTGGTCTACTACCTAAAAGAAGAAATCCCAAGAGTCAAACAGGAAGCATCTGAGCAATATCAAAAACAGGCTCACCAAAGCTGTATGTTGAACCTGGGGGGGATAAGACGATTGCTCAGAATGGAGACTCCCGCACCTGGTCTGGTTGTGGATAACGAGGAGCATGAGGGCTGTTCTATCTTGGGAATAGGAAACTAGCCTGGGTTAGGTTAACACAAGCCACAGGGACGCTCAAAAATGGTTCAGCCAAAAATGTCATCTTTCCTGCACCACACATTTTGTCAAATCACTTGAAGCAGCCTGCTGACCATTCTTGTTCCCCGTCTTCGTCTGGTAGCAGCGTGCATGAGTACAGGAAGAGAGAAATGGAGACGCAGAATGGTCTGGATCATCCTGACCTGAAGTTATTAGGCTTTTTGTAGCAGTATGTTGAGTAGTCCTAACTGTGATTCAATTCAAAGTTCCACAAGAATTAAAAAGTAATTATCTATGGCTTAGAGCTCTTGAAAATGCATTAGCAAAATAGACCGGGTCTTGGGTCTTTGGCTAAATAGTCGTCATGTTAGATCTAATGGCTTTGCGATAGAAACCTTTCATTTTTAATGGAATTTAATTGCAGGTGTACGTAAGTATGTGAACTGAATGTTGTCATAGTGACTATGGCAAGAAATTGCCTTTTATTTTACGCCACGGAAAACCGTCATGACAATCTTGGCTTACTCATCTTCCAAATACGTTTTGAAAAGAAATTGTTTTGAAAAACAGCTATCACTGTTTACTGGCCACTGCTTTAAAGGAATTGCTCATGTGTCATGTTGGGCTCCCCCCCTCCAGCAACAGAACCCAAATGCCCACACAATTAGGTCCAAGAAATAAACAATCACCGCCACAACAGAAAGCATCCATTTCATGTTTCCATTAAACACCATAATGCCAACCTCGAAGCATGAGTAGGTGTCTTCCTCTGTAAAACCTAGAATTCCATTTCTCTGGACCCCTATAGAATCAGACAGACCATCTTAGACCTGTGGTGTCCAAGGCAACACTATGTGTTCACCATGTATTTGCTCTTCCCAGGCCCAGGGGCAGGGTGTGGTGAGGTTGAGAGTACCTGGCTGGTCCTCGCTGCTGGGAACAGGAATGGAAGTGACATTAAAGGGCACAAGTTATCCACCCCCCACCCCAGCCTTGAGATTAGAACAAAGAGCCCCAGGATGGTGGCGTTGCCAGATGGAAGAACCTGGGGCAGCAAGACCCTGGACCTCTGAGGGCAGCTGCCAGGGACAGGCGCCTGGCCTGGTGACCTTGTGAGGGGGTAGTGAGCCCTGTTATGGTAAGGCCCTGGTATTTGGTGTTTATCGGTCAGTACAAAACAAGGTACTCTATCCCATCTGGACTAAGACCAGTGGCAGGAACCTTACAGATGGATCATCTGGCTTCACAGAGGGAAACTAAGGCCCAAAGAGGCCACACAGCAGGGTGGCAGGAGAGTTATGTCTCCCACACTCCCCCTCTTCAGACTCCCCTCGTTCCTACAGGCCACCACCTTAACCCCAGACGTGTGTCATGGTCATCATTCTTGATCACTTTACCATGTTGGCCTAACCCCTTGGCACTCCAGAGGTGACAGGTGTGCGTGTGTGTGCCTGTGTGTGTGTGTGTGTGTGTGTGTGTGTGTAAAAACAGGTCCTAAATTCCCCCACAGACCTTTCCTAGTGCCCACATGGTACGTGTAAAGACATTTTTTTAAATGAAAGCATCCTTGGGGAAGCTGCCTGCTCTTCCCACATTAGAACTGGTCCCTATCTCTCAGGTATCATGCACCAGGACTGGAAACTGATACAGAGGTTCTCCATCTACTCCAGTCCCTGAGAAACTTGCTCAGCCTCCAGTAAACATCCCATCAGCTTCCACAGAGGAAAAGTAGCTCTCCGCAGCCCCATCCACTCCCATGACTTCTAGGCACCAGAAAATGGAGCAGCCACAACCCCCAAGTTTTCCTTGGAGGACACCGGCCCCCAGGCTGTGAACTGCAGACCGGAGGGTACAGAGGCTACTGCAAACTGTTGGTGACCACACAGGCACACAGGTCACTTTCTATAGGCTGAACAAAGGCTGTGTCCCACACCTGTGTGATACTGCTTGCCAATATGAAAACATCGTGACAAATAAAACTCTATTTAAAACTGGAGGATTCGCGTGGCTTTCCTCGATGCATGGATAACAAAAATGTAACTACTATGATGTGGGATCTCTGATTTACCATTATTATTTTAAACAAGGAGTCTCATATTCAAGAACCTGTGAGACCTACTACCTTAGAGTTCCCGGGAGTGAGAGCAGGATGGTAGGAGGAATCTGATCTCCAGGCTCAACTGAGCCCTATTTGATGTTGTTTGCTTAGCATGGAAAAGTAAGACTGAGAGCAATTTTAAATTCTTTCTAAGTCATCAAAGGGCTATATGAAGAGAATATAAAACTGTTATTTACTTCCACAAAAGAAATTACAGGAGAAAATTATCTTAGCTTTTGGCAAATGCCTATATCACAGCATTATAGTTGCACTACGACCCTGGATCCAGGCTGCCCAGGTTCAAATCCCAGCTCCACTACTTAGCTGTGTGACCTTGAGTGGTTAATTGCCTCAGTGTAATCAACTGTAAAATGGGGATAGTAACAATAATAGTGCCTACTTCATACATAATAAAAAAATAACAGCTTTATTTAACTTTTAGCAGATCACGAAAGATAGCCATAATTTTCTATAGCTCTTTTTCTTTTTCCTGAAACCATAACTTAGAAAATGCTGGCCTAAATTGGAGTAGAGGGTGTAAGACATCGAGCTGGCATTTATAAAAGAGAATGTAGAGAGCATCCTGCTTGTTTGCAAGACAGCAGCTAAGCATCACCTTCGAGTTGCATGACTCTGAGCAAATTATTTCTTTTGACTTCATTTCCTCATCTGTGAAATGCAGTAACAACAGTAAAGAAACAGTAACCATGTAAAATCGACTAGGACAACGGCAGGTACTCAGTAATTATCGGTTCTTCTCCTGAGAAGTGAAACGAGCTGATGGGAAATAAGTCTGCTGTCCTTTCACAGTGACACAGTTCTGAATGCCTGTTAAAAATAAGTTCTAAATGCCTGTTAAAAATAAGCAAAGTACTTCCTCCTTCTTTCGGTTCACTGGAGGTCAACGTCATCACGGCTCTGATTATGATATAAGAAACCCACAAGGTGAATTACAAATTTCAAACAGAAAGTTCCCTTTGACTGCTTGGGGGTATAATTACGATGATGACATCTTTTATGCTGCATTACTAAATTGCAATGACTTGTCAATTAATGAACTGAATACTTCCTTTCATGCTATTTGTCACTAAATGTCACCAAATTTCATCTTTAATTGGTGAAATTACCTAAGATGTGAGACTTATTTATGTATTACTAAACCCAAGACATCTGTAATATATCATCACCCAAGGATTATAGTTATTTTTAATATTTTTAGGATAAGTTGAGCCTTAACTAATTTAATTTCTTAAAAACAATTATTGCACTGGTAGTTTAGATTTCTTTAGAAATTATAGTAAAGTAGGAAGAAGAAGAAAAAGAAATCATCCTAGAACTTAATGAAAAGCCTTGGGAATTTTTTGAGTTTTTTTTCTATAAATCGTGTTTGTTTTGGGTTGGGGGTTGGGAAGTAGGCTACAGCTGAATGTACTAAAATTTGAGGTCAATCTTTTTCCTTAAAGTTAATGTTTGGTTTTTCTCCAGCTCTCCCAAAAGGAAATTTAAAAGTTTGACCTCAATCAAAGGATTTTCTTAGCTCAAAATTTGCCTCTGAATACTTAGCCAGTCTCTCCTGAAGTGCTGCACACACTTGGAGAGCCTATCCAGTGATAAAACATAGGAATGAGACTGTGTTTGTCTCTTTCGTGATTATTCAAGGAAGGAATGAAAACAAAAAAAGACACAGAGGTTATAGATGTGCTCCTTATACTTACAAGCTACCACCTCTGTTCCGGAACCTTCCCCATGGAAGTGTACCCACCCTTGTGGCCCAGTCCTGATGTGCCTCTCCCCACCACCCGGGGACCCCCCCATGCCTTTTTTACAGGGACAAGGTCTGCGAGGGGTGGGAGTGCATTTCTTCTCTGTATCTCGACCCCACACAGACTTCTACAATAAGTCATTGTGGGGTGAATGGATGAAGAGGTCTTAACTGGGAGCTGAGCTAGCAAGCAGGGACGGCTCAGCTGCTCTGTGCAAGAAGCCAGCTCCACAGTAGAATTTTTGTCCCTGAAAACAGACTGAAAAACCAGAGTTCTGTATTTTATTCCCTATGCTTCACCCATTTTTTAATGTCACCTATCACCTTCACATTATCAACACTATCAAAAAGCAAACTACTTCTGTGAATACCATTTCACATGCTTCGGGAGTCAAAGCAGAGGCAAGGAAAGATTTGATGAAAAAGACCAAGAAAAACAGAAATATCAGCCTTATTCAGAGCTCCAAAGGCTCAGAATCAATTTGGTCCAGGATTGGAAAGATTAAACCTTAGTTAAAAGAAAGCAAAACAGAAAGGAGAACCCAGCTCAAGTTCCAGTTTCAAAATTCTAGTCTGAAAGCTGGTTTTGTAACTCCATCAGGGGCTGCGTGTCACACAGCAGCCTCTCGGGCGGGGCCTCTGCTTGCCAATAACTCACAAACAGAAGCTGAGCAGGGTTGACATTCCACCCATATCTGCTAAGTGGCCATCAGGTTCCAGGCACATCAGCATTTTAACTCTCTAAGTTTCTTTTCAAAGGACTGAGTTTGGGTCATCACGTTATTTTATTTGCATATCGAGGTATCTGGCAAAAGAACAGACTGTTTCACAAATTATTAAGAATTAAAACAATGAGGGCTGGCCTGGTGGCGTAGTGGTTAAGTTCGTACACTCTGCTTCGGCGGCCTGGGGTTCATGGGTTCAGATCCCAGGCGCGGACCTACACACCACCCATCAAGCCATGCTGTGGCGGCGTCCCACATACAAAATAGAGGAAGATGGGCACAGATGTTACCTCAGGGCGAGTCTTCCTCACCACAAAAAAAAAAAAAGAAGAATTAAAACACCACCAAACACACACAACACAAATAGACACTCACGCCCTGACATCAGGCAGATAGCCGACAAGTGCGTGTCAGGTACATCCCGTGTTCTCGCAGTCCGGGCACAAGCCTTAGAAGTATTTTTCATTCTTTACTAGGACTGTATGGTCTGCCTTTGTCTCTCTACCTAAAGCTGCGACCTTGGCCTCTTGTACCACACCACAGTGATCAGGAGTGGACTCATTCCTCTGCCCCACAGAGCAGGAGGTCTGAGGGAACAACTGTGTTTTCTTTATTAGAGTCCCACCGAATCAAGAGACCACTGAGCAGTATGGCTCTATAAAGAGGGCCGTGTGCATTCATTCCAATGCAGTAAGAAAAGAGGAGAAGGAGAGAAGGAACCAAAACAGCCCTTAATGGGCAGAAATGGCTCTAAATCAGCTGCCCCCTCTGTTGTGTTAAGGTTCAGGGCTTGGATGAAAGAAAACAGCCCCTCTTGGAATTTTAACCTCCTTCGTCTCCTTTGTAAATTTCTTTTTATAAAATTAAATGAAGAGTGAAACCATAATAGAGAAAGAGGAAATTCAATTAGCTGTTAAACTGGAGGCATCATGTAGGTACCAAATACATAAAAACAGGCTAATCACTGTGTTTGCCGTATCCGCAGCTTCCTTGACATTCCTGGTAAAATATCACAACACTTCTTGTCAAAGTTGGAGTAGCGCCTGCTTATGCCCCAGCAGCCACATCCGCCTGAGGATTTTAAACAGGAGACCCTATCGCCCTCGCACTTGGTGTAACAACCTGTTTAACACAGCCTTGTACAGAGAGAGGGGAGGACCGCAGAGGAAAAGGTGAACTCTTAACTTGTAGCTCGCTGCTACCTAACTACCTTTCCATACTTTCGGAGAGCTCCCAGGTGATGCTGAGTGAGGTCTGATTTGTGTTTTTTTACCCTAAACATAAGAAGGGACTCCTGCCGTCATATTCAAGGTGAATCTGAAAACACAGCTAAGCGCCCAGGGGATCAGGCTGGCCGTGGCTGCTGCAGTATTGTTCTGGGCTCACCCGAGCCCCGGGCTAGGAGGTGATGGGGAAGCAGGGAGCTGATAGAAATGACTGCTCTCCTTGGGAAGTGTTCTAATTCCCACCACGGCTCTTCTTGGTAACACTCTTGTAGGACTGATCATTGATTTCTGAAGGGATGGTTCACAAATGACGCCCACACATCATTTGGGCACATCTGTTACTCAGTTTCCATCACCCGCCAGACCAGTTCTTGTTCGATTTGCCTACGGTCGCTTCTACGATCAAGAAAAGAGAAATGTACACAGTATCGAAACTCTGCATTCTTGCTCAGGGTGGCCAGTCTAAAGGTGGCTTGTGACGACATATAGAATAATGAAACCTTTTATCTTTCCAGGAGACACGTTTCCTCACGCACTGTATAAAGCCAAATAAAGTTTTGCTAAGATTCACCAACTAGAGCTTAACTATTTTTTTCCTGAACAGGTTATAAACCAGACTGAAAGAGGTTATGAGAGAGAAGTGAAAGGATGATTTCCTCCCCTGACAACATGGCTTGCTTTCTGAGTTTATTTAAATTAGGAAGAAATTCAAAACAGTATTCAGACATTTGTCTAGTCACCTAGCTAAAATAATTAGAATCATCTTGAGATACTGTACAACCATAAATCAGTTATCATCAACCTCCACTTCTACTGATACAATTTTTATGTCTAATAAGGAAATCTAATTCATACAAGATAATAGTATGGAAAACCTTTTTCTCAACCAAATTCTTAGTGTTCGGCTGTTAATAAATATATTCAGACCCAGACAGGAGTACCATGAGTATGTAAAAAGTGAAACAGTGAAATTCAGGGGTAAGCATTGTTCACGTGGACGTCAGCGATCGAAGGCAAGATCAACCATTCTCGGAAGTGGCTTCTTCCCTCCAGGACCACAGGCTACCAGAACCAGCCAGGACTCTGCATAGCACCTCGGGACTTACAGACCCACCAAGCAGTTGCTAAGAAAACATCACTTCTCCATGCAGCTGCCCACCTGCACAGGTTACAGGGCTTCACCACCTTACAGGCCAGTGAAATGAGACTCTTAGAAAGCTGCCAAATGCTTAGTATTTTTTTTAGTATGTATTTTTGTTTAGTATGAACCAGAATATAATTTGACACATTCACATAAATTGAAGAAACCTGACCAGTACCGAAGTTTCAAATGACCCATTTGGTCCCTATAAGGAACAGACCCACTGTACCTGCCACGCCTACTCTGAACATTTAGCCCCGACAGTCACAGGTGCCATGGCTTCGCTAAGACAAGTAGCATCCTTACTTGCTAGTATTATGGGAGCCAGAAGAAACAAAATACCCATAAAACTACCTTAGGAAATGTCTTATTTATATTCCTATTCAGACCACATGGCTGCTTGAAATCTTACGAGAACTCTACCTCCATCTAAAATGATCCATGTTAGGCCTAATTCCTAGAAGAGCTTCTGACGAGACCCTGAACTCCACATGCAGTAGGCTCTTAAAGCTCCCAGGCCACCAGCCTGCAAATCCCACCAGCCGACCCAGCACAGGGCCAGCCCCACACCCGGCCCTTGCTTCACTTTGTGTCTTTTCTGCTGTCTGTAACTCCAGCTTACTGTGAAGGCACCTGATAGAGTTTTAAAAGGAATACTGCACATAGAATCATATATATTAGACCCCCAATGATCCACAAATTCAGAATAAAACTCACACTCTTAACGGCAAGCCAGATGACTTTCCCAGCTCAGCGCACAAGGCAGACCCCTGCTGTACAAAGACGTTATTGCACAACCCAAGGCATTTCTATATTTCACCCAGAACGTCAAATAATTTAAATTTTACTGTGTCGGGTTCCACTCTTCTAAAAGCACACCACAGCTGGCACTGCTGGATTGTGGGCAGTGTGAAACAATGGGAGAAACCGAAAAAAGACTTCACGTTTAACACTGTTATAAAAATGTAACTCATATTCGCATGAAGAAAAATAAACCGGTGCGAGTATTTCTTACCTCTACTGAGGCAGCCGATTTTGTCTCAGGCAAGGTCACATCACTCTTGCCCTGTGGAAGCAGAAAGAAAGAATTCCTTGAAGCGTCAGGACATCGTTTACGGCGAGCAGCTTCGTTAGTAAGGACAGTTACATGGTTACTCACCAAGCCTGGGAATTTTTTATGTCTAAACATTAATCTCCACATGGTTTTAAACACTTTGAGGAGTTTCTCTAGCTTTCAGGAAGCCCTTTAGTAAACGCCCTAAGAAGGGAACTTGCAAACTTTTGTGCAACTTGTACAATTCAGCCAAAGGAAGTGATGATGTTCCCAAAACCAACCTCAAAATTCAACCAAAAAAAAAAGTGACTCGTTTTATCTTCAGATGCACAGTATTTAACGAATTAGCCATGCTTATCACTCACGGAACTGGGCAAACGTTTTAAGGTGACCTCCAGGCTCTACATTCTACAGAAGATATTCATCCCAGCTCCAGGAGAGTGAAGAATTTTAATCTGTAAACTCTCTAACATACACCTAATTAAAATTCCAGTCATCTTCGGTCACAGGGGTTCCAGCCCAGAAACACACACATCTAGGACTCCGTTTTTTTTCGTAAGCCTCTCTTTGGCTAGAATAAGATTCTGAAGTAACCTGACAAATTTAGTTAGCAACGTGGTTTTAGGATCTTGAGAATAGAAATCATGGCTGTCTTTATTTCTGCACACCCAGTATGGTGGGGGCTCCATTTTCATTTTCTGTTTTATTCCTCCTCGTTTCTCTTCTGTTTTATGATCCTCGGCTCATAACCACTAAAAAGTAAGAGAGGAAGAAAGAGGCCAAACTTCAAATTAACCTCTTTCCCTCTTACTGATAACGGTGGTTCAAGGGTCAGAAGAGAGAGAGCTAGAATTACCTCAGATGGATGCACAGCGAGCATCTGTGGGTCCTTCTCCCTAACAGCCCTCTCCCTTCCTGGCGAATAGTACATTTCTTTCTGCGGGAAATGAACTCCACGTGGTCCAGGAGAGAGTGGCCCCGCCAGGATCCCCCATCACCACGGACAGGGGCGGGACTCAGGCCTGGTCACTCTCCGGGCGCAGTGCCTGTTCAGAGAGGGACATGAAACCCACGACAAGTGAGGTTCCCCGGGGCTGAGCCAGTGGCCCTCTCTGGACCGATGGCCAGCTTAGCAGATGCTCTGAGTCCGGGGTTTGTGCCTGTTTTACCTCAGAAATGTGCCTGCCTGAGGACGGAATCAGAGGCGGAGGGAGTCAGTGTCCTACTGACGTGTTCAAACTTTTGCCTTCAAACCTGCCAGAAGCCATCTCTTTTCAATGATGGGAGCCTATAAACTGCCTGCCTTGCTTAAGCCAGTTTGATTTGGTTTCTGTAACTTGAAAAAGAGTGTGAGACTTCATGCAACATAAGTGGTGTGTTTACAAATAAATAGCCTAATAGCAAGCAATGCCTAATAGCAAGCAAAGGAAATCCCCAAAGTGTCACAACATCACACATTCCGTCCATGATCCCAGTCAATCCTGTGATCAGTCCGCCAACAGACCACCTTCTAATGGGGGATGCACCACACGTGGTGCTCCTAACACCGGCCGTCTCGAAACCCAAGGCTGTGTGTACAGGGTAGTCCGTGTTTAGTGGCCCTCCCTCAAAAAGACAAGTTGCTACATTTTGCATATTCTCTCATCTAGAATTAGGAATCCTCTTCTCATCTTCTGGGCCTCCCACTTTGCAAATAAGATTCAGTGAATTAAACAGGGAATCAGGAATGACTTAGAAATGAAATGGTGATTCACCATGCCATTCCCTCTGCCCCTTCTGCCCCTTCTCTCCCTCCTCACTCCTCTTCCCTGCCACTCCCTCTACTTCCTGGCCAGCAGCTGGACTCAGCTCCTGAGCCAAACGTGGGTGGGCAGGGAGCAGGGGATCTTTCAACTCCAACAGTGAAGGCCCGGGTCCTTACTACTCCATTCCAACCCTGGATGTGAGTGGACAGGACTCCCCTCCAGATCTGGGAGCACATGTGATTGTGGCACGTGGGGAAGGAGACAAAGAAGACAGTGAGGCAGGAAGGGGAGGACAGAAAGCACGCTGGCGCTTCCCAGTGACACCCTCATACAGGTTTTCCATCACGAGAGGAGTCAGGCCCAGCAGGAAATCCTGACTCTAAATTAGTCCACTTTTAGCCGCTGCCTCTTCCCTGTTATCCTGTTGGATACCTGCAACTGCGTTCTTATCAAAATACCTCTAGCATGATTTCAGTATCATCACAGCTAGCTCCTCCAGGGAAAAAACTAAAATGGAGATGACACAAAACACTATGCACAAACGGATTTTTCTCCAAGTGGAGAACTTGTGGAAAATAAATGAACATGGGCACGCAAATATTTTTGTGTTTTGTTGATTTGAAACAAAATATCATAAATTTCTAGACAAATAACCATCTTGGGAAAAAAACATGGATTGAATATTTTTGTAAAGCTCTAGAAAGCAATCACGTGCTATGGAACAAATGTGAAAGGCATGCACCGCAGTGTTCATGGCGTCTGGAATTTCTAGTCTGGATGACCAAGCTTTATTTGATCCTTGTGTGTCCTTTAATATTGGCCTTTATGTATAAAAAGCTGACAACCCAATTTTATAATGCACAAGCGGTCTGGCTCGCTCCCAGAGTCCCTGCTTACTGGATGACGGAGAATCTGGCAGGCTTGGTGTACAGTCCTCCAAAGCCACATTTAGATAGGGAAGCAGTACATGGGATTCTACAATGGCTTGATACTTTAAGCCCTGGTTCGGTCAGAGTATTGCTGTTGTTTTGAATTAACAAATGTGCTCAGAACTGATCACTGTTGGTGCTGGGGAAAGCTGTGGCTCACACTCCTCCCTGGCTCTCACCCCGGAGCCAACGCTGATGACCTTTCAGAAGATGCAACAGCAGCGAAGGCTGAGCTCAGGCTCCCGAGCAGCAGACCAGAGTTAGTTTCCGGGCACCAGACGTTGGGCAAGTCACTTAGCCACTCAATTTCCTCATTTGCACAGTTGAGGCAAGGCAACACCTGCCTTATGGGGGAGCTGGTACATTTCAGGCACCAGAACGCAGTAGCCCTCGGTGGCTGTTGGCCATGCTGATGATGTGGGAACATGACGGGGTTCCCCAAAGTGGAGCAGGAGAGAGGTCCCCGAAGACATCCAGCCCTTCCTTGAGAACGCTGGCATCCGTGATTCTCATCCGCGATCCCTTAGGAGTTGCCCCTCGAGGCGTTCGAGCAGATCTAACCGGCCTTTACTTCTGACTCGGATCCAGCTTCCGGCTCGCGAGGGTGGAACAGCAAAGGGGAAACAGCAGGGGGCACCAGAGACCTTTCGACGGGACTCGGGACCCGGGCGCAGACTGCGCTCCGCACCGCCTGAATTCTCGTGCTTCTAAACAATTCGGCCGGAAATCAATTTCAGACTCTGTCCTTTCGGAATCATTTAGAAATTACCAAAATAGTTCATTTCAGATGTTGGGTTCCAGCCCTTTCTCTGCAGTATTGATTCTCAACCGTCTTCGGATGGTGGGAGGCTTCCATATCCACATCCACCCCCTACACACCCATATTGGGAGGGCTCACAGGCCCCCAGCTGGGCCGGCTGTCTGGGGAGAGTCTGAGTGTACACGTGTCCTGTAGTCCTCGCTAATCGCAGCGGCTTCTCCCTCGAAACCTGCATCGTCAGCCACCAGACAGCAGCAGAGGACGCGGCCCGAGGGGAAACCTGCAGGACTGCGCCACCGGGAAGTCCTGGACACTTACCACAGGGGCAGGGGGGCCTTTGTTCTGGGAGATCTTACCGACGTGCTCCTGAGGAATAAAATGCTCATTTCACGTGCTGACCAATTGCAGGGAAGGCGGGGCTTGTTTTCCATGCCCCGCTCCTCCTTCCCAGGCCCTCCTCTCCCCGCCAGGGGAAGCCACAGCTCCGCAGATCTGTCAGCGGGGCTGTGATGGGCTCTGAAGGGCTAGGCAGGGGAGGTTACAGCACCCACCAAGAAATCGGCCCTCTTCAGCCATTTGCTGGTTTCTGGGTTGTGACCTGTGTCTCCTGTAGATGAAGCACGACAAGAGGGCGTGTGACTAGTCACAGATGGTGGCCAAGCCGTGACCAGATGAGGGGGTTCCGGCTCGCAGCTCACGGCGCCTTCCCTGCTACCGCGGGTCCTGGCGGGCCGGGTCCACGATGAAACAGACCGAGAGAGAGCTCCGACTTCTGCTTCCAGCAAGACGTCGTATAAGGATAACCCAGAACCGTCGTATAAGGATAACGCAGAACCATCTCACTGTGCACACTTACAGCCGATGGAGAAACACGAGAAGCCGCTGCAGGAGTGGCCAAGCTGTAAGAAGGAAGGAGGGGTGAACCCACAGGGGCTGAGAGAGGGACCAGCCCTGGGGGGTTTCAGTGTCTGTAGTCTCTGAGCTCAGATTTTTAAAAAATATTTTTGTAATTGAGGTGAATTTCACATAATGTAAAATTAACCATTTTAAAGAGAACAATTCAGGGGCACTTAGTACTCTCATGATATTGTGTAACCACCACCTCCGTCTAATTCCAGGATATTTTCATCACCCCAAAAGAAAACCCTGTAGGAATCAGGCAGTCACTCTCCATTTCCCTCCACCCCAGCCCCTGGCAACCAGCAATCTGCTTTCTATCTCTGTGGATTTACCCACTCTGGAATTTCACATAAGTGGAATCAGACGATAGATGGCTTTTTGTGCTGGCTTCTTTCATTTAGCGTAATCTTTTCTGAGGTTCATTCACATTGTAGCATGTGTTAGTACTCCTTTCCTTTTTACGACTGAATAATACTCCATTGCGTAGCTGAACTACGATTTGTTTATACGTTCACCAGTTAATGGACACTTGGGCTGTTTCCACCTTTTGGCTGTTGAGAATTGTGCTGCTGTGAATGTGCATGTACATGTACTTGTTTGAGTCCTTGTTTTCAACCATCCTGGGTATATATCTAGGAGTAGAATTAGTGGGTCACACCATAACTCTATGTTTAACCTTTTTGAGGAACTGTCAGATTTTTTTCCACAGCAGCGGAACCATTTCACATCCCCACCAACAATGTACAAGGGTTCCAGCTTCTCCACATTCTCACCCAAAACGTATTATTTTCTGTTTTCTATTATTATTATAACCATCCTAGTGGGTGCAAAGTGGTGTCTCACTGTGGTTTTGGTTTGCATTTCCCTAATGACCAATGATATTGAGCAGCGTTTCATGTGCTTGTTGGCCATTTATATATCTTCTTTGGAGAAGCGTCTATTCCTAGGAGACACTTCTTTGGAGAAGTGTCTAGTCCTTTGCCCACTTTTTGATTGGGTTGTTTGTCTTTTTGTTGTTCAGGCTCAGGTTCTAACACCCGTGGAGGTACAGGAAAGAAGAGCCTGGTCCCTGGGAGGCGGGGAGCCAGAACACTGGGAGGGCCATGCCTTAGTGAAAGGGGAGACTAGAACAAACATCCACTGATCAGCCTGAGAAAGGAATAAGGAAATGTATCTAACTTGTCCTGGGTTCAGGGTAATATTTCTTCTTCTTTCTTTTTTTTGTGATGAAGATCAGCCCTGAGCTAACATCCGTGCTAATCCTCCTCTTTTTGCTGAGGAAGACCGGCTCTGAGCTAACATCTATTGCCAATCCTGCTCCTCTTTTTGCCCAAAGCCCCAGTAGATAGTTGCATGTCATAGTTGCACATCCTTCTAGTTGCTGTATGTGGGACGTGGCCTCAGCATGGCCAGAGAAGCGGTGCATCGGTGTGCGCCCGGGAGCCGCCGTGGCTTAGCGGTTAAGTGCACGCGCTCCGCTACTGGCGGCCCGGGTTTGACTCCAGGGTAATATTTCTTAAAGTCATCCCTGATAACTGAAAATGTCAGACCTGTGCCTTCTTGAGTCTGGGTGTGGATTTATAATAACAGCATGAGTCGAGTTCAGTTTAACATGAAGGTTGGTCTTATGCCAGGAATATATTTGCCCAGCAGATGCAAACATAGGCTCCTCTGGAGGGACTTGATCCAAATCCAGGCCACATAGAATTCACACAGAAGGAGCAAGGGCTCTAAAGTGTACTCCCAGCCCAAAATTTCAAAAACCCCAGGAAACAACCCACCCTGAGAAAAAGACAGCAGACACACAAGAAAGCAAGAGCTGAGCCAAGAACCTCAGCGAGCAGAAGGACAACATTCAAGAGGATACAAGGGCCAGCCCCGTGGCTTAGCGGTTAAGTGCGCGCGCTCCGCTACTGGCGGCCCGGGTTCAGATCCCGGGCGCACACCGACGCACCGCTTCTCTGGCTATGCTGAGGCCTCGTCCCACATCCAGCAACTAGAAGGATGTGCAGCTATGACATACAACTATCTACTGGGGCTTTGGGGGAAAAAAGGAGGAGGATCGGCAATAGATGTTAGCTCAGAGCTGGTCTTCCTCAGCAAAAAGAGGGGGATTAGCATGGATGTTAGCTCAGGGCTGATCTTCCTCACAAAAAAAAAAAAAAGGAGAGAATACAAAATAAGTATTTTTAAACTCATAAAAGACACAGTAAAGGAAGTAAATTTAAACAAGTTGAGAGGGATAAAATAAAACTGTTATGGTTCACAGATGATGTAATTCTCTATAAAAATCCAAGAATTTATTAATTCTAATCAGAGAATCTGAAAAGGTTACTGGATACAAGAGTAATATTCAGAAGTTAATAGGGCTTTTGAACATCAGCAGGAAACAATTTAAAGAGATGGCATTTACAATTGCTAAAAAGGAGGAGGGGAGGGAGAAAAGAAAAGAGAAAAAAAGGAACCTGTACAGTATAAAAGGAGAAATCTAACTAAAATGTGCAAGGATGTTACAGAAAAGATGACAAACTTTATTGAAAGAAATAAAAGAAAACCAAAAGAAATGAAGATAAATGTCATATTCAAGAACGGAAATCTTAATATGATAAAAAATGCCAATTTTCCCAAAATCAACCTATAAATGTAACGTAATAATAACAATCCGAATCCAAGCAGGATTATTTTTTCCTAGAATTCAAACCGAAACGTGAAGGTTGAACAGCCAACACTATTTTGAAGAAGAGCAGGCAGGAGACACACACCGCCAGACAGATATCAGCACTCGCTCTAATGTCAGAGGAATTAAATCATGCAAGGAGCAAAACAGAGCCTGGGAGACCCGCCTGACCATGAGAGCCCAGCAAAGGGCAGACCTGACACTGAAGAACAGTGGGGAAAAGAAGGTCTCCTCCATGAATGGTGCCGCCAATTGACTAATCAGCCTCATACCACGGACAAAAATAAATTCAAGACCAAAATGGGAAAAGGCTGAACTACAGAATTTTTTAAAGGACATTCAAGAGACTACGTTTTTACTGGTACTACTAAGGATTTTTCAAACAAGTAAAAAAAAAATACATTCTTTTAAAAAATCATTAGATTTGTCTACATTTAAATAAAAAATATTTTGCATGACAAAAGATACCACAAACAAAGTCAAAATAAGCCACAGATGAGAAGAATATACTTGTATCCATATGACTCAAAAAGGATCAGCATCAGAGATATGTTAAGATATGTTAAGATTAACACACGCGATAGGGAGATGCATTTCATCCTCCTCAGACAGGCAAATTCTTTGCCCCTACAAACAGTGCTATACATGTGCCCAGTTGTATTGGCACAAGGGGAGTTGGTGAGTACTTGGAGAAACAGGAATTCTGATACATTGCCAGAGGGAGAATAGTGAGTTCAACCATTTTGGAGAGCAATTTGTCAACACCAAGTTAATTTGAAAATGCACGTATCTTGTGGCCCAACAATTTTACTTTTATATGTGTAGACCAGGGAGAAAAGCTCTAATATATGTTCACGAGGAGACAGGGATAAAGTTTTTATTGAGCACTGCTTAAAAGAGCAAAAAAGTGGAAATCACCTAACTTGGTTCCTTGGTCAGGGAATGGAAAAATAAGCTGATATTCTTCATGCTGTGAAATACTACACAGCACTGAAAATGAATGAAACAGAACTACATGATCAACATGAATAAATCTCAAATGCATCATGAAGAGTTTTCTTAAAAGTAAGTTTCAAAAGGAAACATGGACTACGATTCCATCCATGTAAAAATTTAAAACACACCTGTCATTTTTAGATACAGACTGTTAGGGGCTGCATTGTGTCCCTTCAAGTATTCACATGTTGAAGCTCTAACTCCCAGGGCCTCAGAATGTGACCAGATTAGAGATACGGTCTTTGCGGAGGTGATTAAGTTAAATGAGGTCATGTGGGTGGGCCCTCATCCAATAGGACTGGTGCCCTTATAAAAAAAGGAGATTAGGACACAGACACACACAGAGAGATGACCATGTGAGGACACAGGGAGGAGAGGGCCATCTACAAGCCAAGGAGAGAGGCCTCAGGAGAAACCAGCCCTGCCGATACCTTGATCTCAGACTTCCAGTCTCCAGAACTAAGGGGAAATAAATGTCTGCTGTTTACGCTGCCCAGTCTGTGGTATTTGTTACAGCAGCTCTAGCTGACTAATAAAGCCATGGAAGTCAGAGGATTCCTTTGTGGGCCAACCCAGAATAGCCAGAGAACCAGGTCAGAACATCCATCCATTGAGTATTTAAACAATTGTGGTAATTGGGCTCGAAATAAGAGCCAATCCCAGACACTGAAGAGGCTACTGCGGTTGTCTTAAGGGCATTTAACATGTTATTTATAGGCTTTCTGGGCACCTGTAGCAAATATGTACTTACCTTAAATAGAGACTCGGGCTAAACCGTGCATTCACAACCCTGCTTTGCAAATCAGGCAGGCTGGGTCATGCAGACTGGGCCAGGCATGTTTCTACGATTCGGAAACTCCCTGAGCCAGGCAATCAACACTGCTCGGTCACAGCAGTCCAAGTAATCCAGATCACAACCACTCGGATATCTTGTGATACTTTGCTAGCATAAAGAGACTGTTAACTCCTTGTTATTAAATCCCAACGGAATGTCAAGATCCTCTCCCAGCCTTTGAGGACTAGAAATCTCTCTAAAGAAACAGTATTGCAGGACTGTAGGTTAGAGCTCTCTCCTCCCACAGAAACACAAACCATCTGGACCTTCCTCCTTGCCTCCATTTATGAAGGGCATACATTTAGAAGATTCGGCATTACACACAGTTCCCATGAAGTGCATTTAAGACCAAGCAGGGTCATCGTTAGCTACTCTCCCAAAGAAACTAGAGACTATTTTTCATTCTTAATAATCCATAAACTGACTATGCCCTTTGGGATTACTTGAGACAATATGAATATGAGGGGCTTCTCCCCATCACTGGAGCGTGTCCTTATCTGACCCCATGTGGATGCAAACTCTATCAGAGTCATGACTCCTGGGAATTGCACGCACTCACCAGGGCCGGGCAGGCGCTTGGTGAACAGGCCCAGCTGCAAATGAGGGAGAAGCCACACAGCAACCTTCCTGCACCAGACGACAGAGCGGTCCAGGGGTGGAGACGGCATCTAGAAATCAACGGGAGCTCAGCCACGAGCCAAGAGACGGGTCGAACGGTGCAACCGGTGGATCCAGGAGCACGCACGGATCGGAGGTTCCAGTGGCAGGCTCCTCCTGGGAGCCAGCATTTGGGGCCGCGTGTGCCAACCTCAGCACTATGGACATTTGGGGCGGATAGCTCTTTGTTGTGGGGGCCGTCCTGTGCACTGTAGGATGGTTAGCAGCAGCCCTGGCCTCCACCAGCGAGATTCCAAGAGCACCACCACCCCCAGTTATGACAACCAAAAATGTCTCCACACATCTTTAAATGTCCCCGGGGGGCAAGGCCACCCCTGGGAGAGAACCAGCCATGTCTTTCGGAGCATGACTCCAGCCCGTCGGGGGTCTGGCAGATTGTGAAGGCAGAGGACCCCAGAATGGAGAAGACACACATCCACACACCTGACTGTTAAACAAGGCCTTAGCCACGCTCTCGAGAACAGTTCAGAAGCCCCAATGCTAAGACTGTGGCTCAGGCTTAGAGCCACCAGAAGACAGTGGGACTTGGTTCTGAGGCCCAGAGAGCAGGGCCAGCCTCCCGAAACCTCCCTCGGCACAGGCAGGATTGCCTCAAAGTGTGACTTGCAGATGAGAAGCAAACGGCTCCAGCCGTGCTCCAGGGGAACGTGGCCGGGCAGGCCCGACTTGGCCTTCCTGGCCCCAGGGACTGTCCCACCCCCTTCAGCCTTATGTCCTACGTAAACCAGAATGCGTGCAAAGTGGGAGCACAGATTTATAACCATACTCGTAAATCCTAGGTGATTTGTGAGTTGCTTCAGCAGAGCGCTTCTTCCTCTGCCCCAGATGGAACATCGAGACCCTCCCGGGACCTGTCTGCTCACCCTTAGCCAATGACAGGCCCTTAGTTCTTGGGACAGTTAACTTACATGTCGATGTGGCCAGGCTACGGTGACGAGTTGTTTGGTACAACATCAGTCTAGATGTTGCTGTAAAGGTATTTTTTTTAGATGCGATTAACATTTAAATCAACAGCGTTTGAGTAAAGCAGATGACCCTTCTAATGTGGGTGGGCCGCATCCAATCAGTTGAAGGCCTTAAGAGAAAAACACTGGGGTTTCCCAAGAAAGAAGGAATTCTGCCTCCACACAGCCTTCAGACTGCAATATCAATTCCTGCTGGATTTTTCAGCCTGCCGGCCTGCAAAAGTTCTAGGTTTGGAAAAACACATTATTTGCTGTTTTGGTTTATGAGAGCTATTGCTCTTTTCTTCTATTTACCAGAGGGTTTATTATTTCTAAAGTAATTACTTTCAATCTCAGACCTTCCTCACTTGGTCCTCACAGGGAGTCCACGAGTGCCAATTCTGAGTTTCCAAAGATGAAACTAAGGCTGAGAGAGGGTGAGTAATTTTCACAAAGTCACACAGCTAGTAGTCATAGAGCTGGGATTTGAACTGAAATCCAGAGAATTCCAAAGCCTGTATCCTTAACCACGGTCGTTTGCTTCCTGGCATTTTGCTTTTTAAAGCACCATGGTTTTAGCGCATTAATCTTGTCTATAGGAGATTTCAGTCACACAAATGTATTTTTAGAAAATGTTAGTATAAAGATAAGGCACTGCCAATACCTTCCTTTTTGTTCTAGAAGGTCAATAATAATCTAACAAAATAATAATGGTAGCCAATTACAATAATTGAACACATAAAATTTGGCCCTTTTTTTTTTTAACTCTAAGACCAAAGGGATTTTGACAAATGTGACAGAGAAAAATATACAAATCAGTGTTCTTTCCCAATAATCATTTATGGGCATTTTTTATGATTTGAGGAAACTGGGACGTGCACCATGATCACTCCAACCCATTTACCAGTGTGTCCCTCCAAATCCCTATGTGGAAACCCTAATCCCAATGTGATGGTGTCAGCAGGGGGGCCTGTGGGGGATGATCAGGTCGTGAGGGTGAAGCCCTCATGAATGGGATTTGTGCCCTTGTAAAAGGGACCCCAGAGAGCCCTCCCTCCCTCTCCTATGTGAGAACACGGCGAGAAAATGCTGTCTATGAACTTTCTCCTGAAAAAACCTACTTATCTTTCCTAAAGAAACTTATTTGTTCTTCCCATAGGAGCCTTTTCTCTCTCCTCCCTTTCCCTACTAAGTTAGGTATAATAGCCCCCAATTCTAACTACCCTTTAGAGTTACTCATCACTAAGCACTCCCGTTTGTATGCTAGTTGCATTTGTAAATAAACTCTTTCTTTTTTCCTGTCAATTTGTCTTTTGTCAGGTTAATTCACAGGCCCTGAAGTGTTGCACATAAGAGGAGACAGGAAAGTTTTTTCTTCCCCTACACAGCAATCCATTCTCCAGGGCAGCTCGAGAGCGGTTTGTAAAGGATGAGTCTTAAGTTCAAGCTGACCAGTCACAGCACTGGTTTGCTGGTCTGAACAAAGCTGAGGACGAAGGTAGAAAGAATGCATGAGCTGGAAAAAATCAGTGTCTCTGATCACAGGTTCTGCTGCTACGTCAGCATCTCCTTCCCCAGGCGCGCTCCATGCCCCAGTGGAGGGAGTCACTGCAGGTCTGTGTAATCCGAGCACGACATAGGTAGAGTAGAGCTCACAGAAGGCATAGATGCAGTGAAAGGAGATTAAATTTTATTCACAAAGTTTTTTAAATCAGTGGAATGATGTAATTTTTTCATTTTAGAAAAAAAATATATCAATGTGGACAAACCCTTGAAGTATTTTAAGCAGAGAAATGATTGACAGCTGTAATCACCTGGTTAACACGAGACTAGAACTTGAATCCCAGCTGTGCTGGGACTGAGACGAGGAAAAAAGGTTGAGAGAGTGGGAAGTACAAGCATCAAGACTCGATGACCAGTGGATGCTGGGGTGAAGGGCGGGCAAGAGAGAAAAAAGAATCCCCGATTTGTTACTGTGAGAAGAGGCAGAAGGAAATAACATCTGAGTCGCCAACCTCACGGTCGTGTAGGCTGTGCAAGCCGAGTGAAGATCAAACTATTGGCTAAATAGAAATGTGGGTGATTTGTAAATTTCCGTTCCGCCACATGTTTTCTGTCTTTTTGGCACGGTAATTAAAACAGGCTGTAACTGTTGACCCGTGAAATGCGCTTCCCAGGTTCTTCAGTGCACTCTTTCACTGGCCTCCCCGAGTAAACTGTCATCTCACGGGATGGAGCGTGCCGCTGTGTTTCTCCTTCTGTGCACACGTACTGGTGTAGAACGGGGAGAGCCGGCCAAGGAAGGAGCGAGAGGTCGCCTCCAATACGTGTGCCGCCCGCCACCACCTACAAGTCAAAACCGTGACACCTGGCACGAAACATCTGGGAGGGTGTGGATGAGGCCTTCACTCTGAAAGTAGATAACTATAGGATCGATATTTCATATCCATGAGCAGCTTATGTGGGCAAAACTTTTTGGAATCCTGATGCCAAATGAGGGCGTTACCGAGCTTCCCCCAAAAGTCCCAAACGACCTCTGCCGATCTGATGCAGACTGTCACCTGTGTGACGCTCCTAGCAGCTGTGCTCAGACCCTGCTGGGCGCTGGCCCTGCACTAGGGCTGAGACCCCTTCCTCAGTGGTCCTCAGACGGGGTAAGTGTGTGTGCAAAGACCTTCTCAGGGGTACGTGGGCATAAGTATTTTTAAAGCAATTGTTTATAATTTCAGATCTTCAACTCTTCCTAAAAGTGATGGAGGAACTCCTCTGACCGCTTCCCCTTTTCCACCTCCCCCTTCACCATCACCCTTTTTCAAAAGAAAGGGACACCTCTCACCCCACTAAATCTCCCTCCAGTGCATTTTTCCGGGGGATGGAAACCCCTCTGAGCACCACGCAGAGCTCCTATTTGAAACATTAGTAGCTAATTGTACTTGAATGACCAAGGAATCAGTCCTCATGCAAGTCCGACAGTTTCCAGTTCTTTGCTTTAGACAAATTTAGGAGAAGCTATTCAAACTGTCAGCAGATAGAGCTTTAAAAATAATCTTTATAACAATCACAGGGTGATTTTTAGCGTACAGCTTGGAAGGAGCTCAAAAACACTGAGTAACATTAGTATAACAAATTTTTCCCCATTTTCGTCTTTCATTCCTATTTATGTAAGCAAGTTGCCTCAGCTCCTAAGAATGAAAACTAGGGAAAATATTGATGCCGAGTCCTTCTCATAGCAGCCCTCCATGGATACATGACCTGGAGGGACTATCCATATCATTCATAAACTCTGAATTTCAATGATTTTACTTGTTATATTGAACAATTATCAATTTTAAAAAATGTTTTATTTTAATCAATTGTATACTACTACTAATTATAATAACAATTCAAAAGAAACAACAGAGTGTTGTGGTTACAGAAAATTAAATTTAAAAATCAATTTCAATTTATGAACAGACTTTTACTGCAAAAAATAAGAGAAGGAAAAAAAGACTTTTTAGCAAATTTCCATATATATCACCTTAGGATAATATTCTAAGCAGTAGGTGGGATGGAAATCCGAATTCAAGGAGAAAAAGGAGTCATGAGAAAAATTTTGCCTGCTCAGAGAAAAGCATTTTCACGCATTTTTTAAAATGATGATGGTGGGTTATGAAGGCACTATGACCTTTAGGTTCCAGGGGAGACACTTAACAATGTTGCAATAGTTTTATTTTGAAATATCAATATTTTTTAAACGGCAGAAGATGCCACCTTTGTAACTAATAAAAGTTTCTTTTAGAAGCAGATTTTATAAGGCGTTATTTGGGCGGCCCCTCCTCCTCGTGCCGCAGCTATGGGACCCCTCAGTCTCTCTGGTAGGAGGACTTGCTCTGCAGCAGCTTCGTCAGGATTATGAGGTCCTTTTTTTTTTTTTTGGTGAGGAAGATTGGCCCTGAGCTAACATCTGTTACCAATCTTCCTCTTTTTGCTGAGGGAAATTGGCTCTGAGCTAATATCCATGCCCATCTTCCTCTAGTATGTATGTGGGATGCTGCCACAGGATGGCTTGATGAGTGGTGTGTAGGTCCGCGTCTGGGATCCAAACCCACAAACCCCAGGCCACTGAAGCGGAGCAGGCAAACTTAACCACTATACCACCAGGCCAGATGTGGGGTCCCTTTTTAAAAATCAGGTACTAGTTTTGTTTCTAGCAGATCTGGCAGTCTCTGATGGAATAAACTCATTTAAATCCTGGAAAACAGATCACTGTTTCAATTAGGCCAACTCCTTAGGAGTTCTAGAAGAATATTGTAAGTCAATGACTCATTTGAGTTCTAGATGAGAGCACACTCTGGTGCAATTAGGCGGACACGGTAGGGGTCCTGGGAAAAGGTTTCCAGAGATTTTGACACTTCTGCAGCCGTGTCTGCCCTCAGCCCTCTCAGAACAGGTGCAGGGATGGAGACGCAGCAAGGTTCTGGGCACAGTCCACCTCCACATCCTGGTCCCCTGCTAAATCGGGAGCTGGGTCTGGTCACAATTTTTAAAAAGAAGGGGATGGAGGAGGGAAATAGAAGCCGTAAAAATGACGTATCAGCCAAATTACACAGGCATGAATTTGTGTAGCTGGCATTTCTTTACCTGGGATAATTTCAAATTCCATTGCCCTTACTCGATCATTTGTCCCAGGGAAAATATTTCATGTCATAAGAGGCACTGGAAACATGACTTCAGTTTGTCCTGTAATTGCAAAGAATATTTACAACATAAAATAACTGAAATGGGACTCCTCACTTCAGCTTTTAAAACAGGAAGAATCTAAAAGGAATAAAACTTCTACTCTACAACAGGAATGCGATAAATGCCAAGGTTTTCGATATAATGGAAATGAGAGTGAAATTGAGACATTTTCTAGGCTCTCATGGACTCAAGGTCTCCGTGGAAGCAGGAAGATAAAGCAAACAATTTAAACCAGGACATTAGCACTGCTGTAGGTGGTTTTGCTGAAAGTGTTGTCATGGGTTTTATAATAATTTAATTTTGTCTACTTTTAAAGAAGTTTAAAGTGTTTAAAAGGATCTGATGTGCTAGATTTGTGAAAAGTGTAATTGATAGTTTGCAATCTAAACACAAAGTGTAAAGAGAGCATCCAAAGAGAAGAGAGCCATTGAAATAGAAGTGGGAAGGAGGAGAGAGCAAAGGGGAGAGAAGGTTTATATGCTTTTTAATGAATCTAATTTTATTCTTCTTCTTATTTTCAACTTTTAAAAGCTAAAAATATTTTATATTTAAATGTTCTGTATACATATACTCACACATATAATTTTACATCAATGAGTATATTTGATTGCAAAAAAATGTAATATTTTGAGAAATCGAATTAGTTAAATTTATGTCTTATTACCTATTAATTGTGTGAATAGTTTATAACTGATTGGAGGAAAAGGATTTGGAGGAATAATTATTCAGCAGTCTCAAAGGTGTGTAATTTCAAAAAGCTAGAGGGAAAATTTCAGAAAATGTTTTTTAAAATCCCTCCCTAGACATCAACAAACAGTAAAAGAGAAGTGAATTACTTTTAGTTAGCTATAGTGATCCTTTATTTTAACTCATTCATGACAGAAAAAATGCAAGGAAAATAGACTGTATAAAACAAGATTTTAAAATAAGACCCAGTCTTGGATTTCGGAAGGTCTTACGTGGTCAAAATAAGGCAGAATTCAGACAAAAGGAGATAGGCACTGTCCCACAGTGATGCGGCTGCCTCTGCTGGGCGATGCTGTGTGCCAGGCGCTGAAGAGGATGTGCTTCAGGTTGACTCGTTGGGTTTTCCAGGCATGCCTCTGAGGGGAGTACAACAGGCACCCCCAATTTGCAGATGGAGAAACTGAGACAGGAGAATTGGATGGTCTGTCCAGGGGCACCCAGACGGCCAGCGGCCCAGCCAATTCCCTGGACTAAATGACATCGGAGTAAAGTTTAGCCGTGGTTGGAAGCTTACCATTTATTAAGAAATAGAGAAAATTAGACAAGCCACCTTATTAATAAAGACAAAATAATTTACTCATATTTAACCATAATATTAAACTGCTACGTAAATTATAGTTACTATTTTTAAAATAATCTCTGTGACTAAGTGGTAAACAAGAAATAATATTTATATAAAATGATGAAAGGAGACCAATTAGAATAATTTTTAAAATGTATATTGATTTTATGTCATTTCTTTTAACAAATACTCCTTAAATACTGGGTACTAAATCTGTCTCTTTGGCCTTGAGACTTTGTACAAACTAATCGAGGTCTGAAAAATAAAGAATGTCCAGAAACAGACCCAGAAATTATTGTGCACTTTGACTAAATATCTTCTAAAAGGAAAATCAATGAAGCTTCCACTAGTGAAGTGTACGAAGAGCAAATTGTTTTTTAAAGCCCACTCGATGTTACCTGGATGGGTAAAATGTGTTCATGTTTGCAGCAAGAGTGTTCCCAAAGTTGGTAAGTTTCACGGTTAAGTTTCATCGTTACCCACAGTTCCTAAATATCCCACCATGACACGATGCTGAGATGCAGACTGCAGTGCCAAATAACTGCCCTTTCGGCTTCAGACGTGGTTTTGTTTGGAGGAACAGAAGCTGCTCCCAGGTTGGACATCACAGTGATGGGCACTTAAGCCCCACCCACCTGGTCAATCAGTGAGGTGCAGACCCCTGCCAGGTGTCCCTGCCCTTCACCCTGGACCTGGCCACGCTGAAGGAGCTCAGAGAGATGGGGAAAAACCAGCATGGGAGGAGGAAGCACACGTGAAAATCTGCTCCCGTGGGAGAGCAAGAGGGGCCCAGGCGAGGGTCTCGCCTCCTCCCAGGGGGTCTGTGGCCTTCCTGAGACCTGCAGCAGAAGACCCGGCTGGGCACAGGCGGGACATACCGTCTCCATCCATGAAAGCAGGTGCTAAGGGAACAGCAAACTGAACGACTCCCATGTTATGGGCACCAAATCAGCAGTTAATCTAAAGATCTGAGTCCTGGCAACACATGGCAAGGATCATCCTGACAAGCCCAGGCATTTAGATGTCAGTTGTGGGCCCCAACCAGCACCCTGGGGATGCCACAGGCTTGGCTGACATTTTTGGATTTCGGCAAAACCGTATTCCACACCTGGGACCTTCACAGGATCTGTGACTAGGAAACCCTCGAAAAAGACTCCCTACCTCTCTTCTAAGTTATTCACAGTCACCACGGAGTGAACAGCTGGGAAGCATGCGATGTTTTAATTTACCTAAAATCTAGAAGATTGCCCTGAAATTTCCCATGGCTGTATTTCTAAGCCATTTTCTAAAATTCAAAAATGGCAACTCCCTTGGGAATAAGCAAAAATGGCTGAAAATTGCTTTTAAGATGTTAGAGGATGGTAAATGTAACGCTGCTCTAAAACTGCAGTGGAAGCGTGCTGATGTCATTTTCAGTCTGTTCTTGTGGACCTCATATTGTAAAAAGGCGAGGCTCTGAAAAATTCTCCACTGGAAATTTCCATCAGGGTCTGAAGTCTCTGATGATTCTGGTTGTTGACTCGATTACACTTGCTGATTTCCATGATTGGTTTTTAGAAGTTAAGCAGTACCATGTGAAATAAGAAATATGACTAAAATGCTATATGATTATAGAAATAAGTTAGTTAATAAAGCTGGAGTTAACACTAAAGTTTCCCATTATAAGATAAATAATGACTCTCAGGCCCATAAAAATAAAGAGTTTGATGAAAGGTCTAGGCATTAACTAGAAGATATTTATCTATACATAAGTATCTTATATCTGTATGTTTATCCCTTTTCTTGTTATTATCCATTGGTTTTAAAAATTCTATCAAAGATATTAAGCATTCTGCGCATTCATATTCTCCAGTACCCCCTGTGGAGACATCAAAATTTACTCTCTTCTTGAACATAAGTGATCTGTGCACCCGCAGTAACAGGAGGAATGATGCAGAGCTACAAGATAAAAAGCATGCCTAAACAAATAGATTTTAATTTAAAAAAAAGAACTTAGTGACATCCCAAAAGGAAATACACCAGCAGGTCCAGCAGCCAAGGCAGCAGGTTAAACCTCTTTCCTCTCTCCTCCTGAGACATTATTATTATTAATAATAAGAAACACACTTTCCCCACTGCCCCTCTGCATGTGACCAAATTGCATTCTTGTAAGTCCTTGGGCCCCATGTCAGCTGTGCAGAGCACCCGCTGGTCTCCTCAGGCCGTTCCCACAGTGATAAATCAGCCTCGAAATGGTGGGTTGTCCCAAACTCAGTCCACACTGCTCAGAACCACTGTCTGATCTGCGGTGTCTGCATGGTCTACAAGGAAGGAAAATGGGTGGAGATAATTATGGCCAAGAACCAGCACTTTGGACCCTTTTTTGAATTTAAAAGTGAATGTCATTCTGGTGCTCATGGAAATGTACATAAATCTTGTCCAGTAATTTCTTTTTTTCCTGGTTCTGTCAAAGGCTCTTCTTCCAGAAGAGCCAAATCAGCCACAGGTACAGAGAGTGCTGAGCCGCGGGTGTGGACTCATCTCCCGCCCCGTGGAGCCCATTCTCACCACAGCCACAGGGCCACCTCAGGCCAGGTGTCAGCAAGTCAGCAAATCCACATAACTCATGCCCATCACCCTCAAAGCACAGGAGCAGTCACAAGGAAGAAACTAAAACTTTAGACGAGAAATTGGCTCAAATTTGTAGCAACAGAATTTTCAACTGGTGTGAGGCAGTCACTCTGGACCCAGCGAGCATCAGGGCCACGGCCGACAGGATAGGATAGCGTGTCCCTCGTACATGATACGACCTTTCACATAGAAACACTAAGGGACACACAGGCGAGCTTGGGGGCCTAATGACAGGTGAGTAAGGTTGTCTGAGACAAGTTCACTTTACGAAAATCAGTAACATGTCTCTCTCCCAGCCAAAACCAGCTACACAATAAAAAGAATGCACCATTCACAACAACTAAAGCTTCACAACATCTGGGCACTGACTTAGCAGAGGGCGCAGAGGCGCCACAGAGAGCGAGGGGCAGGGGTTAGGAAGCCAGGCTTCCTGAGCGTGGGTCCTGGCTACGCATGCCTGGACGAGTTCACCAAAGTCCCGGCCTCCACCTTCCCGATAGAGCGCTGGCAATGAGTGTGTAATCCTGCCTCCTCTGCTGCCTGCATGCCGCTTCCTTGGCGCCTTCTTCCCCTTCTCAGTCCCCACCCCCTCTCCTCCCCATCTCTCTGGAGCTCACCCCTCAACGGTAGCTGCTCTCCATGGTGTGGAATCCAGCAGTCCCTTCTGTCTCCACCTTGCTTGGCACCTAGATCATTCCCTCCTACTCGAAACCCTTTTCCTTCAGCATTCGGCTCCATAAACTCCTCCGCATGACCCCACCCAATCTTTCAGAAACTGCTGATGGCTCTACGTTCCACGTATGCCCCTAACACAACCTCTTCTTACCACTTCCCTAGCTACCTACCCCTCTGGTCCAAGCAATCGTGGCTTCTTGCATGGATTATTGCAGAAGGCTCCCTGCTTCTGCTCCTGTCCCTCTCAGTCTCTTCCCTTTCCAATGGTGGCCAGGGTGACCCCATGAGAATATGAGCTGGATATCACGAAAACCTGTGATTTCCATTCACTGAGTCACAGCCCTGTCCTTACAGTGGTCTAGAAGGCCCCACACAATCTGGTCCTGTTACCTCCATGACCCCACCCCAGTGTTCTCTGCACACTCACTGTGCAGCAGTCACGCCGCATCCTCACTTTTTCTCACTGTCCTCACATAGGCCAGTGCTCTCCTGTCTCTGCCTGGAATGCTCTTCAGTTGGAGCTGCGGGGCTCACTCCCTCACCATCTTCGGTCTTTATTCAGATGGCATCTTAAACAGTGAACATGCTGTTCACCGCTCCACTCGCAGCTTCCACTCGCAGCTTCTCGGTTCTGCTCCCCCCGCTGTACTTACTTCTTCCACAGCACTTGTCACCTTCCAACATACTGAACAATTTCATTGATGTGGCGCCACATTAATGCAGGGCTCAGATCTCCTGTAGGAGGCATAATGGGTTGATGCCCTGGCTGCTACCGAATCCGAGACACTCCCTACCATGATCTTTTCCTTCCTTCTCTCCTGCTGGTGTCAGGCCTGCTGTGTGGTCTCTGCGCTCCTGCCCCGGTAAATCTCTTGCAGGTCTAACCCTGTCTTGGCATCTGCCTTAATCTCACCTTTCACCAGTGGTCTTGGGAAAACTGGATCAGGACATACAGAAGGTGAAGCCAGACTCCTAGTGTCACTAGGTGAGGCAATGGAGTCCCAGAAGACTAAAGAGCTCAACAAGGAAAAGTAAGCCATAAAGCTCAGAGAAGATGCAAGAGTATACCTTCTACATAAGAGAAGGATAGTTTTGTGACTCAAGAATGGAGAAAGACGTTCAAACAAAAAAAATCTCCAAAGCTCAAACCATAAGGCAAAAAAAAAAAAAGAAGTGAATTTGACGCTATCAACTTCAGGATTTTTACTCACTGAAGGACAAAATTACTCTACAGGAGATATATTAGAAGATGATATTTACAATTTTTAAAACTAACAACGAGAGCCTATGAATCCAAAGAAAAAGACAAGAATTCAAACATAGAAATGGGCGAAGGATGTGGACAGGGAATTCTCAGAAGAGAAAACCCGAGGGGACACCAAGCCTATGAAGAGGTGGTTAAAACTGTGATTAATTGGAGAGGTGCAAGTTAAAACAACTCCAGAATCAATATTTACTAATTAAAAAATATATTTTATATGTTCAAAAATTCTTTCTAATCCTGTGATCAAAGGAAGGCATCCCCTGACCTTTTAAAATAAGTCCAAAACATGGGGCCGGCCGCCACGGCACAGTGGTTAAATCCAGTGCCCTCCCCTTCGGTAGCCGGGGTTTGTGGGTTTGGATCCTGGGCGCGGACCTACACCACTCATTGGTGGCCATGCTGTGGTGGCGACCCACATGCAAAATGGAGAAAGATCGGCACAGATGTTAGCTCAGGGACAATCTTCCTCAAGCAAAAAAAAAGAAAAAAAAAAGGAAGATTGGCAATAGATGTTTGCTCAGAGCAAATCTTCCTCACCAAAAAAATAAAATAAAATAAGTCCAAAATAGCATTTTTGCAAATCTGAGTCCAGTCTGGTTTCTGCTACGGTTGTGTAGTCAGGGAATGAAAAGTCTTGGTTAATCACCTGTTCTTCTTAATCAAGTTATCATATATATAATTCCTGGAATAAGAAGTCTCAAAAATTAAAATTTACTTAACAAGAAAATTACATTGAACATAATGCGTTCTGTCTCTAGTGATTCCGAAAGTCATCCACGGATATTTCAGTACCTCATTGAGGATGTTAATTATGAAACTGAACAATAGCTCACTGTAGACTTTGAATTGTGTAGAGGGAACTTCTTATAGAGCTTGTTGTCATCATCTCATCTTGGAAGACAAGGAGATGAAAGGAAGTGTCGGAGCCTCGCGGATATTTGCAGCCCACGCCCAGCCCCTGCCTCCAACCCACGGCCCCTTTGCCCTGCCTTCAGTTCTCAGCCTAAATGTCACTTCCTCTGAGAGGCGCTCCGAGGTACACAATGTGGAGAGACAGCCCCTTTAGAGGTTCTCTAGGAGATTGCAGATGCTCTGCTTTTCTCTCAGGGCATTTAACACGTGGAAATCCTCGATGCCCTGTGTGTTGAATGCCTGGCCCCCTCCCTCTCCACTCAACTGTAACAGGAAAAAGCTCAGATGACCTGCTTCCAGTGTTTTCTTAGTCCTAGTCCCTGTTCCCTGCAATTTCGCACCTCAATTCATGCATAATTTTAAACTAAAAACTTCAAATACCTTAAAACACCCTACTCACTTGCATGTTTTCAAGCGATCTAGTGAGCAGATCAATTCAAACAGCTTTACGCATTTTTCATCTTTTAGCTTCACTGTTACTTCTCCGAGAAATATGCCAAGGAGTGTTTGATGGTTTACAAACTACAATGATCCCATTCAAAACTAAACAGCACCCAGATAAAGACTATTTCCTATAAAAGCCAGAAAACTCTCCCTTTCTAACTGAAAATCATTTTAAGACAATTCAGAGGAAAAATAGTCTCAGGGGTTTTCTTTTCAAAGAACTCAAACTAAATCATGAGGCCCTCATGCATCTCTATGTTCTGTCACTGTTTGTAGCTCAAGGGGTCGAGGTGAAGTGCACCCCACGGCAGGGATGAGGAGCCACATCTGACAAATACCCCTCGCTGCTCCTCCTGACCAAACCTCGTGGTGTTACCTCTGTGACCAGCTTCCTAGAACCGCTGAATCTGTGAAGTGACTCTGCTAACACTCTAGATTTGATGATGTTTCACTCTAATACGATTAGTTCATTCTATATTTTATAATTTGTTTTCCAAGTTCATTTATAATACATTGTACTAATATCCTAGGGCTGCCATAACAAAGTATCACAAATTGGGTGGCTTAAAACAACAGAATTCTTGTCTTACAGTTCTGGAAGCTAGACATGTGAAATCGAGGTGTTGGCAGGGCCATGCTCCCTCTGAAACCTGCAGGGGAGAATCCTGCCTTGTCTCTTCCAGGTCCTGGTGGTTGCTGGCGATCCTTGGTGTTCCTTGGCTTGTAGATGCATCACTCCAGCCTCCACCTCCATCATCACATGGGCTTCTCTTCTCTTCTCTTTTTCTTATAAAGGCGCCAGTCATATTTTGATTAGGGCCCACCCTAATGACCTCATCTTAACTTGTTACATCTGTGAAGTCTCTATTTCCAAATAGGGTCCCATTCACAGGTATTGGGGGTTAGGACTACAACACATCAACCTATAACATATGGTATAGAAGCATTTATTTTAACTATAAAGGAAACTCTTTGGGCATTGTTTTTTTCCTAAAGGAAGTATATTAAAATTACAATTGAATTTAGAGTATATTATGGAGTAATAACATGGGAGACAGCTAGATTTTTACTTTACCTCCCTCCAACACGTTTATGTTGGATATTTAGGCTGGATTGTCTTGTACTCCAAAGTTTAATGATGGCTGGTACCTAGTATTCTATCTGGCATACAGCAGGAATTAAATAAATATTGATTGATTGATTGATAGTTACTAATGAACTCCATGTTACTGGTGTACATACATTTTGCAATAAAAAACATAAAATATATTTAAAGTTTTTCAAAGGTATGAATGGCTTTATGCCTAAAACTTTTAATTGTGCCTCAGTCATTTTATTGGATACCACATAGAAGACATCATGTTTTTAAAAAGGATTGTCTGTAAAACCAATTATAATCAAGAACCATTTTTAAATGTTGGCTGTATTAACCAGTGAAGAACAAAGAGAAAATATTTTTAAAATCTAATCTAAAAATCATATGAGCTCTTTCCTTTAAAGGCACAGCAGAGCAAAGACAAATGTCTTTCTTTTAAAATGCTCATTATTGTTCACTGAAGCTAAAGGAAAATATCTTGGCAATTTGTGTTAATGCTTTCTTACGAATCCTTTAAAGCTAGAAATATCTTACCCTAGCATTTGAGAGAAGGTATTCTGTGGCACGACAAAGAAGAAAAGAGAACTCCAAGGGAAGTGCTGTTTCTCATGCATGCTCTATTAAAGAAATAATGATCAAAAATTACTTTTTATGAACAAGAAATGTGAATTTAAAAATTATCCTGCAGTCACCATTCTACATGGCTTAGAAAAATGTTCATCTCTTTTACTTCCCCTCTGACTGATGTGGAGACCCACTGAGACCTGCAAGGTGGGCATGGTGGGCCTACCAGATTGAAGGACCCCCACTTCACTACACGCGAAGATAGCCCACCAGATATTTTATTGAATGTGATGTGGGGAAAGTATGAACATTTATTTCATCAAACTTCTGAGCTACTGGGATAGTTTATTGCTGTTTTTAGCATACTTTGATTTCTAGTTGCTAACATACAATTACACGCTTATGATTCAGATACTATTGAAACCTAAATTCAAACTAATACACTCTACCAAAATTGTATCATCTATCTTGTAACTTACAGGCCTGCAGATACCAATTAATTTAGGAAGTAGTCCAGCGCACAGAAGGAGAAATTCTCACTGAAAGCTGGCATTGGCTTGGAGGTTCCATGCCCATCTCTTCTCCCCAGTACACGGGGATCAACTTAATAGGACAGCATTTCAGGAAGGCAGCATGGGCCTGAGATATATCCACGGTAACAGAATTGGAAAGGAAGAGATAATAAAAGAGAAATTCAAAAGAATGGCTGATTGAATATGTAGGGAATGATCACAGAAGTTTTTAGCCTGAGTGAGGAGCTTTCAGTACCATGGACAAGGGTCTTGTGTTAGTCTACTTTCCCTTAGTTTTTCTTTTTTTTTTTTATAATTTTATTTATTTATTTTTCCCCCAAAGCCCCAGTAGATAGTTGTATGTTATAGCTGTACATCCTTCTAGTTGCTGTATGTGGGACGCGGCCTCAGCATGGCCGGACAAGCGGTGTGTCGGTGCGCACCCGGGATCCAAACCCAGGCTGCCAGCAGCAGAGCGCGCGCACTTAACCGCTAAGCCACCGGGCCGGCCCTCCCTTAGTTTTTCATCTATACTAACTCATTCTACAAATAAAAGGAGTGAATTCAAACCAAAGTTTAGCTCATAAAGGGTAGTAGATGTACTATTTATTTCTACATAGCACGAAGCCTATCAGAGAGCTTTGGGTAATTTTTTAAAATAATGCTGTGGATATTGACGCCTCTTCGGAAGATGTCAAAAATGAAGATGTGCCAGAACTACATCCTAATTTTTAAAACACGAATATGGATGATAGAAAATTGAAAGAATTTCATTGATATTTTAAAATAAAGTAAGAATTCTATAACCTTACATAGCAAAATCCTGCTTAGGTCTTCTCAACATTGCCTTCATAACCACACACACACCATCACAAGGTCCTTGCAGGGTCTGTGTTTTCATATCTTGCACTCTTAAAGTGTTTACTTTAAAAAATTATTGAACTGAACTGAATTGGAAGATGGTGGTAATGTCTTCCCCATTACTTGTTCTTTGAGGAAACTAAATGATAAGTGGATATAAAATGACTCAGTCTTATTACAAAATATTTTACACAGAACTTCTTGTATATGTTACTCCATGGGAAGTATTAAAAAATTAAAATAAAAATATCTCTCGGGAGGTTATCAAATGGTCAGGTGGGGGGAAAAAGCAAACTTTTAATTTCATACATACTTAAATTTAAAAAAAAAAGTAACCCAAAAGGCACTGCTCGATGGAACAGCAATCTGCTGACCAATACCAGCATTGAACACAGAACAGAATCACCTGGGCCTCACACACCCAAGTCCACACCCAAAACACAAATGCACGGGCTTCCTCTGAATGGGGCTATAATGTCCTAAAACCATGAATCCCACAGAGAAAGCAGATTCTTATTTTACACACAAATAGGATGAAATGTGTGAACATTTCACACATTTCATAAGGGTGAAGAGGAATAGAGAAAATATGTATTTTATTTTAATAGCATCCAATAAAAGTCAGAAATCAGACCTGAATGCCAAAGTGCCACTCTTCCCTTTCCTGGCCCTCTCCCTTAGTACCATGATTTAAGCACTGAATTTGAAAATGTTACCAGAAGCCAGTGATATTTCCCAGCCACAAAATTCAGGACCACTCCTGGTGGCTCAGTCTGGCCATAATACACATTATGCATAGATCACTGCTCTGTAATCAGACGAGGAACACAGACCCTCATGAGTCAAACAAGAAAGAAACACACAGATGGGTGCACACACACACATACACCATGAACCACAAACAGCAGAGCAGAACCAAACACAGATATCAACATGTAAAATTAAAAACCTGCCAGTTAGCTATTATGACCTTCTTTGAGATCTGCTGAGATTCTAGCATCAAAGACACCTCTTCCTCCAAATGTTTCATTTTATTTTATTTTAAACAACTATAAACCTATGGAAAGGTTGAAAGATTAGTACAATGAACACCCATGTGTTCTTCACTTGGGTTCACCAATTGCTAATATTTTGCAATATTTCTTTTTATCTCTCTGTATATAATTATATATGACTTTTTTTTTGGCCAAACCCCTTGAAAGTAACTTGCAAACATCTTGACATTTCACCTTTAAGTATTTCAGCATGTTTCTCCTAAGATCCAGGATATTCTCCATGGTCACAATAATAATCTTCCACATCGGTCTTAGCAACATCTTTTCAAACACCACATCTGACCGGGCAAGAGAAACAATAGAAAAAATAAACAAATGGGACTACATCAAACTAAAAAGCTTCTGCACAGCAAAGGAAACCATCAACAAAACGAAAAGACAACCTAACAATTGGGAGAAGATATTTGCAAACCATACATCTGATAAGGGCTTAATCTCCAAAATATATAAAGAACTCATGCATCTCAACAACAAAAAAACTACCAACCCAATTAAAAAATGGGCAAAAGACCTGAACAGACATTTCTCCAAAGAAGATATACAGATGGCCAACAGACACATGAAAAGATGTTCAAAATCACTAACTATCAGGGAAATGCAAATCAAAACTACAATGAGATATCACCTCACGCCCGACAGAATGGCTATAATTAACAAGACAGGAAACAATATGTGTTGGAAAGGATGTGGAGAAAAGGGAACTCTCATACACTGCTGGTGGGAGTGCAAACTGGTGCAGCCACTATGGAAAACAGTATGGAGATTCCTCAAAAAATCAAGGATAGAACTACCATATGATCCAGCTATTCCACTGCTGGGTATTTATCCAAAGAACTTGAAAACACCAATTTGCAAAGGTACATGCACCCCTGTGTTCATTGCAGCGTTATTCACAATAGCCAAGACTTGGAAGCAACCTAAGTGCCCATCAAGGGACGAATGGATAAAGAAGCTGTGGTATGTATACACAATGGAATACTACTCAGCCATAAGAAACGATGAAATCCAGCCATTTGTGACAACATGGATGGACATTGAGGGTATAATGCAAAGTGAAATAAGTCAGAGGGAGAAGGTCAAATACCGTATGATTTCCTTCATTAAGTAGTAGATAATAACAACAATAAACAAACACATAGGGACAGAGAGTGGATTGGTGGTTACCAGAGGGGAAGGGGGGAGGGAGGAGGGTGAAAGGGATAATTCGGCACATGTGTGTGGTGATGGGTTGTAATTAGTATTTTGGTGGTGAACATGATGTAGTCCATGCAGAAATAGAAGTACAATGATGTACACCTGAAATTTTTACAATGTTATAAACCAATGTTACTGCAATAAACAAAAAATTAAAAAAAAAAAAAAAAGAAACATATCCCTAGGTTTTTGGTTTGAGAAACAAGGTGAATGGTGGAGCCACTTGCTGGGATGAAGAGGACAAGAGGAAGAGCCATGTTTCTGGAGGAAAATCCACAGTTTTATTTTAAATGTGCTAAGTTTGAGATATCTGTGAATGATATAGTCAAATATAAAAACAGCAAAATTTGAGAGTGCAAAGGAACTCTTTTCCCTGTGGTAAGAAAATTGATAGGACTCTCAACAAGGTGAAAAAAAAAAATGTGAACAGGTCACTTGTTAGCTTAAGCCTGTCTACGGCCCTACTTTACCTCCTGGATAAGGGTCTTGATTCTTAGCCTCGTGTTGAAGGCTCTCTGTGGTGTGTGCCCTATCTCTACCTCTACTTATCCTATGCTCCAACACTACCGACAGTGCTTTCTTTTATAAAGCACTCATTTCTGAAAACATGCAATGCTTTCTTTCCCCCTCTCCATTACATGTCATCTAAATAGAGTGATTTTATGAGAAAGAAGAGAGTAAAAAAGAAATGTTACTTTATTCTGATCCAGGAATCATTGACTTATGGCCCAAGGCTGTTGTATTAGGAACGATTTTGAAAAGTGAAAAATAAATACTCGCCAAGCCTCTGGTTTTGTGCTTTTTTGGTGTCAGCTGACAAGCTCACTGCACTAACTAGCTGGGAAGGGTGAAGAATTGGCTACTAGATAAACAAATTGCCAGAATGCTTAATGCTTAGACCTTCTCAAAGAAATAGAAGTGAGGTTATTGATAGTAATAGAAATGTACAGACTGTGCGTTATTGGGAAAATGACCTCCGAAACCCATTGGCTGATTTTCCTGCAATATTCAGGGCAGGTACTTGGTACTCTAAGTGGAATCGATGAATTACAGAAGAGGCACAACCGTCTTTCTCAAAGAACTTGAAGCATCCAGAGGAGACTCATGCAGCACAATAGAATGCAAGGTTGGAAGATATCAGACTCAGAAAGCCAGGACATATAAGTTGCTATTGGAAATAAGATGATAGAGAAAGAACTTCCAGCTGAGAGTAATATGGAAGAACTTCATGAAGGAGGGCCTGTTTGAATTGGGTCTTAAAATTGGTGGATATAACTTAGAAAACATGGAAAAAGAAGGGCATTTCAGGAAGAAAGCAGAATGGAACAGAAGCTGGAAGATCCAGGTGTGCTTGCCAAACTAGAAGTAGTTCAGAATGCATGGAAAATACAGTCCAAAGTGCGAGGTAAGGATAGAAATATAGGTTACGTCCAGAAGTTGAAGAAACTTAGTTGCTTCTCCTGTATCCAATCCACCAATCTCCACATTTCTTAGCCTGAAGATTAGATGAGATTAGCTCCACTCCCAGCTCTGTGGAGGTAGGTCCTGAGTAGATTAAACCCTTGATCCCTTATTCAAAATGATTGGTTCAGAGATGCTAGATGGTAGGAGTATAAAAAGATAATCTTCTATGGGTTTTATGCAAGAATATCTCTTTATCTTCAATGTGTACTGTAGGATAATGCTCTCTTTTCCTCACTGGATGTGGACAAGGAAACCTGAAGCTCTAGGAGTTTCTGACAGTCAACTTGGGACCAGAGGGAAAATAAGTTTAAAAACAAAAATAAAGCTGGCACTGAGAAAGCAAGGCTGAGAAATGAACAAAGGGAAAAACTGTGTCCTAACATTTTCTTTTGAACCAATGGATTAAGACTCATTTGAGAGCAGTGCTGTTTCTGAACTTTTATATTATGTGATCCAATAAATCCCCTTTATGGTTTAAACCAAAAAAAAAAAATATTATCATGCCCCAGAAATTTAAAATTAATTTGATAATATTATAAAATGTACAGTTTCTATTTAAATTTCTCCAATTGTCCCCTTTGAGACACGGAATCTATGTCTCCTTCTCTCTTTTTTTTTAAAATTTTATTTATTTATTTATTTTTTCCCCAAAGCCCCAGTAGATAGTTGTATGTCATAGCTGCACATCCTTCTAGTTGCTGTATGCGGGACGCTGCCTCAGCATGGCCGGACAAGCGGTGCGTCGGTGCGCGCCCGGGATCTGAACCCCGGCTGACAGTAGCGGAGCGCGCGCACTTAACCGCTAAGCAACAGGGCCAGCCCCCTGTAGCTTTTTTTTTTTAAAGCCAGGATCAAACCATGGATTATAATGCATTGTGTCATCATGTCTCTTTAGTCTCATTTAATCTGGAATACCCCAACCCTTTTATCTCTGAAGAGTCCAGGCTAGTTGCGTTAGACAATCTTCCACAACCTGAATTTTTTTATTTGTTTACTCATATTAGAATGAGATTAAAACTTTTTTTTTTGTGGTGAGGAAGATTGGCCCTGAGCTAACATCTGTTGCCAATCTTCCTATTTTTGCTTGAAGATGGTCCCTGAGCTAACACCTGTGCCCATCTTCCTCTACTTTGTATATGGGATGCCGCCACAGCATGGCTTGAGCGGTGCCCAGGTCAGTGCCCGGGATCCAAACCCCACATATCCCGGGCAGCCAAGCGGAGTGCAAAAGCCATCCACAGGAGACTGGCTGAATAAACTGCGGTACATCTATAGGACACTACACGCCCTAAAAAAGAAGGAGAAAGATCTCTATGAGACACTTTAGGATAGTCTCCAGGATTTACTTTTAAGTTTTTCACTAAAAGACTTTGCAAAGTATAAACAAGCAGATACCACGACCACACAGATGGGATATACCAAAGGTAAATAAAGAGTGAGTAGGAATGGGGTAGAAAGGATAAGGATTAGATTGAGACTTCTCAGAGTATATTTTAAAAAATATTTTTGGGGGGCCAGCCCGGCGGCATAGTAGTTAAATTCACCTGCTCCGCTTTGGCTGCCCGGGGTTAGTGGGTTTGGATCTAGGATGTGGACATATACACTGCTCATCAAGACATGCTGTGGCAGCATCCCATATAAAAAGTAGAAGAAAGTTGGCACAGATGTTAGCTCAGGGACCATCTTCCTCAGCAAAAAGAGGAAGATTGGCAACAGATGTTAGCTCAGGGCCAATCTTCCTCACCAAAAAAAAAAAAAATTCTGGCTTTTGAACAATTTGTTTATATATTAGCAACCATAAATTCCTAGCTTTGTCCAATGAAAGGGCTTTCAAGGATGACACTCCAGTAGTTATCAGAAAGCCTGCACCCAGATCTTGGTTTCTAAGTCACATTCTTCCTAAAAGGAATCACGGATCCTTGGAGTAGGGGCCAGTTCCAGGTCTGGAGCAGGCAAAGTACAAGATGAGCCTGGAGAATTTTGTTGACCTGCCCAAAGATTGGTGGGAACATGTAGAAAGGACACATTTATTTCAAACCACGTTTCAAAGCCGGTTTGAAGAGGATCCTATTGGCCAAATTTTGAAAAAATGTGCACTAAAATGAATAATAATGGCAATGTATTATAAAACTTGAATAAAAAAATAATTGATAAACATACTGTGATACTAAAAGGAAAAAATAGGGGGTCATGAAAAAGCTCTTAATAGATGAATATCAGTCAATAAGTGACAAGAATAGTAGAATTAGAAAGTCACCAATTTTCAACCTCCAATTTAATAATGAGTACAGGCAAGGATCTTCAATGGATGCTAAAACCATCAGGTGAGTGGTTGTTGGGGAGCAGGACAGTCACACAGTCTCCATGTGTCACCACACAAATGACTTATTGCTGAGAAATAGAAAGGGGGGGGACTTTGCAATGAGAGGTCTGGTGGACACCTCTTTAATCAATTGATCAAACACAGCATCATCAGTAGTGTTCCTCTGGATGTGCTGCAAAGAAAAATACATGGCACCACCTCTGTAGCATTCTCATCAAAAAGTTTTAATCTCTGGGGCTGGCCCGGTGGTGCAGTGGTTAAGTCTCAATCTAATCCTTATCCTTTCTACCCCATTCCTACTCACTCTTTATTTACCTTTGGTATATCCCATCTGTGTGGTGGTGGTATCTGCTTGTTTATACTTTGCAAAGTCTTTTAGTGAAAAACTTAAAAGTAAATCCTGAAAACTATCCTAAAATATCTCATAGAGATCTTTCTCCTTCTTTTTTAGGGTGTGTAGTGTTCTGTAGATGTACCATAGTTTATTCAGCCAGTCTCCTATGGATGGCTTTTACGTTGTTTCCAATATCTGGCCATGCAGATAATGCTACAAGGAGTAATCTTGTATGCTGTGTTTGTAGAGGGGTGTCTTCGGGGTAAATTATTAGAAGTGGGACTTTTGGGTCAAAGGGTAAATGCATATACAGTTTTGCTGGATAATGTCAATTTCCTCTACAAGAGTGGCACCATTTTGCAGTCCCACCAGTGATGTGTGAGAATGCCAACAGAGTGCGATACCAAGCTTTTGAACTTTTGCAAATACGATAGATGAAAACAGGTATATCAAGGTAGTTTTAACTGCATCTTTCACCCCGTGAATATGTTTAAGGGTCATTTGTTTATTGTTTTCTAAGAGTTACCCGTACATTTCCTTGTCCTTCTTTCTATGGGGCATATCCATATAAGTGAACAAAACCTCCTCTTCTACTTGCCCCTGAAAGTCTGCGCCTCCTCCCTTCCAGACCTCTTCATGTGCTCTTGCCTTTGTCTGTAAAACTGCCATCACACCCCCATCTCTGGCCACCCTCCCCCCGGCCCTGCCACCACCACCACCACCCTCGTGCCTGGCCAACTCCTAACCATCCTGCAGACCCTCACTCTGATGCCCTTTTCTCCTTAAAGATTTCCTGATTTCCTTCCTCTACTTCATCCTGAGATTGGGTCAAGTGCCTCTCCTTTGAGTCCCAATTTATCTGCTTCAATCTTGGTTAAAATCATGTTTAGATTGATAGGTTGTGTTAATGGAATTTGAAGAGAAGCCTTGAGCAGCAAAGAGCTCTGCCTTTGGAATGTGAAGCCCTGGGCTGCTCAAAAGATAGAAAAACAGGTCAAAACACACTTAGGTTCCTGTTAGCACACGATTTAAGTTAAAGGCTCTACTTTGTTACCATGAAGTTGAGTGACTGTGCGTTGTTTCTTTGCCGTGAAGAACAAAGGCCTGTCTTATAATAGGGAAAGGTTTGTTCCAATGATTTCAAGAAGAGTTGGCTTGTACCTTGAACTATATAGGTATGTTATAGGCAGCCACATTTCTCAGAAGATCTGTTGTCAAGAATTGTGCCTGTGAAATTTTAAACTACATTTGTCATGAGAGAGTAAATTGCCTCCTAAACAAAAAATAATTAACCCACTTATGATAGCCTCAAATTATTTTGTTTAATTATGATGAACCAATTACTAAGTTAAAAGTGCACTGTTAATTACTAGTTTTGGAACATTATTTGAAATCACTCCGCCTTGCTTAAATTCTACATAAGTAAAAATCAATAAGCATCTCTAACAGATGAATTTTTAGACATAGCACAAAATAATATTTTGTCACAGAGGATGCTATGGGCCCAGGGCTATTGAGATTTGAGCACTGACAGTGAGGGAACTGTATTTGTACTCACAGGCCAGCTGAGCTAGGACATATGAGTTACATGCATTGATTAGGATAAAATAGTGTAAATTAGGCACATTTGAAGTGTTATTTCAAATTGTTTAATGGTTTTATTTTTAAAATATAAAAGTTACCACATAACACCTAAACAAGCGTTTCTTAAACTCCTTTCCCACCAGACACACCCCAGGAATGACAGGTGACATTCACATGATCTGTGCTGGCTCCCCAGTGCACACCACAGAGAGAACTGAATTGGTGTGATCTGGGAATGTCTTTTATTATGCAGAAGAGATTGAATCCACCCTAATTTGAAAAGTGAAGGAAATAATTTACAAATCCTACATTAGCAACAAGACCTCACCTCTCAGTTGTTGACAATGAGCTGTGGACTGTGTCTGGGTGTGGGCTGCCCACCCAGGCTGGCCCTATAGGCAATGATCAAATAAATGACATTTGAAGTCTCATAAAGCCTTCAAATGATTTGGTACCTTTAATGTTTTTGAAAATTGTGTCTCTCTCTTTCTTTTTTCTTGAAAACTGGGAAAAAGTATGTCACACCAACTCCTAATTAACGGGAAGGGATGTTGGGGCCGTGTGGTCTCGACGAAATTTCCAGCTTCCCAGGAGGGGTCTGCAGATGGGTGCCCAATGAGTGAGCCCCCCATATTGATGAGGGAATTGATGGGCTTATCATTGTGCTCCTGCAGGACAATCAATACTGTCCTTTCCTCATCAATAGTGTGACATACACACTTAGGCAGAAATTGAGAAAAACCAAGTCTCAACTCATGTTTCTTCCCACCTGTCTCTGTGTTCTCCAGTAATTTGGACACTTGAGGCAAAGTGAGGTGAGAAAACTCTGCTGGGCCTTGAGCCTGAATCCACAGCTGGATCCCCTCCAGCAGAGGCGCTCACTGTCCACTTTGGTGCCTTTGAGCTGCTCAGGCCACGGGTGTGGTTCTTGCAGGGGGGGAGGTCGGGGTGGATGGGACGGAGAGGCAGGTGACCTGGAGGAAAGAGAGCGGGGTTCAGGGTGGAGACTCAGGCTCAGATCCTGCCTCCTTTACATCCTGACCCATCACTCCCTCCTCCCTTATCACAATTCCCTTCCCTCCTCTCAGCTACACGGTAAGGATGACAAAACCCATACACATGCCAAAGTGCAGAACACCTGCAAAAAATATTACACGTTACATCCAGACAATGGAACATGATTCAGCACTAAAAAAAAAAAAGAGCTATCAAGCCATGAAAAGACATGGAGGAAACTTAAATGCATATTATGAAGTGAAAGAAGTCAATCTGATAAGGCTACATACTGTCTGATTCCAACTATATGACATTCTGGAAAAGGCAAAACTATGGAGACAGTAAAAGATGAGTAGTGGTCGCCACAGGAGCGGAATGAATAAGTGGAGCACGGAGGACTTTTAGGGCAGGGAAAACACTCCGCGTGATCCCATAATGGTGGATACATGTCACCATATGTTTGTCCAAACCCATAGAATGTACAACATCAAGAGTGAACCCTAATGTAAGCTGTGGACTTTGGTGATTATGATGTGTCAGTGTGGGTTCACTGATCGTAACAAATGTACCTCTCTGGTGGAGGATGTTTATCATGGGGGAGGCTGTGCATGTATGGAGGCAGGGGGCATATGGGAAATCTCTGTACTTTCCAATGGTCATCTAGGCAATGACCAATAATGGCGAACAACATTGCAAAAAGAGAGACAGCCAGACATTATACGCCTCCTGATGAAAGCAAGAAACCCTACCTGCGAGGTATTCTTGACAAAAAAAATCAAACTTGAATATCATTAAAACTCTAGATCCAACTTACAAATTATAGAAAATACAGGGGACAGAGGAACATGTTCAATGACCCAAGAAGGAGGCAAGTGTAATTCAGAACATTGGAAACACTCCAGGACAAATGATCTGGTTTCTTTTACAAATAAAAATGCAAGAAAAACAACAGATGGGGAAGGAGACCACAAATTGAGACTTAAGAGACATGTTAACCAGCCACAAGATAGGAGCCTCACTTGACTCAAACAAACTATTAAAAAGCAGGTAAATGGGGAAAGTTGAAGACTTCATACTTGATGATATTAAAAATTATTTTTTGTATGCTCTATCATGGTTTTGTGGCTATGTGTGTGTGCATGTGTCTGTGTTTAAAGAGGGATCTTATCTTTAGAGACACTTCCTGAAATAGCTGTAGCTGAAATGTGTGATAGTGAACTTCTTCAAAATAACCTGGTGAAGACAGGCTGGGGAGAAGGGGTGGGGTAGGAGTGGAACAAGATTCCATGAGTGACGCTGCTGAAGCTGTGCGCAGGGGACAGGAAGCTTACTATGTTAGTCCCCGAACTTTTGTAATTGCTTCAATTTTCCAAAATAAAGTTATATATGAAAACAGAAACTACGTAGCACAAAGAATATGAAGCAGCATTTCACAGGAGAGAAGTCAAACATGGCCACTAAACATGTAAAGAGAGGTGAACTTGATTTGATCAGGGAAGTGCGATTTATACCCATTCAATTGGTAAATAACTAAAAAGTCTGACTACGCCAAGTGCTGGAGAGGATGTGGAGCCCAGAATCTCTCATGTTTTGCTGTTAGGAGTGTAAACTGGCACAAAGATTTAGAAAATAGCTTGACACTCTCTCCTACAGTTGAACATTCACATTCTCTATGTGGTCCCACTCAACAATTCCATTTCAGGTAGTGTGTGAGTGTGCGTGTGTGTGTGTGTGTGTGTGTACATGCAGATGGGTATACCTCTATGTATATGTGAACACAGACACGTGTATGTGGTGTGTGCGTGCATATGGATGTGTGTGTGTATATGTACTTGTACACACATGTCAACATATCCAGGAGAAACTTACACAGATGCTCCAGGCATTGTATATATAAGAATGTTTACATATGTCTCTAAACATATAAGAATGTTTACAGACAATACATAAATGAACACGTAAGTCAGGAAGAGCTGTGCATGGACCAATGACGAAAGTGTGGTATGAACCAAAGCCAGCACTAGAACTAATGCAAATCTCTGCCCAAGGGACACTATGTGCAGAACAGCCCACTTTGCAGGGTGACTCACACCAGCCTGTGGCCTGACCAGCCTAGAACTCACTGGGGTTTTCACTTTATAAGATGCACATTTCCCAAATGCACCTGAAATGAAACTTGAGTATTTAATCCGGTCCTAAGTCAAATCTTTCTGAGTGTGTGTGCATGTGCTTGAACCTTGTCACTGTTAAGACAGTTACAAGCCAAAGTGTCATGTGTTAGCATCATCTGCTGCCTGGCGGCCCTGACACCCCAGCCATCTGAGCCTGCTGTCGAGGGAGCAGCTGGGCCACAACCACACACCCCAAACAGGCCCGCCACGTCTCTGACTGTGTGTTTCCCTTCTTCCTGCCTGGCCTCTAATGGGAAGTGAACATCTGTCCAGTTCCACCCACACAGCAACATTTCAGAGTGCTGTTTTTCCATAAATGAATAAAAACACTCTTGGAAGGGGCCGGCCCGGTGGCGTAGTGGTTAAGTTCGTGCACTCTGCTTTGGCAGCCCAGGGTTCACAGGTTCAGATCCCGGGCATGGATCTACTTGCCACTCATCAAACCATGCTATGGTGGCATCCCACATACAAAACAGAGGAAGATGGGCACAGATGTTAGCTCAGGGCCAATCTTCCTCACCAGAAAAACAAAAAAACACTCTTTGAAATCCTTTTAAAAACCTCAGCTGACTTCATGATCAGGAATCCACTTCAATGTGAGAGCCGTGATGGGGTCTCCAGATGAATGGAGGAGTCTGGGCTGGAGGTTTCCAGGGGGACAGGGAAAAGAGGATGTGTGGCCTGCTGACCAGGTGGGGAAGCAAGGAGAGGACCAAACCCCAGAGGTCAGAAACAAAGGCTGAAGGTGCCACTTCTCTGTGCAGCCTGTGACAGCTGAGTCCAGGGAGCTGGGGACTGCGGGGAGGGGACGACCTCTAAAAGGAAGTAACTTGGAATTCTTATATTTAGCTGATGCTGTGGACAAACAGACCCCCTGACCTAGACCGGACTCCACCCGGGTTGGGGGGACCTGCACCCTGCAGAGGAGATCTCCCAGCAGCAGAGACCAGGTACCTCGGTGTAACTGTCACCCTACTACCCTGCCTTTAACATCAACAATCTTGAGTAGAAAACAAAGAAAACAGGATTAAATTAACCTGAAAGAATGAATCAAGACAAACACAACAATGAGTCATTAAATAACACTTTGGACATAAATAGATGTTCTCTTTTGGCAAATTTTCTAGGTTGGTGGGTATTTTAAGTTTTACTGAGGAAAACAGATGTAAATTTTATTAAGTTGCTGGGATAACTGAAGCAGAGAAAATGTTTCCCCACATTTTTCTCTTCATCCTTCAAATCAACTCTTTCTAAGTCAACAGGTAGTTTATATTTTTAATCTAAAAATTGACAATGAAGTTTTTTGTTCTGAGGAAACTGAAAAGTAGTGATACATGACGACTGTTTCCATATCTTAGTTATGTCTCAAATGTTAATTCTATTGTTTACAGAGTACCCTTGATGGAAACATAAAGGAAAAATTAACCTCAGACCACAGTGCTAAGAAAGGCTATATTCTGGGTAATTGTTGTGTTTTAATGTGTAAATGCTGTGAATTGTGTAACTGGTCATGTTTCCCTTTTTACTTTGACCTCTAGGGAGCTCAGAGTTGAATTCTAAGCTCACCTTTAACAATTGGGAGGATGGGCTGGTACAGATTTATCTTTTTTTCACTCTTCTGCCTCATTTCCCATCACCTTCTCTGGTTTTTAGTTTCAGTATACTGTACTGGGAGCGTTTTTAATAAGGTGCGTCAAATCCCTCTTCAAATGTAGGTTAGACACAAATATATTTAAAAACATTACAAATGCATATGTTCTACAGAAGAGATGTCAATCTGCTAGTCTACCTAACAGAATTTGGTACCTCCAACCACAGAAATATGCCAGGGGGACAAACAAATAAACCCCCATGGATAAAATCTGATAGAATCTCACGAAGGAGAAGATCAGCACCTGGGAGCCAGCACGTGGTGCTGAGTGCTCACCCAGTCCCCCTCCAGCCATAGCCCAGGCTGATGATGGTCTGACAGCCAGAGGGTGTGGGAGCAGAATTGGTGCCCAGTAGCCAGAATGGCACGGAAGGTGACTCCAATCAGCCTGTCCTTCCACCCTCCTTCCTCCAAGGACAGAATCCAAGCGAGACGCTGCCATCCCACAGTCCCCAGGGCTACATGACAAATCATCTGGACTCACCCCGTACTCAGCCTTCCTTTGATGCTCCCTTCCAGAATTCTTTCTGCTCTTACTGTTTCTACGGTAGAAGTGGAGTGAGTGCTTCACTTATGTGAATAAATTCATCACACAAAAATTTAGGAAGGCCAGTGACAAAAATGTATTCAATGTGCCTTAAAAAGTGATGTCATTAATTCAACAAATGGTGTTGGGGAAACTGGATATCCACATGCAAAAGAAAGAAGTCGGGCCCATACCTAACATCATATACAAAAACTGACTCAAAATAGATCAAAGACCTAAACACAAAACCTAAAACTATAAAACTCTTACAAGAAAACAGGGGAAAGTTTCAGGATATCAGATTTGTCAATGATTTCTTAGATATGACACCCAAAAGAAAACAGCAACAAAGAAAAAATAGATAAATTGGACTATATCAAAACTTAAAATTTCTGAGTATTAAGGCACGGAATCAACAGAGTGAAAGGGCAACCTACAGAATGGGAGAAAATATTTGCAAATCATATATCAGATAAGAGGTTAATGTCCAGAATGTTTAAAGAATTCCTACAACCTAACAACAACAACAAAATAATCCAGTTAAAAAATGGGCAGGGGCCAGCCCGGTGGCGTAGTGGTTAAGTTCATGCACTCCGCTTCAGTGGCCCAGGGTTCTCAGGTTCAGATCCTGGGTGCAGGCCTATGCACCACTTATCAAGCCATGCTGTGGCAGGCATCCCACATATAGAGTAGAGGAAGATGGGCACGGATGTTAGCCCAGGGCCAAGCTTCCTCAGCAAAAAGAGGAGGATTGGCAACAGATGTGAGCTCAGGGCAAACCTTCCTCACCAAAAAAAAAAAAAAAAAATGGGCAAAGGACTTAAATAGACATTTCTCCAGAAAAGATATACAAATGGTCAATAAGCACATGAAAAGATGCTCCACGTCACAAATCATCACAGAAATGCAAATCAAATCCCAATGAGATACCACCTCATATCCATTAGGATGATTACTCTCAAAAAAACAGAAAATAACTAATGTTGGTGAGGATATGGAGAAATTAGAACTCTTGTGCATTGTTGGTGGGAATGTAAAATGGTGCAGCTGCTGTGGAAAACAGTACAGAGATTCCTCAAAAAATTAAAACTAGAACTACCATATGGTCCAGCAATTCTAATTCTGGGTATACATACAAAAGAAGTTAAAGTAGAGATTCAAACAAATATTTGTACACTTATGTTCAGAGCAGCATTATTCACAGTAGCCAAAAGATGGAAATAACCCAAGTGTCTATCAACAGATTAATGGATAAATGAAATGTGATATATACATACAATAGAATATTATTAGCCATAAAAAGGAAGGAAATTTTGACACATACTACAACATAGATGAATCTTGAGGACATTATGCTGAGTGAAATAAGCCAGTCACAAAAGGAAAAATACTGTATGATTCCACTTACATGAGGCACCTAGAGTAGTCAAATTCATAGAGACAGAAAGGAGAATGGTGTCTATCTCCATGAGGGGCAGGGAGGGACTGAAGGAAAGGGGGATGGAGAGTTATTGTTTAATGGGTACAGAGTTTCAGTTTTGCAAAATAAAATTGCTCTCTGGATGGTTGGTGGTGATGGTTGCACAACATTGTGAATGTACTTAATGCCACTGAACTATACACTTAAAAATGGCTAAGATGGTAAATTTTACGTGCATTTTACCACAATTTTGAAAATATCTCCCCCCTAAAATGACATCATAGATCCAAAGTATAAAACATTGCTCTCAATACATGCACAAGAAATAATATATACCAAGTTCATGGATGTCTTTCTGCAAGGCAAGTGAAATCAGGATTGTCGTCTTAGAGGCACAGTTCAGTAACTTCTCAGTGGTATGTGTTCCTATAGGTGTGCTTTTTATTGTGGGATCTAATGCTTTCCATCCACTTAGTGTTGGTTCTCTCAGTTCTAGATCCTGAAAGCAGGTCTGGAATTTGTGTTGCTACCTTACTCCCTTCTCCAGATCTGCGGTGGGAGCCCAGAGCCATGGCCTTCCATCCTGGCCCCCATGTTGAATTCTAAGAACTTTTATTTGAGATTCACAATCTACTTTCTTCTTTCCCCTTCCCTTCTGGACTAGAACTCTTTCCCATGCTCCTGTGGCTCATACGTGCACAGCTTCCCTCTCTGCCCAACCTCTCCCTTCACTCCCCACCAGTGTGGATCCTGAGAGCACTCCTGTGAAACTTGCTTGATGGCAGGTCTTCATCTCAGAGTCTGAGTTCCAGGCAGCTGAAACCAGAGGCCCTGTCACAGATCCACTTCCTCAGGATCCTTCCTCGGCCATGCTGGACATGGAGATCCTGACCACAGAGCTTCCCTAAAGAAGCAGTGAATTCTCTGGGCCTGGCCAGGAGAAATGAGGAAGATGCCTCCCTCTCGAATTTATCCTTAAATCTCTTTGCATGTTTCTACACAACCATCACAGCCCCCCACCCTTACCCCCCAAAAAAATCAGCTCTAAGGAAAATGAGAACAAAGATCCTTGAGTTTATTCTCTTGCTCTTCTCTGCATCTCTTGACAAGCATGTTCTTCCTACAGAAAAAGGCCTTTACACTTCCTGGTAGGAGTTCCCTTAGGGCATATGTTGTCTTTCCTCTTTTCCTGGCAGCGTTCATCCTCACCTGCCCTGTGCCTGGTCGCAGTAGCAAAAGGTTATAGAGAGAAATTCCAAAACTGAGAATGGAAAATACAACTGGAAATATTTCAAACAAACTATATTCCACCACATATACATACATATATACAATCTCATAATTACATACTATAGGTAGGTATGTAGGTAGATAGATAGATAGACAGATAGATAATAGATAGGTAGATAATAGATAGATTAGACAGAGAGAGAGAGAAATTGTGTACACAGTAAAGAGTTAGGTGCATGGTATGACAGAGGTAGAATATAAGATGCATACCAGATTTCTGTTTTGGCCTTGAGATAGACTTGGGAATATTTTTAGTGATTAAAGGAAAGAGAATAAACAGGAAGAAAACAGTTAGCGGTGATGGCATTGCCAAGCCTAGGGAAGATAGGAAGGAAAGCAGAGTTGGAGCGAAGATGAGTCAGATTTGGACGTGTTGGATGTGATGCTCAGGCATTATCCAATGGAGCCAGGATAGAGATATAGACTTTGATACATATTTGGATTTACTCAAGACACACAGATAGTAGAGGCCAGGCCAGGATTTGAATCCAGTCTGAATCCAGTTCTGACGGACCTCAGAGCCCAGGCTCAGAACCCCTGGGTGATACTCCCTTGTATACCATTACTGCATCTAGAGACAAAAATGTAACACACAGGAAACACACAGCTCTTAAATACAATAGCGCAAATGTGGGAATTAAGTTGGTGTTTTCTCTATGGTCAGTCAACTTACTTCAAGAGAAACTAATTTCATCTTTTTTTGTGTGTGTGAGGAAGATCAGCCCTGAGCTAACATCCACGCTAATCCTCCTCTTTTTGCTAAGGAAGACTGGCTCTGAGATAACATCTATTGCCAATCCTCCTCCTTTTTTTCCCCCCAAAGCTCCAGTAGATAGTTGTACGTCATAGTTGCACATCCTTCTAGTTGTTGTATGTGTTGTATGTATGAATTAATGAAAATTGTAAATCACATATAATATTTTCTAAATGTACATTTATTACTTTCAAGCACTCATAATTACAGGAACTAAATGCTGGGAAAGCATCCTTGAGCCAAAGCTTTGTCCACAATGCCTTAAAGAGCAGAATGTATTTATAATTTTCACATTAAAATGTCTCATTGTAAATAGATCTTGCCAATGTATTTGAAAACAGCTTGCTTCCTTATGTGAGAGCAATTTAACTTGCCTAATTAAGATGTTTGGCAAGATTTTTCCTTCCGTAATAATGCAAATAATCATAATAGTGGACATTTACTGAGTGCTTACTGTGTGCAGTCAGCCAAGCACCTGTACAGTATCAGCTCATTTAATCCTCACAACTCTGAAGTAGATACGAATATTATCCTCACTTACCAATGATGAAACTGAAGCACAGAGATGGTCACACAGCTGAGAAGGTAAAATAAATTCACAGAGGAGCACAGAGAATTTTTACAGCAGTGAAATTACTCTGTAGGATACCATAAGATGGATATATGTCATTATGCATTGTCCAAACAACACCAAGAGTGAACCCTAATGGAAACTGTGGACTTTGGGTGATTATGACGTGTCAATGTAGGTTCATCAATTGTAACAAATGTACCCTGTGGTGGGGGATGTTGATAACGGGGGAGGCTGTGCATAGGTGGGGCAGGGGATATTTGGGAAATCTCTGTACTTTCTGCTCAGTTTTCTGTGATCCTAAAACTGCTCTAAAAAATAAAATATATCTAAAAAGAAAAAAAAATCTACTGGGATTTCAATTGGGATTGCACTGAATCACAAAATCAGTTAGGAAAATGAACACCTTAATAATATTGTCTTCTTATCCATGAACATAGTATATCTCCTCATTAATTTAAGTCTTCTTTAATTTCTCAGCAGTTTTATAGTTTTCAGTATGCAAACCTTGCATATGCTTTGTTAGTTTTATCCCTACGTGTTATGTGTTATAATGTTAGGATGCTATTGTAGTTAATTTTAATTTCAATTTCCAATTCTTTTTTTTTTTTTTTTGTGAGGAAGATCAGCCCTGAGCTAACATCCATGCTGAATCCTCCTCTTTTTGCTGAGGAAGGCCGGCTCTGAGCTAACATCTATTGCCAATCCTCCTCCTTTTTTTCCCCAAAGCCCCAGTAGATAGTTGTATGTCATAGCTGCACATCCTTCTAGTTGCTGTATGTGGGACGCGGCCTCAGCATGGCCGGAGAAGCGGTGCGCTGGTGCGCGCCCAGGATCCGAACCCAGGCTGCCAGTAGTGGAGCGCATGCACTTAACTGCTAATCCACAGGGCCAGCCCTCAATTTCCAACTCTTATTGCTCATATATAAAAGTGCAGTTAGAGCAGAGAGGGATTCCTGACCCTCTCTCGGAACAGTTGGCTTTAGCTTCCACATCGTCCCCACAGGCAGGGTCCTGCCAGAGTCCAGAGTGTAGAGGGTTTCCTCCACCCCACCCCCACCATCAGTGACTTATGCTTTTGCATCATGTGAGGCAAGTGCTGGGAGCTGGCTGGGGTTCTGTGGCTGTGCACCACTGGAGGGGCTCAAGTCATGCCTTGCCCCCAGTCTTTATCACATACCTCCAGTAAAGGCTCATGGAGAGGAGATGTGAGGGAGTGTGGGCTCCCCTGTGCCTGGGGCCCCTGGAATCTAAACTGGTGCACAAGCCCACTTGGTTGTTTTCTTTTTACCCACTTTCATGGTGACTGCATCGTCCACTTGTTCTCTGCCACAGGTGAAATAGAACATGTCCCAGCACTCCTCGAAGGGGTTTGGCATCCTTTAGGATAAAGTTCACCTGGCTGCCTTGCTCTCTGATGGGTTCAAGGAAAGTTATTACTTTGTAGGTTATCTGGCTTCTTCTCATTGTTGACAATGTTCTCTATGGCTTTCTACAGCCTAAGCAGAACCAGAAAGCCTAAGTTTTTTGTTGTTGTGTGTTTGCTTGCTTGCTTTTTACCAATTACCTATCCGAGTATTTTTCCCTTCAGAATTAAACAAAGCTTTCACATGTGAAATGACCATCAAGAAGCAGAATTTGTCCTAACTCACAATCAGCTTAAGAGCTAGATTTTACTCCGGTCTTCAGGCACACAAAAATAATGCTGCCTCTGTGCACGAGCAAGCAGTCCTCGGCAAAGGACTGGCCCACAAACCCAAAATCCCCAGGTCAACAGGGATGCCTGAGTCACGGGCTGAGCATCTTGGTCTTCAAAATCCTCGGATAAGGAAGTCAGCAGCTAACGTTCTTTGTTAAAATTAACAGCTAGGAATCAATGCCTTGTCCAACAGAGGCACAATTTAGCTGTAATTGATTTTTTTCAAGGAAGTAAAATAACATGGAGAGAAGGGTGGGTAGCTTTTAACTTATAATGTGAAGTGCTTTTGACCTTCCTAATTCAATGGTTTTGGGGAAGGCAGAATGAAAACACCAACCTGTCAGTCATAATGGGCATTATGCTTATATAGGAAAATGTTCTTATTTTTGAAAGGCATATTGAAACATTTAGGGGTGAAATATATGGTTTACATACTTCACCTAAAAATACTTAAAGCAAAAAATATTAACAAAAAAATCAACAAAAATGTTACCTAGTCCACGTTCAAAATCCTCCAGCTGTCCTGAGAAATATATTTTATAGTTGGTTTCTGTAATTCAGGACTCAACCAAGAAGTATGCACTATATTTGTTATTATATCCCTTCTGGCTCTATAATATGTAGCAGCCCTTCCCCAGTCTTTGTTTCAGATTTGTGAAGAGACCAGACCAGTTTTCCCATAGACAGTACCTCAGTGGTAGACAGAATAATGGCACTCAAAGATGCCCCTGAAGTAAGCCCCAGAACATGTGAATATGTCACCTTCCATGGCAAAGGGGAACTGCAGATGTGTTTAAGGTAAGGATCTTGTGATGGGGAGATTATGCTGGATTATATGGACGGGTTTAATGTCATCACAAGGATCCTTATAAGATGGCGGCAGAAGGGTCGGCGGCAGAGAAGGAGATGTGAGGATGGAGGCAGACGTCGGAGTGATGCCATTGCTGAAGGGGGCAATGAGCCAAGGAATTCAGGCGCCTCTACAGGCTGGAGAAAGCAAGGAATCTGATTCTGGATTGGAGCGCAGCCTTGCCAACACCTAGATTTTAGGACTTCTGACTTCTAGAACTGTAAGATAATAAATTTGTGTTGCTTTAAGCTACTAAATTCGTGGTTATTTGTTACAGCAGTGATCAGAAACTAATACAACCACCAGCTTGAGTTATCTGAGTACTAAGTCATGGTGTTCTCCCACTAGTTTCTTTACTCATTTTCCCCTCGAACTTGGTAGTTACATTTAAAGTAACTTCCTGCATTGTTTTATGAATTTATCACTGTATACTTTGTACTGTACTTATCACTTCTACACAACAAACACCTGAAGCCAGGCGACATGTGTCATTCATCACTACGTCTTCTAAATTGTCTCTTTCAGGATAGATGCTGAAAAAATATTTCTTAGATAAGTAAGTGGATAAATGTTTACTATCCATATAGTAACTTTTAAGGAACATAAAAGAAGATGGAGTGAGGAGGAACGGGGAAATATACCACATGTGAGAGTTTAGCTACTTGATATTTATTACTATTTTCTAAATGTAAAACTAAATTGATCTCTTGTTTTATAATGGAGACTTTTGAGGAGTACAGTTTATCGATTTAGAAACAAATGCCATCCCAATGTAACCACAGGGTCCTTGTAAGAGGGAGGCAGAAGAGCACAGTCAGAGAGAGGAAATGTGAGAACTGAAGCAGAAGTCAGAGAGGAGAGAGGATGCCATGCTATTGGCTTTGAAGATGGAGGAAGTGGCCACGAGCCAAAGAATGTGGGCAGCTTCTAGACATGGAAAGACACAAGAAAATGGATTCTCCCCTGGAGTTTCCACAAGGAACGCCGGCCTGCCTACACCTTGATTTTAGCCCAGTGAAACTGATTTTGGACGTCTGTTCTCCAGAACTGTAAGATGATAAACTTGTGTTGTTTAAAAATAATAATAATTAAAAGAGAAAAGGACAAAAAGCTACCTCCCCAATAGATAATGAGTTGAACTATCGAATAAAATTAGTATTATCCATATATATAGCAAAATATTTGTGACATAGCAATAAATGTAAATACTAACAAAGAAAAATAGATGCCATTTGCTTGGAGACAAAAAGGACTTGGAAGCCAATGACAGTGTTCTCAAAGACTGCCCCAGTCTACTCCTTTGCTTCTAGAACAGACTTCTCTAGCACTGAGCATCATGCCCTTGTCTGAGGGTTCCTCACTGTTGGAACTCAAAGTGTGATCCGAGGACCAGAAGCACCACATCCCTGGGAAGGAAGCTGATTAGAAATGCAGAATTTCAGGCCCACTGAGACCCACTGAACCAGATCTGCAGCTTTATGGAAATCTCCAGGTGGTTCTCGCATGGCAAAGGGAGCCAGACTTCTGTGTGAGAGTGCACCACCAGGGAGCAGGATGGTTTCCTCCCTCTTCCCCTTCCTCTAAGGCTGAGCACAGCTGGAGTTGCCTGGGGACCCTCTCTGGTGCAACCCAGGCCTGAAAAACAGAGAAAGTTTGCCCAGCACAGCCTATGTCAGGGCTGAGAAAACGGCAATTTGAGAGTTGAGTTTTAAATGTGCCACTGAAACCCAACAGTAATACAAAGGTATGGACTTCCAAAGCCTCCTCGTCCTCACCAGCAGCACACGTGATACGTAATACTAACCATGTTCTAATTTTTGTAGTGACCACACTGACTTATTACAATAAATATGCCAACGAGCTGCTTTCTGAGCCCTGTCTTCACTAATCACCAATCAGGAAACACATGGCTTCACGGTGTTGAAAAGAAAGCTGAGTATCCTGAATACCCCCATTCCATGCTGTCTTGTTTGCGGAAGAAGGAGCATACGTCTGGAGGCCCAGACACTCGACACCTGGTTCTTGTCGTCGAGGCAGGAGGCACGTGCTGCCTCCAGCTCTTGGGGAGAGAGCAGTTTCTGGGTTTATGACTAACAGCCAGCAAAGGCCGAAGATGAGCTAGTCAGGCATCAGGAAACTGCAGAAGATACAGTTTTTCAAATTATAGGAAGACAAGATGACAGCACAAGAATGGAACCTAATTGCAGAGGCAAGAAAACATAAAAAATGAAAAGGTGTGAGGTGGTGGCTTTTTAGACGTGTGTGATCTAGACAATGCAGGGGCTTCACCAACCTCCCAGAGGCACATAGTGGCTGTCAGAAAAGGACCTGGTGAGTAAGGCTTCATTGCTGAGAAAAGGGGAGGGAGGTTCTCCAGCAGTCATATGACTTATGTTTTACTCCCTCCCTTTGACAGGGTGTAAGTGTGACACCCCATGACCATCCTCTGAAAAAGTCAAGGACTAACCAGGGGTGAGGGCTGTGCAGGTAGAGGACGGACGGTCTGATGCAAAACCGCCCCAGAAGTGTTCTCTGGTCCCAAACTGGGCAGCCCCACCACGGGGAGTTTGGGGTGGCCTAATCTTCCGTAGGGCTCACCCGTGCCCTGGTGCCCTTGGACAAGTCTCAAGGGACCTAGAAACTCCTGAGCAGAGTGCAGGAGAAGGGAACCCCACGCACCGCCCAGCTAGGGTGGAAGAAGCAGAAACTGCTACAAAATTCCAGTCAGCATCCAATTCAAGGATTTTAGTTCATGGCCTAAAAAGCAGGGTCTCTGGCAAAGACTCTGAGACCTAGACCCATGAAACCAACAAAACTGCGTTCTCCAAGCATCATACTGTTACAGGTTGAACTATGCCACCAAAAGACATGTAGAAGTCCTAACCCCAGTACCTCAGAATGCGACCTTGTTTGGAAATAGGGTCATTGCAGGCATAATTAGTTAGGAAGAAAGTCATTAGAATGGGCCCTAATCCAATAGGACTGATGTCCGAATAGGAAGACAGCCACGTGAAGACACACTCACAGGGAGATGGCCACGTGAAGATGGAGGCAGAGACCAAGTGACGCATCTACAAGTCAAGGAACATCAAAGATCACCGGCAACCAGCAGAGCCTAGGGGAGAGGTATGGGGCGGATCCTCCCTCCCAACCTCAAGAGGAGCCCACACGCTGACACCCTGATCTCAGACTTCCAGCCTCCAGACCTGCAAGAGAATACGTTTCTGTTGTTTAAGCCGCCCAGTCTGTGGAACTTTGTTTTCTTTGTATGTAAGTTATACACTGTTGGGTCTGTTCATCCTATCGGAGACAGAAGATGAGGATGGAGTTTAGGGATGGAGGGAACCGGGGCCCCTCGTTAGTGTTCCCACAGAAGCCCCGACCGACGAGAGAGGAAGAGAGGGGAGACATCACCTACGCAGCGCCGGTTGGTTACTCACGATGCACTTGGCACTGTGGGGTGTTTTGGTACTACATCTTGGGAAAAAATATGTTTCAATGATTCCCTAGAGATTTTTATGACTCACACAAATTGCAAAGTCTATGTCTCCACACCCAGCTCCCAGCGGCATCTATGTTACGAGAGCGAGTTTGTTTTCTTTCGTTTTACTTTTTATTACTTCAAAATATCTGAAGGATAATAAACTACACAATTTTCTATCTGATACCTTGTATCTTACCCACACACAGACAGCATTACTATGGAGTAAAAGCCACTCAAATAAAAAATATATATGTATCCTCTCCTACCATAATCATCCAAATTATCCACTGGAGATTAATAAAATATAAGAAAGTTTTGGAATTCTTGTAAGTCAATAATATATCCCACCTATGACAGAGATGTTAGCCAAAAAAAAAAAGTGGGGGAATTATAATTTCTAAAAGCATCACCAGCTAAAGTTCCCCTGGATATTTTTGTACACGTGAAAAAAAGAACAATTCTTGTACTTTGCCAATTTGAAGAAAGGAGAGAGAGCTTTCAAAAGAGATTAAGAGAGAGGATTATGTGTGACAGTGTAGGGTTCATGAGCTCCACACGGCTGATGGCCCAGGGAAATGGATCTGAGCCCACAGGCCCTGATTCCATCACCCAACATCAGGTACATTAGTGGGGAATCAGAGAGTCTAGAAAGAGAAAACATGTCAGTAGAAAAAGCTTTGGTTTGAAATTCCCTTATTCGTTGGTTCTCTGCTATACTTTGCAAATTACAGCATCTTCGATGCCTTGATTTCGCACTTGAAACATAGAGGGAAAGTAAAAGAGCTCCCACCCACTTCCCAGAGTTCAGGAAGGATGCAAGGTGACAGAAGTCAGATACAGTAAAAGGCAGGGTTCTCATTTCATCGAGTCATTGGATTTCCTCTGCAGGCAGGACTGGTGCCCCATCATTCCTAAGGGGTGCAAACCCAGGAGGCCTTAAAAGACACCCCAGACTTGATCTTAGGGCTTTCTCCAACCCACTGCTCTACGGTAAAGAACAGTGAAATGCAGCTTTAACGAGAAGTTTTGCAACATGATTTAGCAATGATCTCAACACGGCAGGTTATTCTTGGCTGGGATCGGGTACGCACCTTTTCTCCAGGAGAAGCAGTGCTTTCTTTAGAGGACCATCCCTGAAAACACTGTGCTGGCAGGGAATGCCCTCCCGCAGCGCACGCTGTGCCGAAGCCGACGCTAGCCCCTTGCTTGTTCACACGGCTCGAGCCTGCGCAGAGTAAGACGCCACCAGTTCCTCTGCTTGCCCAAATAGGGGGCAACATTGCCTCCTGATGCAGAGTTCTAAGACGGCAGGACAGGTCCCCAACTGTGCCCAGCGTTCTAGAGAATGTCCTGTTAGCACTGAGTCATCCTTTTTTTTTTTTTTTTCAGAGAGAAAGCACTCTTGGAAACGTGCTAACTGCTGACTTTGTTACAGAAGCGAAAGATGAGGATCCCAGAAAGTGAAAATAGCTGTAAGCCGTCCTCATCCTCCAGTGGTGATTAATGGCTGACACTTAAGTGATAATGAGATAACCAGAACAACAGATGTCCACAGATAAGAGCCAGACTTCTTGTCTCGCACTGATTCTCGCAAATAATTACCACTAACACAACAAATGATATACTGTACCAATTTTCATTACTAATCGTACATTTTCCGTCATTTCTGCCTCAATAAATGCTAAAGGGTCATGAAGCCAATATTATTGTCACCCACTCTGCAGTGTGTTTAAACACAGATGGGGTTTTCAACAGCTTAGGCACTTTCTCCAAAATGGGTTATGTTTACACTACCCTTTTCTAGAATTTCTGTAAGAATTAAAGGGATTCCTGTCTTTTGCTGGACAGAAAAACAACAAGAAATACAAATGTACATGGGTTGACAGAGTGATGTGACTTAGATGACACCAGCTTTTAGAGAAACGGTAGATGCTTTAAAGGCAGACTGATAGCAGATAATAAGCAGGGCTTGGAAGATTGCTTCATCAATCTCTTTTCAAAACTATTAACTATCTCTTTAAACTGTAATTGCATTGCTCTTAATTGCTTTATTAATTCCAGGACTTCATTATTCTTCTTGTATCATTTCTATTCAAACCAGTTTAAATTGTTTTTTCTTCCTTTTTTTAAAGGAACTATGAAACTCTCTGTCTAGATTCCTGGGGCAAGACAGTTAAGAGGTAACACATTGGAATCTACAGGTGATCTGGGTCCAGGTGGCCTGGCCTTGACCTGGGTAATAGCCCGCTGTCACCGTGACTCGAGTCCAGAGGGTTGGGATAACACTCTTGGGTTGTTCTCTCCTTCAAGTGTGAAGGAGTCTTCATGCTCCCCCAAATCTCATCCCTGGCCTTGATCCACGCTCCATGCTCCCCAAGTGAAGAAACTGAGGGGTCCAAGCTGTAGCCACTCCTGTCATGTTGCTGGTCATTGAAGGAGGTCACGTTGACAGATGCTTGGAAGTCACAGAACATCCTGGGACTACATCTTCAAGCATCTCACCAGGCCACTGGGAGTTGACTTCCCTCCACCAACCCCCGAGGCAGGTCTCCCGTGATCCACCCACACCTCTCCTGCCAACTGATGACTGAAGTCAGGGGAACCACCGTCTTGCCTCTGTTCTGCCTTAAAGATGCCAGCATCTCTGTTACCAAAACCAAGAGTGGAATTCCAGGGGGGTAGAGGGAAACACCCAGTGGTCACGAGGAAATGAAGTAAAGCCAGGCCAATGTTGCGACTAGCTTCTCTGGACCTGGTTTCTAAAGCTGACCAGACAAGAAAATGGTCCCTACTAATAAACATAACCCAGATATCGAAGCACTTTAAAAAATACATACACAGCTAATATTTTTCACAGGTTGTTCTGTGAAATTAGAAGCTCGCCTAAAAATCACCATGTGCCTAAAATACACAGAGACGGAAAGCTAAATGACAGCACAGAGATGTAGGAGTTTGGGGGCGACGGATACTTAGAGGTTTAGCATTTGTGTTACGGAAATGGCCTCGAGCCAGTGGACACTCGCTCCTCTGATCCTGCTCCCTGACCACACCATTTCCCCCAGAGCTTGATGAACGGGCTCTTGTGTGGTGAGGTGGGCCCCCAGGGGCTTCCCAGACACGGAGGCTGCGGTCACTTCTGGATTCACCTTCTCGAGGCCTCCACTCCACACCGCAGGGCCCAGCCGAGTGAGGCGTGTGATTCTGCATTAAACTGTAAACTCTGTTGGGTGTCCTAATTTCCCAGCATTTTGATTGGCTTTGCTACATGTAACCTGCAAAAAGGGGGCAGGAAATAGAACCACAAAACCTCACAAAGCAGGGCCTCAGATGTTCATGGGGGTGAACTTTGCTTTCAGAGTTTCCTTCCACAACTGTGACCTGTCTCTATACTGAGCCCCTTCCAATAATCCCTTAAAGACCTGGCTGAGGAAATAGTTTCTGATGGGATCTGCTGAGGCATTTCTGTTTTGGTTTTTTTTTTGTTTTCCAGAATATAAAGGGTGCCCACCTCTGATGTGTCATGTGAAATTAGACTGAATCCACGCCTCCTATGAATTTCTGACACAAACTCCCTGCGCCCATACAGACTTCCTGAGAGAGGAAGCCCTTCTCTCAGCAGTGGTGAAGAAAAGGTATGTTGCATTAACACTCAGGCTCCAACACCTACTTCTTGTCATGTTTAATTTTTATTCTAGACCTTCACCAGAGTCCTTTGTTCAGAAGTTGGACAGAGCCACGACGTGAGACACAATTGCACAAGAATCACACATGGATATGTTTGTACATAAAACATCCCAAACACGTTCTATACTTTACTTCACAAAGGTGTTCTATATTCTTTAGAAAAGAATATACTTTTCTATTCTATATATGAAGAATACTCCCCCCACAAAAAAGCCACATTGATTACAGGAATTACAAAGTTGGAGTAATTAGTGTCCCCTCTGGCCCTCCTTCAAGACAAGCCCTACTTACTTTGTCATCCTTCAATGTTAAACATGATGTTTTGCCCAGAGGTTACCAATAAATATTCTTGATTGATTGAATGAATGAATGAACGAATGAACTATTGTTGATCTGAATGACATTTTTTCCCTAAATAAGATATTTTAGTCATCATACACATTCAGACTGGCAAGAGGTATGAAACTTTCTGTACTCAGTTCAGTTACCATCTAATTTCCCTCGTTTATCTCAGCCATAAATCCTTCAGTTATAGATGGCTTTGCCAATTACCACTCTGAAGGCCAAGGTGGATGTACAAGGAAAAGCTTGCCCTTACTGAAAAAAATACATGCTGGGGCTGGCCTGGTGGCATAGTAGTTAAGTTCCCACACTCCGCTTTGGTGGCCAGGGTTCACAGATTCGGATCCTGGTCATGCACCTATGCACCGCTCATCAGGCCATGCTGTGGCAGCGTCCCATATACAAAGCAGAGGAAGATGGGCACATATGTTAGCTCAGGGACCATCCTCCTCAAGCAAAAAGAGGAAGAATGGTTGGGGCCAGCCAGGTGGTGTAGCAGTTAAGTGTGCGTGCTCTGCTACGGCAGCCCGGGGTTCAGATCCCAGGTGCGTACTATGTACCGCTTGTCAAGCCATGCTGTGACGGCGTCCCACATAAAGTGGAGGAAGATGGGCATAAGATGTTAGCCCAGGGCCAGACTTCCTCAGCAAAAAAAAAAAAAAAAAGGGTAAGTCTGGCAGCAGATGTTAGCTCAGGGCCAATCTTTCTTACCAAAAAAAACACAAAAAACTGCATGCTGAGTTTTCAGCTCCTCTATCAGAAATATAAGTAAACAACTGGTTTCCCTCAGTATTTTTCAGTATTCCCACAAACACTATGAATGTTTCTATATATCAACATCATGTCCTGCAAAATACACCTAAAATCTCTTTGGAACTCTCTTCCTTCATTTATTAAGAGCCAAAGCTATACTCATTTTCTATCATTCAGAAAAGGCAACATCAAAAAATAGTAATCATTTCCTGTATCTCATTTTCCATTATCAAAAATAACTTTAAAGAGGTCAGTTGATTTTACTGCATTCCTGCAACAAGTGAACATCCACGTTTCCATCAAAAATGTTAAGGATAAGACAACTGGAGACTGGGAGGTCTTAGGAAATAAATATTGTCAATGAACTAAAAGATTCTCTGTTAGTTGCGTGAGCACCTGTGAGCCTGTCCTCTTACACCATCGTGGCACTCAGCGTGGCCTATCAGAGTTGACAGTCTGCACACCTATGTTGGCTCAGTGCCAGACAGCCCATGTCCTGAGACTACCTGCTGAAGTACCAGGTTAATCCGCCCACAAGAAATACACCAAAGGTTCCCTGGAAATCAAAGGTCCCACAAACACCTAGCAAAGTGTTAAGAAAAGTGGCAGGCCCATGGGTGGCTTGGTTTCTCTGAGACCCTGGGCCTTCGACCTTGTTAATTTGCATGGGGGACACTCCTTGCTTATTTACCTCTGCTACTGGGCAGGTATCGAGTTGAATATCCACCTTTTCAGGAAAGTCACTGGCTCACATGTGTCTTTACCCTTTGACCTCTGTGGAATTGGCAAAAGCAGGGCTATAGCTGCTCTCCCAGGGAACCCAAAGGCACACAGCCAGGCTGAACGTTTTGTTCAAGACTGCAGGAAGATCACTGCAAAGCCAGGAACGGAGCCGGGCCCCACACTCCCGGATCAGCGACAACGGCACAGACTGAAAGGCAGCCAGCAAAAGATGAGGCAGCTTTGAGCCCTTTTTCTTTATTTAACCAACATATTATGTCACATGATCATAAGACCCAGTGGCACTGGGCTTAAAATGTGTATTGGTTGGTGTGCATGAGTTTAGACGGAAGTGAAACGCAGTTCTCAGGATCTGAGCAGACCGTTTTATAAAGCCAGCAGTGTCCGTGGATCCACCCCTCCCAGCCTCCAATACCTGGCCAGCTATTTTAAAAAGTCCAGGGAGTTGCAAATTTTGCAAATTTCGTGGTTCCAAGTGGTACACGGCTGAGCAACTCAGGTTGCTAAGTCTTCTTAATTGCTCGTCAGCTTTCCCTCACTCCAACCGCCTTTGAGAGAATTTCTTTATAAGTGATAGAAATATGGCTGCTTAAATAGAAGGCCTTTACTACAGCTTCACTCCAACTGTGGAATTTAGCTCTTTACTATCCATGCCCCCTCTTGGGATGCCTGTGGTTACCACAATCTCCCCTAGGACACCAATGTCGCCTGGACCTTTTCACTCTGTTAAAATCTAACTCAGTTTCCTGTTGCCCGGGTCAGAACACGCTCCTACGCGGCACGAAAACGGTCAGCGACAGCTAATGCTCATTTTATGTCCACCTCAGGATATTATCCTCCTAGCAAGATCCCAGCTCTCCCGTCCCGATCTCACTCTCCCCACCCCTGAGCAGCCTCAGCACTACTGCTCAGCCCGTCATCGCGCGGGCGGACCCCAATATGTGGCAAGGTGCTCCTCACAAAGGGAATTTGCTCCTCTCCCATAGCGCTGAGAACACGCCACCAAACATTTCAAAAGGCTACATTACCTAACTTCCAGCAGGTAAAATGATTTAACACTTCAATGCTTGGTCTTCACGCCTGTCTATTGACTATAGAGTGCTTTAACAAGTCCAGAAGACTGAATTTTACCTTGGCTTGTAGTTTTCCTTCCTATGTTCTAAGCACCCCTTTGGAGGGAAGTTCTTGACTATAATATGCACACAATACAGATGTGTGCGTATGTGTGTTTGTGTGTGTGTATATACACACATATTTCACTAAAATAACCACTCACGGCTATTAATTTCAATCTTCCATTTCCCCCTCCGCCCCACCTTCCTCCCCCAACAATCAGGCTGAAATAAAACACGTATAGTTACTTCTTCCACGGTTTCTTCGATGGTGGGCTCCGAGTCCAGGTTAAGATCCTCCTCGGTGGTCTGATAACAGAGATACATATTAAACAGCATTAGCACGACAGTGTTCTTGTAAATAGCATCACACAGGTAAGCAACACAAAGGACTAACTACTCAATATTAGCATAAGAGGACATGGGGACTGCATTAAGGTCCCTTTCCTGCCAATTTTACTTGTAACTACATGAAGCTTCATGCCAGAGACGGGTCCTCTATAGAACAGGCAAACCAGGCTGTGAGTGTTTACATCTGCAATGACAAGTTACTAAACCAATTGTGTGCAACTTAGACCACAATTGAAAGGAGAAGCAAGGTGATTTATGTAACTCCCTGACCAGCAAGATGGGGGGTAGATTCACATGGGGCTAAAAGACTAACGCTTTTGAGACAGAAAAAGAGAACTGACAGGGACAGCGTTTGTAACCATTCCCGTTTGAATAGAACAAAATCACAATCTCGGGCTCAGCTCGGAGAATGAATTAAATCAGAGAAAGCAAAGTTGTTGGCCCATAAAACATAAGGCAGAGTGCTTCCTTAGGACAAGCTTAACAAGGAGGTCTGGGTCTGAGTCTTTGCTTACTACTTAGTGACCTTAGGCAAATTGCTTAACCTGGGCCTCAGTTTCCCCATATACAAAATCAGGAACATAACAGTATCTACCAGCTGGAGATGGGCAGGGAATTCGGTGAAATCACGCCAGCAGAGTGCTCAGCTGTGGCTCCGTCACGCGGCAGACACTCAAGTGAGCTGCTCTCATTGCTATTTCCAGCTTCATCCTCTAGCCTAGTGTCCGTAAGATAATGGTCATTACACAAGCTAGACTATGAGACTTCAGGGAGTCATGTTTGGTCTGCATCGTTTAAAAACAGAACTCTTCCTTTCTCTAATGCATGATGACATCCCAGAAAGAACAGTCATGCTTATTCCTGCGCAAGAACACAGAGAAAATGGGTCGGCCGGACCTGTGGGCTGGTGTGCGACTGACCTTACTCATCCATCTCCCATTTTCTCACCTCCCCCTGGAGCACGCCCTTGGCCATTGTAACCCGGCCGAAAGCAATGACTTAAAAGTCCTGCTTTTGAGACGTGAATTTAACCTGCTAAAACCTAATTCACACCGTACTGCGTGCTTCTTTTTAATGCCAGATTCTTCAGGGGTTTTACGGAGGTCTCAGTTTCTAATTAGCACATGATTCCTCGTCAACATATCTCATTAATGGGTAAAATATACCATCCAAAATATCTCAAAATAATTCATAAAGCCACAAATACTTTCCCGAGACAGTCAAATGAGCTTCCCCTGGTTGATGTGCTGAAGCGAAGATGATTTTTCTAAAGGACATACAGTATTCTCTGGTGCAGGGAACCTCAAACCCAACTTGGTTCGGTGCTCTCAGACTATAGACTACAGGGGGAAGCAACTCATAAAGATAAAACAAAACCAGAATCCAAGAGTGCTGATTGCCAGCCCCGGGAAAACCAACAAACAGTCACGTTCAATTTGTGTAAAAGCAACTAAGGTAAGCACTGACATCACGCAGCAGATTTTCTCATAAGAATAGCGTGCATGCTTTCAGGCCAGGATTTCACGACCTTCCATTTGAGGTCAGAGGCCAAATATACTTCATGTCGTTTTGCCCAATTTCTTCTTATGTGAGTTATTTTAACATCAGACCCTGTAAAACATGGGAAAAACTGGAAAGTACCATCAGCCTCTGAGTTCCAAAATAGAGAAATTCCACATCTTTGTGGATTTGGGAGTTTCTTCAGGACTCGAAGTACCTCAGGATCAATATTTCAGGTTTGATCTTTCTGTAGAAAGAGCTCTGATTTTCTGGGTTCCAAATAAATTGGGTATCAATAATCTATCTATCTGAACATACATACTCCACAGGGTGTACTATTCTAAAACATTCACCCAGGAAGCCCGAAGAAAATTTTTTTGCCTCAGGACCAAGTAATTGATCCAATTTTCATTATTTGTTGTTACATATGCATCAACCTCACAACTTTTATAATTTGTCCTCTCAATCGGGTGACAAGGCAGTGTGGTCCATCAGTCAACTCTGCTTCAAATTCTCTCCATTTGCAAGTTCTTCCTAGGATCATGACATATTTTTAAAATGATATGAGTATATTCATTGCTAGTCTATTTTCAATCAATTTTAGAAATACTGAAAACAAGCTGCTCGTTAGAGCTTTGGTCAGTGGCAATAATGTAAAGTCTGGAGCCCCACGAGAAGTTTTCAAAGCCCCCTTCACTTCCTCACTCCCGTCCTTCTTTCTAACCCCACGGCCAAACTCGTCCCCCGACATAAGGGCCTCCTGCGTGGGGCCAGATTCCTGGAGGGCTGACAGCTGGGCCTCCAACACAAACATAGTTCAGATAACCAGGAGGGCTTCGGAAAGCATCAGGAAATAAGAAAAAGACTCTGGAAATCATTAATTCAATTCATTAATTCAATTAAAAAACTAAACTGGAATTGGCAAGCCTTGTAAGTGATAGGCTCTTTCTCAGGCACTGCCTTCAACGCCAGGAACAACATCAGGTACAAACAAAAGAATCAATAGCAATAAAGAGCTGTGGTGTCATCTCTCTCCCCACTTAGGGACTTCTCAGCAGCAATATCTATGTTGGTCCAACTAAAAAATAGGCTGAATATCGTGCTATGCTCACCAGTCTCTATTGAACACCAATATATATTCCCAGTATTATTAAGTTAGTTTGGCTCCCCAAAAAAGTATTAAATATAAAACATTAAGTAAATTCTCTTCTAAAACAGAATCTCTCACTCAGTTTAAAATTATGTTATGTGAATGCCTCAATATATAGTATGTATTTATAAAAACAAATAACATTTAAAATAGTAAGAATTGAATTTATAGATATGATGCTAGGTATAGAAGATAAGGCAAAAATTAAAGCTTGGATTTTGTAAAGATGTAGTAAGTTAGCCATTTTCAAATGCAATTTGCGCAGCTATAAACACAGCACAGGTATATCTAATAATTCAGGAGGTGTTAATAACTTTGGGGAACTTTCTTTTCTAGGAAAAATATATGTTGATCATGTATAATTCAAATTAAGCAAATCAAATTCCATGGACTGGAGAGTTCCATGTCCCTCGGGAAGCAGATAGTTAATATCAGAAGTGTCTCCAGCACTCCACCAGCCCTGGGGATGGGCACTGACACTTGCATTTCATTATTTTTTCTCTTTCTCTTTAACTACGCCTCTTTATTTGAACATATACCCTATTAAGATGGCATTATCTTTATGCCTTCTGTTCCTTAAAAAAGAATTCATCATTTGTTTTGCCTCTGGTTTCATCCTTCACTGTAGCAAATGGAGTACTTATAATTAAACCACTTGTTGAAGGAGAATTAAACTGAGGCAGATTACCCTGGAAACATGTGAACACTTTATTTAAGACATACACATACTTTAAGAAGCATCATGAAGTTTGGCTTAAGAGCAACAATTTTTTTCTTCAACTCATTCATTTTTCTTTATAGATTTACACCACACACAATGCCATATGTGTGTATATACACACATTTGTATGTTTATATGTGTGTATATATATACACATACATATGTATAACAATATATACATCCATATACATTAAGTATTCAAGTCTCTGTCACATAGGAGTCACTCAGAAAATACGAATTCATTACAGTAAATAAACATTCCGTTTGCTACAGAGTTAGGATTTTCCAGGAAACGGTGAGAGAGTACATTCTTCTCTTTTCTGTACTCACCTCTATTTCCATCGGCTCCACCTCTATCTTTTTCCATAGCTCCAGCAACTGTGCAATCGGCATCTTTAAAAACTTTCCTTTCCCTCTGATCAAGTATTGATAGTAAGAAAGAAAATATCAGAGGCACCAAACAGGACGGAGAGATGGCCAGGCAGGATGTCAGAGCCCCGGAGGCAGAGTCAGGCGTGCCGGGAGGAAGGGAGATGGTGAGGATGGAATCAGCGCCGGGAGGACCGCAGGCGCCGGCGCTCAGGTCCTCGGGGTCCGGGAAGGAGCCCAGGGGTCTTCAATATGGCTGCTCAGCGTGTCCTCTCCCTGTCAACCCCAGGGCTCTGCCAGGAGCTGCTGCTGCTTCCCGCTCGGGCTGGGAGGAGCGAAGGAGACAGAATCGCAGCTTTAGAATCTGTGCTGCGACTTGGGCAGTGAACGCTTCGCTTGCAGCATCAGATTGGATTCCCTGCCTCGCCCCCTCCCCTTGCGTGGCCACGCCCTCCCTCCTCCTCCCCCTCCCCCACTATTTTACCTTAATTGGCTCTAAACGATGGGTGAAAGTTGGGTCTGAGGATGCCGCTGCCATAGAAACTGCATAGCAACCAAGGGCTGGGGAAGAGAGGGTGAGAGGGGGGCGGGGCGGGCGCGGTGCCGCAGGTTCTGCCCTTCTCCCTCCCGGTGCGCACACACACCAATACACATACACCCCTCCCATCCTTTGCCAACGACTCCTCGCAGCCCACGCGAACACCTTTAGCCACCGGAACATTACCGGACAAGGCAAGAAGCCAGGTGCAGTGGAGCTGTTTCTCCTGCATTAATATTTAAGAAACTCTCCATATCATGGAATTGCTGCTGACTGGGCAGCAGAACCAGCAGCCTGCCCCCCTATGCCCCCATTCCCCACCCCCCATCCCCAAAGCATTGGGATGACACCCTAGGAGAGAAGTCAAGTTAGAGGGCGGGAGGGTTGGCAGTGGCCAGCTGGTGTGGACATGCTGCTGCCTCTCAGTACAGCCTTTGACTTGACCTGCTCCAGCCAAAGCTGTCTTGAGGCAGAACTCTGGCCTCAGTGGAGAGAATGAAAAGGAAGTGGGCTCTTACACCCCCCAAATCACAGGATCTGTGGAAGTCAGGACAGGGATTTTGAGGGGAGGAATATTAATTTCAACAATATAATATCAATCATTTATCGAGTTCCAGGAAGAAAGCTGCATGTATCACGCACATTTTCTCATTTAATTTCCCATCTACTGTGGATTTTACAATTCCATTTCATAGATGAGACAGTCCTGAGGCTCAGAGAGAAGGAATTGCCCAAAGCCACACACCCAGGTAGCAGGACCGGAAATGAAGTCCCGGGGTGGGTGACTCAAACTGAGGACGGATGATCTCAGCTTCTACAAGAGGGAGCACTATGAGCACAGTTTTCTAGGGGAAAATTTCCATCTTTTATTTCCTTTTTTTGGGGGGAGTTTCTTTTGTCTTCCTTCTAACCCCATTTCTATCTAACAATAAAAGACATATGTATGTGAAAATACATTCATCTCTGCAGACTTCTGAGTGCCCGTCTGACAGCGTTTTTGGTTCTCTCTTTTGGGAAATAGTGTTAAAGTCTAGTACAATTAAATGTTGCTTCTGGAGTAAGTGTATTCATTTCTACAGCAAATTCTTTTATCTTCGAGAAAAATATCTCAGAAAATGGCTTACCACTCCCCCAAATTATTGATAATCCCTTTGTATTTTTCATCTTTATAAAATCACCAAAAAATCCAGTTCATTAGCAAAAAAACAGACAAACAAAACTCAACTAGCCCAAATCCCAGATATTTCATATCTCAGAGCAAAAAGAATAGAGTCAGAGTTAACAGAAGTTCTATTCTTAGTGTTGGTTTACGAGAGTCACTCTATCTTTCTACAAAACGAGGCCTATAGGATCTTGAAAATTAATTCCATTCAAAATAAAAATGATACCAATATTGTTTGTCTTCAAAGTGGATGTTCACAGATTGACAGAGCAGAGTGAAGGGGTCCAATGTGTTCACCATAATAAGGTAATTTGGGGCATCATGTAAAAGAGCACAGATTAATAACAGATAAAATGAAATGGTTTTTATGCAATAATGATAGGGAAATCACTGATATAAAAAACAGTACTGAAGAGATGTCAAGACTTTTTAATCTGAAGGACTGAAACCGAGGAGCTCCTGAAGACAGCAGGGAGGGAAATGAAATAGGATTCCTTACTGTGTGTTTATAAAACTTCCACTTTCTGGAATTTTCCACAACTACTTTGAGATGGGGCAGACTGAAGGCAAACATTGGTCCTTTCATTTAGGGAAGGAATATGGAGGAAAAGAATGTTGGACAGGACCTTCTGGGACTGGCCAAGCCTCCTGCCTTCGACTGAGGTGGGAGACACTACCTCTGCTGAGAAAGCTGACAGAGCCAAGCCTCTGGGGCGATGGCTAGAACCTTACAGAATCAGCCGTCATCAAACACAAAAGAGCTATTCTTATAAGGCATATCTTAGGAATTGCTGAAAATATGGTTCATAATTTAGCATGATGTCTCTTTTTTAAACTATGCAAATGTGACACTAATAAGGGATTGAACATGACAGAGCCGTTTCACAGGTGAAGCAGTAGAGCCTGGAGCAATGATATGATCTGATCAAGGAGGCAGATGAGATCTTATGTAACCCAGGGGCTCTGGATTAACGTTTCCATGCTTGATTCACTCTGCCTTTTGAAACACCTAAGACTTTTATTTAAAAGCAAACAGTACCAGGCATGCTGGACAGAGAGGGGAGAAGGACTGCCTAGGAAACCAAAAAATAAAATAAAAACAACAACTTTCAAAAAGACATATCAATCCAGGAGAGTATTAGCCTCATTTATAAAGCTTGCATTAGAAACCATGAACAATTAGGGAAGAGAAGGACAATTGTCCTGAAAGAAAATGATTACATCTAAATATGTAAAAGGATAAAGCTTCAAATAAAGGACAGAGAAATTGTGTGCAATGGGATAAGAGTGTTCGACTGAATCCCAAGAAAACTTGAACCACTTTTTCAACAGGAACAACACCTAAAGAAGTCGATTTCCAAGAACCTCCCCACACAAGCGTCAGTTTCCAAGAAGAAATAGCAATTGAAGCATACTTGCTGAATTGAAGCAAATCCTGCAGACTAAAAGCAGTGAGAAGTCTTTCAAGAGTCCCTCGTCACAAAATCGTTGTGAAATGAGATGTGCAAGTTGGCATCAAATTCATTGAAACTTGGCCCCCAGTAGAACTTGTTACTCTCCTGAAATGAAAATCCGAGGACCCTACGTGCTTATGGCCCCTAAGTCTTAATAAGTGTCTCTTCTCTTAGAAATAAGGGAGGAGAGGAGGGAGGGAGAAAGCCCCGTCAGCCTGTGGATTTCCAATAACCAATGGCAGGCTAAGTCTTCCTGAGAACAGAAGTGGGAATCGGAAGATCTGATATTGGCCCCAATTCTGCTACTAAGACCAACTTCTCTGAAGTTCATCTTCTCATCTGTATAATTGAGAGAATAATGGCTGCTATGATCTGTCTCCAGATGACATGGCAATAAAATCATGTGTGTCAGTGTGTTTCGAGATCTGAGAGAAGAGACCCCAGCTAAATCCGAGTTGTCTGATGCTTGAGATGATAAGACAGGCTTGACATCCATGGTAATGGTGATGGACATTTTTAAATGACCCAAAAGGTATATCCTGGGTTGTTCCATTTTGCAAGTTGATATTTCCAAAGGATTTGGTAAAGTGAAGAGAATTTCTAATTTCTAGCGGAGTGGTCACCAGCCTTGGTATTTTTGTTCTCCAGAGTTTCACAAAATTCTCCAAAAACCACAAAGCCAAATTAATTTTAATTTTAACAAAAGGCATGCTATCCACTGTAATGGGCTGAATTGTGTGTCCCTTACACCCCACCCTCCCAAAAATTCACATGTTGGAGACCTAACCCCACTAGTCAGAATGTGACCTTCTTTGGAAATAGGGTCTTTGTAATTGTAATTAGTTAAGATGAGATCATAGCAGAGTAGGGTGGGCCCTGATGCAATATGACTGGTGTCCTATAGACAGGGGAAATTTGGACACACACACGTACACAGGGAGAACGCCATGTGAAGATTGGAGTTAAGCTGCCACAAGCTAAGGAACTAGCAGAAGCTGGAGAGAGGCCTGGAACAGATCCTTCCCAGAGCCTTCAGAGGCAGGGCCATGCCGACACTTTGATCTCAGACTTCCAGCCTCCAGAACTATGAAACAAATTTCTGTTTTTTAAGCCACCCAGTGTGTGGTACTTTGTCATCGCAGCTCGAGCAAACTCCCATTGGGGAATGATGAGAAAATATAACAGTAAATGAGAAAGCTCTACAACGCTGCAGTTCTCCAACAGTCAGGAACCAGAGGTCCAGAGAGGAATGGCATGTAAGGACCCTTGTTCACATCTTCCTTCTACAGGGACTAGCCAGGGCACAGGGCACATCATTTTAGTCGGCAACTGTTAAGCTTCAAAGAAGCTGACAGAGGCTTCTAGAAACCACTTTGTCTACTAACATTTTGCAGTTTGGTCCAGAAAGACACGAAGGTCGTCGGAGTCCAAACCAGCCCCTTTTACGGGATGTGCTCCAAGCCTCCTTTCCAACACAACAGAGTCATTCGTGGCACACTGAACCATAACAGTGGCTTTTTTCCAAAAGAAATTATTCACAAAGAAGAAAAAAAGGCTGAATACAGAGTAAACAGCCTTTCTTTATTATGAAAAGCAAATTATATGCTAGGAGAACATTTTAAAGAAGAAGCTTTGCTTGCACTCCTCTCAACTAATTTTTCAACTCACTGGTGAGAAAAGTCAACGTGACCGGCCGATGAGAGTCCTCGAGTCGCCTCCAGCTGGGCCCCAGGTCTTTCTGTGCTGTGACAGTCTCATCTCTGGGGTAGAAATACAGCCTTGGGCAAATACTTCTGGGTTCCAGTTGCATGAATCTCACGCTTAAGACAAGAGAGAAGACACACACGCACACACAATACAGAAGGATTCAAAGTAATGAAACAGCTACACCTACTTTTTTAATTCCCTCATCTTATTTGCCCATAGACAACACTACCCAGAAGTTAGCACAGTCTGGTAACAAAACTCTGTGGGGTTCACCGGCCTGCTTGGCTGAGTCTTACTAACATGCTGGTCCTGCAGAGATGGTAAGACAAAAGCTGAACTCTTTTCTAATTTGCCATACTCTGCAGTAATTGTCATTTAAGGAACTTCCAGGGATTTATTTAATTTAGTCTCAAGTCAAACATATTTGTTCCAAAATTTATTTCAGCTTTCATAAGGCTAATCATTCAGCACTTCAGCAAGTACCACAGGAACAAAATGTCACTTAGAAGATGTGGCTGTTGCCATCTCCCCCAAGCTACACCTCATCTGAAAGACGATAGCAATGTACATACCAGGCATTTCTATTGGATTCACATGAATACCATGGCCTACAAGAAAAATTTTTAAAGGAAAATAAATATATTTATAGATTTTTTTTAAAAAAGTGCTCCCTCTTGGGCCAACTCAAGTTCCTTTTGAAAGCAAAATATTAATGTTGATATCTAAGCTGATAGTGTAAAATGCCTTTTTACGAAAAACAGTGTGAAATCTATGGAAACCGTGGACTGAGCATGCGGCCTTGAGGAGAAGTGAAGGGCATCAGGAGCCCAGCGCAGACCGATGACCCGGGAAACTCCCGAGAAGCTCTTTGCTTTTCATCCTTCCCGAGGTCAATGGCATACAGTTTATTATTATTACTATTATTATTATTTCTTTAAGTTTTAATAACGGTTGAGTCTCTTTACTGAGAAAGAAATGACCACCCGTTATCAGGTTAAGAATGGAAGAAGGCAAGAAACAAATCCATAAAAATGACTAAAGACTACAAATAATAAAACTTAGAAGACCGACCTGTCCTAGACTCCACACTAGACTTTGGAAGGAATTGGAACCAGTCGTGATTTGTACTGACTTTAGAAAGTGAAGCACATGCACAAATGGCACGTGGCGAATTCTTAAAACCGTGATAGTTACTTTCTTAAAATATAAAGCCACTAAAATCACGATATTTATAGGAATTCTCAAAAAAAAAAAACCCTATGGAATCAAATATTTACTCCTGGTGAAAGCATTTGAAGTACATCACAGTATTCTTAACTATAGAATAAGGACTATCGTGGTATGGAATTCTCTTTTATAAAAGAAAAGGAGAAGTCTGACATGCAGTGTGTCATTTCAATCCACAAGTGAATTAGGCTCCTTGAGAGAAGAAATTGAGAATTTACAATGTGAAATGCGGATTTCCAATAGCAAGAACACAACCAAATTCCAGGCACCGGCAGCCCCAACTCTGTTTCTTCTGCTTGCATGGACCAGTTTTTTTCATGCTCTTGACCTGAATTTCTACATCTGTTTGAAAAAGAAAAAGATGAATGCTTGCTTATCTTGTTAGGAAAACGTAAGAACAGAATGGACGAGCTAACGTTGACATACAATCTTATAAAAAGAAACAGTGTTTTATGAAGTGTTTAGCTTAAGGAATAACTAGAATAGTAAAAATGGTATGCATAACCCTTTCCATTTCAATGTTTGAGATATGAAAAGAATTATACAAAACATGGATTTTTTTTTATCCAAAACATGGAAACATCCAATTATCCAAAAACATGGAAAGATACCCCATAGGGTAATAAACTAACAACACTAAAAAACCGCCAACAGTATTTGTCGTTGCCACCACCAAACCAAATACTCTATTCGCGTTTGCCCTGATTGCTCTCGAGTAGTGCATTAAAATTCCTTTTCTGTACCAGGTGATTTGGGAGGCGCAGGTGTGGAATGTCGGTGAACAACAGAAACCGCATGCCTAGGCAGCAGGCAGAACCAGACGGCATCTGTTTCAGGCTCGATGTCAGGAAGTTTGTAAGACAGTGAACCCAATGACAGTCCTCACCAGGTCAAGGCTGGAGGCGTTCCTGTGTGCAAGTACCTGCACTACAGCCTCGCTTCCACAGGTGGGTGGCTCTGTCACGCCTTCGTGAACAGTGTTTCTGTTTATTAACATAAAGCAAAGCATTGATAAAATCCTAAACAAGTTACTCTGTATTCACAAGAGCACCCAATGCAGCGATGAACTCAATTTAGTGCTTAAGAAATGATAACTGATTCGTTGCTAAGGAGATTTTTTGTTTTCAACAAAACTGTGTATGTCCGTGTGTGTGTATGTGGTGTGTGTGTGTGTGTGTGTGTGTGCATGTCACACGTTGATTTCCTGGAAAAAGTAGAGGTTACAGAATTGTCCAGTACTCTCTACCCCTTTTGACTTGGTTCTTCGCCCATCCAAGCAAAACCCTTGCGGGTGTTGCGAGTCCTCTGTGGCTCCCTCCACAAGGGCAGCACTCCGGCTTGGTCCCTGCTGTCTCAGCAGTTGGCGAAGCGCTCGGTTCATACCGAGTCTTTGGACAAGGCTTTGCTAAATAAAGGAATATTTGAGGTGCTGGAGGTTGGGGGTGGTAGAGGGCAGACATAAAAACGATGGACAGGGCCCCAACGTGATCTACCTCCCACTATGAGCGCATTGATTATTGATTTTGTCAAAGTTTTGTAGGGGTAGAATAGTGATGATTTTTTTCCTGGTTTTAAATGCAAATTCTATAACATGAATATTGAGTATATTAATGTGAACACTGGTCAAGGAATCATCAGAGCAGAACATTATTTTAAAAAGCAAACGTCTCTTTTGTATTACTAGGTTATTTCTTGAAAATAGTTCAACCTAACCTTGAATTATTAGCCTCACGCAGGGAATGAAGTAGGATGTATTTCTTGTAAGGGTAAAAACGTTTTGGGAAAAGCCGATTCTGGTGCCCCCCTCCAAGTCCCCAAGGGGACCTCTCCCCACACTATGATGGGAGGTGTGTGGCCTGTGGCCCCAGATAGGGCAGATGGAGCTCCTGGGTCAGGCCGCGGCAGCCAGCCAGTGAGGGTGCCCTCTCAGCCTACGCCGAGCATGTGTTGGGGATTCACGGCATTAGGAGCCTACATTTGCACTCGGTGCACCCCCACCCTCTCCTAACCACCACAAGCCCCCAGCCAGGCCCTTCTGTACCTCCCATCTCTGCACAGGTTTCCCATGGATAAACATAGACGCCCAGAGAAGCAGCTGGACCTGGAAGGAGCAGGCAAACGGGGCAGTGGGTGGCCAGAGTGGACCCCAGTGCTATATAGTCATTGCATAAATGGGGGGGAGGCCTCCGATGGTTCCCCAGGAATCTGAGGTGACTGGGACTTGGTCTCAGAATTAATTCGATTTAAAGAGAAGAAATGTGACAGTTCCAGCACAACTGCATTTATGTGCTGAGTTTTCTCCCTACAGGGAAGTAACTCGGGTTAGGTTTGTCTCACGATGGACGGGAGGCCAGCCTTGCCTTGGACGTGATCTTACAGCCACCAGGCTTCATGGGCTTCTTGAATAATAAAATTACATGTGGGGCTGGGCCAGCGTGATAATGAAAGAAAATGACTTTGTGCTGTTCTTTCCAGCTGTTATATTTGATCCCCAACATGTAGTGTCCATGATGTAGTTAAAATCGACGTGGTTATTCAAATCAACGTCCCACCTCTCTGTGCACCTGCCCCCGAGCGGGGCCCACCTGGAGCCGTGGACGGTGGAACAAGACCATTTTCACTCTCTGCCAGGGATCTCATTTCTTTATGTGTTTTCATAGACCTCAATTTCTTTGGTATAAAGATACTGATGTCGTAGCTATTTAAAACAAGCCCGATAGCCTTCTGATTTGTTTATTTCATGCAGCTTTTTTGTTATCTGGCTTGATTTTCTTTAAAAACACGAGCCTTTTGTCTTGTGTTCTGAATATGTTTTTCTTCCACACAGCTGATTACCAAAGCCTTTTAGATGGCACTTCTGTCAGCTGAGAAGGCTCAGCTAGACTTTGTTCCTTCTTCAGTAAAAATAGATGTTTTCTGATCAGAGCTTATGGAATTTTCTCTGCGTTGTCACATGCTGATCCCTCATAATATAAATCTTTGCTCTCTCTTGAGAAATGTTTTCTAAATGAACTTTTGAAAAGCCAGAAGAGAGGAAAGAGAGTCTTTCTTGACCTCTAGATCTTGTGTCATTGATTGTCTGGTAGACCAGACTGGGGGGACGGTGGTTAAGACGTGATGCCCAGCATGTCAACCTCGTCTTCCTTGGGAAGGGCAGCAGAGGGGATTGAGATGTTGTCTTGGGTCTGAGGCCAGTGTGATACATGTGAACACAGGACTCGGGGGGCCCTGATCTCTCTTCATTTGTACCTTCTCCCTCCCCTGACCAATGCAGTGCCATCAGACCCTGGGGGCATGGAGCACGAACAAACAGGGAACTAGGGAACTGACATCAAGGGAGCCACATTCACCTGAGAGCCCAGACCCCCTCCATCCCAATCCAGAGTGAGGACAGGGAGGGACTGGGAGAGGGAGAGTCCTTCCCACTGCTGAAATCGCCAGACTTAGCCCCATCTCAGTCCCACACAGGAAAGCAGTGCCCCCCTGGCTCTTCTGACACTGCCCTCAAGAAACTGGTCAGAGCTGCAGCCTGTTTCGGTCAGGGTCAGCCCCATTCCTTCACCCCATTTTTCTTCTTATCTATTAGATTTCCTCAGTAACTAACAAGCTAGAGGGCAAAGCTGCTTCTAGCTGGAGCCAAGATAACACTTTTCCATCATTATTGACAAGCTGCTACAGCCAAAACAAGAGGAAAGTAAGAAAATAACATCCTTAGGAACTCTGTCATCTCATATTTGTCTGCAGTGCTCGTCTACGTGCCGGAGCCTTTCCATATGGCCTGGGTGTAAAACCTGAAGGAAAGAGACAGAATTCCCCGTCCAGGCCACATTTTGGTTGGAGGAGACCAACAAGAAACAAACAAGTAAGTACTACACAGTATAGTACACAGCGATTGGAAAGTGAACGGGGAGCGCCAGGCAGGGGTGAAATTCTAGACAGAGCAGCCGGGGAAGTCCACATCAGAAGGTAATTCCCAAGAAGACTTGGAGATGGTAAGGGAGGTTGGTTGTGTGGCTGTGTGGGTGGGGGCAGTCCAGGCAGGGCCAGCAAGTGCAGAAGCCGGAAGGTGGGACTGTGCTGGGGATGTACACGGGGGTGTACTCAGGCCTGTACTCGGGGGTGTACTCAGGTATGTAGTCAGGGGTGTACTCGGGGGTGTACTCATGGGTGTACTCGAGGGTGTACTCAGGGGTGTACTCAGGTGTGTATTCGGGCCTGTACTCAGGCCTGTACTTGGGGGTGTACTCAGGTGTGTACTCAGGAGTGTACTCAAGTGGGTACTTGGGAGTGCACTCAAGTGGGTACCTTGGCATGTACATGGGCCTGTACTCAGGCATGTACTCCGGGTGTACTCAGGCCTATATTCAGTTGTGTACTTGTGAGTGTACTCAGGGGTGGAGCTGGGTGTGTACTCGAGCATGTATTCAGGTGTGTATCCAGGGGTGTACTCGGGCCTATACTTGGGTGTGTACTCAGGCCTATATTCAGATGTGTATTTGAGCATGTACTCGGGCCTGTACTCAGGTGTGTACTCTGGGGTGTACTCAGGCCTATATTCAGGCATGTACTCAGGCATGTACTCAGGTGTGTATTTGGTGGTGTACTCAGGCCTGTACTCGGGTGTGTACTCAGACATGTACTCAGGCCTATAATCAGACGTGTACTTGGGCGTGTACTCAGGTATGTACCTGGCGTGTCTTGTCAAGGGGGAGAGACAGCAAGGAGGCGGGTTTGACTGATGAAGAGGGAGAGAAGTGAAGGAAGCAGGAAGCATAAGAAGAAATGCTTACACAGAATATAACATCTGGAGTCATCTTTGAGCACACAGCATGTTAAAATGTGCTCCAACATTATTACATCCTCAAAATCATTTTGAACTTCTGTATAACATTCCCTTGGTTTACGGAATCATTCCCCACAGATGAACGTTTTTGCTTCAGTGAACATCTCTGTGCCGAGAGCTTTTGCAGTGTACTTAGGGAAAATTCCCAAATGTGGGCTTGCTAGCTAAATGGGTATGAACAGTTTTATGCCTCTTGTTATATACAGCAATAAAATATTCTTTAATGCAAGGTTCGTCTTACAAAAAAGAAAAACGAGCTTTGCTTATGTGGGTGATTTTAAAAGTGGCCTGAAAGATCCTCATGACTCAAACATACTTTCCCTTCTGGCCTATTTTCATGAAAGTAAATATAAGAGCATTAAAAGGATCGATTTATTGACATAAATTAGGTAATATTAATGTTTCTTGCTAGAAAAACTGAAAAACGTAAACACATATATTCTACAAAAACTAGATAGAAAAATACTGAACAGCAATTACAAAGAAATAGATTATTTAATGACTATTGTGGGAAAATTGACCATTTGGAAAAAACATAGCTTAAAAATCTCACTTTCCAAATGCACAAAATTCGTTAGGGATAGTTAAATTTTGTAACATATGAAATCTTTATTGTAACATCTGAAATCATAACAAAAAAAGAAAATATAGGTGAATATTTATCTGACTTGGTTGGGGAATAACTTTTTAAGCATAACTAACGGAATAAATCACAAAGGAATAGAATAATAGATTTTTCTACACAAAATTTAAAGACTGCACTTAATGCCCTAAAGTGGACAGTAAAGGTTTGCAACAATCACTTTTTTATAACTCACGGTATTACAAGATCTGAAATAGATGGACAAATCCAAATCTTCATTCACATGAACTTATTTATGAAATGTTGCCTTTCCTTTTTGCTTAGAAACAAAAACTTCTGCCTTTCTCCCTACTTGGGGGGAGGGAGTCTTTTTAAACATGAAATGGAAGCATTATCCATATATTTCATTATGTGTCTGTAACACTTTTGATGTTTTCTACTACGTTTTAATGAACCATCTGTGCAAAAATTATTTCCAAAAATTGAGAAATTAGTAATTGGGTAAATTATAGACTTGTTTATGCTTATATTATTGGTTATGGTCTAATGGTTACCATCTGAGTTAAATGTTTAGAGAAACGAGGAGACAATGGTGGGTTTAGAAATAACACCCGAAACAGGCAGCTGACGATGGTCCTGGTCAATGTACAGGTGTGTCCTAACATCCCCAGCACCCTTTGAGAGGACAGAAACCTACATTACTGGGTAGCCTTGAGGAAAGTTTTCGAGTGGATTAAAAACAAAGCAAAAAAGCTAGATTCATTTGGGTCAGATCAGGGTGAGAGCAGAGTGGTTCACTATACTCACAAAATAAAATAGAGAATCAGGAAGATGAGGGAAACCAGTGACCACCATTGGAGCAGATGACTCAGTGGTGACCTGAGTGTGAACAAGGACAAGGTGTTAAATCCCCTTATTGAAAGAACACTGGACTTTCGGTAAAAAGACCCACAGTCCACACCCTAGCTCAGTTACTTAATCATCTCACGACCCGTGTTGATGATTTCCCTTCTCTGAGCTTCAGTTTCCTCCACAGATATAAGAATATTGGTATTATAATCCACAGCAGTAACAACCACACCTATCTGAATACCACGGCCCCAGGGTGATCAGTGAGCTTCCCTAGCCCCAGGACCGGCAGAAGGAGCATTTCCCACGTGTTCTACAAGCAGCCCAAACACCACGGAATGGTGTGAACCCGGAACCCAGCAAGGAAGGGCATGCCAAACGGAAAGAGTCAAAGCTCCCCCAAAGCTGCTCTGTGGGTCAGAAGGTGAGGGAGCTAAGCACGTGGAAGACCTGGAATAAGTGGGGAAAACGAGTCCTAGTGGGTTGAAAGAGCGGTGTTCTCAATGGCTGGCCTTCATGTGCTGGCAGCCACCTCATGAATGGGAGCACCAGGCCAGCTGGGTGTGCAATGATGGGAATTGTTCCACCTCTATCAACCTCACCGAGTTGTTGTGGGGATCAAATGTGTTCATGTTTGTGAAAGAGTGGAGGGTTTTCATAAATCACAATGAACTACACAAAGATTAACTTATTCTATCATTGTTGGCAAATGGTGATTCATACTTCAAGTCTTCCTTCAAAATTTGCTTCTCCTTGAGGCTTTCTTGTATTCTTCTAAGGCCATTGCATACTGTTGTGCAGGTGTTACGCCGCACAACTCTGGGGGGCTGTAATATGAGGGGTGCCTCTAGCACAGTCCTGTGCCTATACAGCTGTCTGCAGTGCCCCTGCCCATCTAGGCTGACTCATACACTACTTTTCTTAAATCCACACCGGACTTCGTCAGAACCTTTATAACAATTCCCTAAGTGCAGTACACTTACTTTCACACCTGTTCCCTGATGCTTTATGCCCACCTGTTCACTCTTCTGACCTAGAATCAAATGATTTGAGAACAGAGACCTTGATTTTTCAACTTTATTTCTAACACCTACAGAGTGCCTGGAAATTCGCTTAGTGAATTAATAATATGAATTATTATTGTGTTATAACTTGAAAGCTGGTTCCATCACAGAATGATCAAACCTCCTTTCAGGTGCGACTATGTGCCAAGTGGTCCAAGGGCTAGTGAAGGTGAGGAAACAGTCATGCAACTGGACCAGATGGTGGGAAGAGGGTGTCCTGGGTTTACTGGGAGAGCTTGCAGGTGGGAACTAGACTGGGGCCAGCCTAAAAGAACCAGAGCAGGAAGCAGAGGGATCTTTACATTGGTTGACAGTGTTGATAGGGATAGTGTTAAGGATTAAGTAAACTGCATTGTTTTTTAAGAAAAAATGAAATCTTTGGTTTCGTCTCTTAACAGACCAACCTCCTGAAAGTAACAATCATGGACTATGTACAAAATACAAAAACAACTACTTGAAGGCTTTGAGAGTAAACAAAAGAAGGCAGATTTTGGAAGGGAGACAAATTTGGAAGAAAGAAATACCACATGGTGAGTTTCTTGTTTTATGATTTTTAGTCAGTCACAGTATGGTACAGCTAAAAACTCTGATTGAAAACCCACAGAGACTTCTGTTCCTAGCCAAGATGGAGTAACAGGGGCTGGATTTACCCTCCTATCTTAAATGAAAAGATTTATAAACAAATATATTTTTCAAAATATGTGAAACAATGGATATGGGTCATATTTTCCTGTTTCTTTGCATGGCTGATGATTTTGATTGGAGGCTGACATTTTATTTTATTTTATTTTGTGAGGAAGATCAGCCCTGACCTAACATCCGATGCCAATCCTCCTCTTTTTGCTGAGGAACATTGGCCCTGAGCTAACATCTGTGCCCATCTTCTTCTACTTTGTATGGGATGCCACCACAGCATGGCTTGACAAGCGGGGCATCAGTGCACACCCGGGATCTGAACCTGCGAACCCCGGGCTGCTGAAGCGGAGAGTGGGCACTTAACCACTACGCCACCGGGTCGGACAATTTAAATTTCAGCTCAGAACGGACAGAGATCCCATTGACTATTTGTTTGAGAGAAGGGAAACAGACAAGGTTAGCTTTAAGACTTCCCCACATTACTGCCTGGAGAGAGTATCCAGGTGACAGAGGAGGAAGCAGAGTCCAAACAGAGCCTGTGGTCCCTGTGCATTGAGGAGATAGAATTTGGGATTAGGGAAGATCAAGGCAGCTAGAAGTTCTGGTTTTAAAGCCAATGAAGATTGAGCTCCAGAAATAAGAAGAGAAGCTTCTTCTTATTTCTGTGGCTTATTGTGTGGCTGATATTGATCTGTGCATGTATATGAGTAAAGTAGCAGAAGCCAGAGAAAGAACAATTGTAAAGGAGTAGGTGGAACGATCCCTGGAGCTCACGCAGGGCTGAGAATAGTTCCTGTTTTCACCAGCTGAGTGGAAAGACCTCCCAATTCATGGCCATCAGACAAGTTCTCAAAAAAAGTCCTCAGTGATAGGAATAAATTAGCCCTAGACTAAAGGCTGTCCTGAACCCATGTCACAGTTTCAAAGCAAGCTTGAAAGGGATAAAACTAATTGCAAGTAACTAAACTGCATCCCAAAACAACACTCAACAATATTTAAAATAATACAACAAAATTCAGCATCCAACAATGTTAAATATAAAATGTCCAATACCCCATAAAAAATTATCAGCCTTGTAAAGAAATAGGAAAATATGACCCATAATCAGTAGAAAAATCATTGAAAAAACAGAGTCAGAAATGACAGAGATGATAAGAATAACAAAAAAGGATATAAAAACAGCTATTATAAATATATACCATATGTTTAAAAAAGGAAGAAAAAAGCACGAATGTAATGAGGAGAAGAACTAAAGTTATAAAAAACATCCAAGGGACTTCTGTAGGTGAAAAAATAAAATATATGAAGTGAAAACATATTGAATGAGAGTAAAAGCAGATTAGACACTGCAGAAGAAAATATCTATGAACCTTAAAGATATATCAATAGAAATTATCCAAAATGAAACACAGAGTGGTTATCACTACAGATCCCATAGACATTAAAAGCATAATAAGAGTAGTATGAACTACTTTATGCCAACAAATTCTACAACCTAGAGGAAATAGACAAATGTCCAAAAAAATACAACTTTCAAAATTGGCACAGATGAACAGAAAATCTGAATAGCCCTATATCTATTAAAGTAATTGAATTAATATCAAAAAGATTTTTGATATTTGGCCCAGATGGTTTCAGGGTGAATTCAGTCAAATATTCTAGAAAAAAATAATATGAGTTTCACCTAAATTCTTTCAGAAAACAGAGGAGGAAAAACCACTCCAATTACTTCATGAGTCCAATCTAACATTAATACCAAAACCTGACAAAGACACTACAAAAACAAAAATAAAATAGGAAGAAAAGTACAGATAAATAACCCTCATAAACACAAATTTCCTTAACAAAATACTAGCAAATATAAATTAAACATATATGAAAAGAAGAATATATACTTATCAAGTGGGGTTTATCTAAGGAATGCAAGGTTGGTTTAACATTTTAAAACCAATCACCATGTTAGCAAACAAAAGTAAAAAAAATAATTTCTAAGTTAATAAAAAAAGAAAACACATAATTGTTTTAATAGGTTCTGAAGAAGTATTTGATAAAGTTCAATGTTCATTCATGATTTTTTTTAAAAACTCACAAATTAATGGAAACTTCTTCAATCTGATAAAAGCATCTATGCAAGATCTACAGCTAATGTCATTCTTAATGATAAATTATTATATGCCTTCCCCTTGAGATCAAGAAAAAGGCAAGGATGCCTTATCTTACCACCAACGTATTCAACATTGTCCTGGTGATTCTAGACAGAATAGGGCAAGATAAAGAAATAAAAGCCATAATGATATAAAAGAAGAAGAAAACCTGTCTCTATTTGCAGATGACATGATTGTGTATATAGAAAACCCTAAAGAATCTATGAAATAATTATTATAACTAATAAGTGAATTTAAAATAGTGCTAGTTTATCAGGTTAGTGAACAAATTCATATATATATATTTGTGGCAAATAATTGAAAAATTAAATTTAAAACAAGTCCATTTACAATACCATCAAAAACATAAAATATTTAAGAATAAATTTAATGAAAGATGTAAAAGACCTCTATACTGAAAAATATAAAACATTGTGAAGAGAAATTAAAGAAAATCTAAGTAAATGGAAAGATACATCATATTCATTGATTGGAAGACTCAGTATTGTTAAGATGCCAATTCTTCTCAAATTGATCTACACATTCAACTCAATAACTCAGTCACAATCAAAATCCCAGCGGATTTTTCAAATAAAAATTGACAAGCAGATTCTAAATTTTTTATGGAAATTCAAAGGACCGAGATTATCCAAAGAAATCCCCTAAGAGAATAGCAAAGTAGGAGGACTTGAACTACCTGACTTTAGAATTTGCCATAAAACAGCAGTAATCAAAACAGTATGATACAGGGATAAGGACTGATAAACGAATGGAATAGAATGGAGACCCCAATAACAGAGCCCCATTTATATACTCACCTGATTTTCAACAAAAGTGCCAAAACAATTCAATGAGGAAAGGACAATCCTCAACAAATGGCGTTGAAATAACTGGATATCCATTTGATAAGAAAAGAACCTTGACTTATTCTAATATACACAAAAAATGACTTGCAATAGATCACAACTGAAACCATAAAACTTTTAGAAGAAAATATAGGAGAAAATCTTTGTGACTTAAAAGTAGTCACATGTTTCTTAGGTCACAGAAGGAAATAAGCATAAAAGAATAAAATTAGATTTTATCCAATTAAAAACTTCAGCTCATCAAAACACACCATTAAGGAAATAACTAGGCAAGCTACTACTTTAAAAAAAATTATGAAACATATATCTGACTAAAAACTGATATGCAGGATATGTAAAGAACTCCTATAACTCAATAATAAAAACACAAACAATTCCTTAAAAATGGGCAAAATATTTGATTAGACACTTCATAAAAGAAGAGACATGAAAAAGTGCTTAATATGATTAGTCATTAGAAAAATGCAAGTTAAAACCACATGAGATACTACCACCAACCTGCTAGAATTCCTACAGTAAAAAAAGAGCCAGACCACCAAATGTTTGCAAGAATGTGGAGCAGCCAGAACTCTTACACATTGTTGGTGGCAGCATAAAATGACATAACCACTTTGGGAAAAGTTGTGCAGTTTCTTTAAAAATTAAGCATACACCTACTCTGACCCAGCAGTTACAATCTTAGGTATTTACCCAAGAGAAATAACACATATGCCCATCAAAAGACTTGAACAACAATGATCAAAACAGCTTTACTCATAATAGCCAAAAATGGGGAAAATCCCAGCTGTCAGTCAGCAGAATGGATAAACAAACTATGGTAGTTTCATACAATGAAATATTCCTCAGCAATAAAAAGGAATGAACTACTGATGCATGAACAACATGGATGAATCTCAAGATTGGTATGCAGATGTATGCAGAATACATTGGTATGTATTGGTATGCAGAATAATGCCCCCAAAGATATATAAGTGCTAATCCTCAGAACCTGTGAATATATGTTAGGTTACATGGCAAAGAGGAATTAAGATTGCAGGAATTAATTCAGGAATTCAGTTTGCTAATCAGCTGATCTCAAAAGGGGAGATTATTCTAAATCACCCAGGTGGGCCCAGAGTAATCACAAGTGTCCTTAAAAGTTGAAGAGGGAGGCAAAAAAAGCCAGTGTGACGCAATGTGCATGCTAGATTGGCCGTGGCTGGCTTTGAAGGTGGAGGAAGGGGGTGTGACAGTGTGATGTAATAAATATATATTTTGGTCTTCGTCTGTGGTTCCTGCCTCACAGATCCCAAAACCCTTATAATTTCCTAAGTGATTAGAGGAATAGGTGCATCTTTCATTATAATATTTGGTTTTTGTCCTTGGTTCCTGAACAGCTTCAGAAGACAAAGGTGAAATCGTTGTCTTCTGTTACTCATGACAAACCTCTGAGTTTGTGTTAATGAGATGATTTTTGGAAAGTCCCTAGATAACCTAAGGATGGGGGCTGGTTACCATGGGAACCAACCAATTAGAAGGTTGGAACTTTCAGTCCCATTCCTGACCTCCGGGGAGGGGAGGGGACTGCAGATTAAAATAATCACCAACACCCAATGATTTAATCAATCATGTCTACATAGTGAAGCCTCGATAAAAACACAAAAGGACATGGTTCAGAGAGCTTCTGGGTTGGTAAAAAAGAACACATCCATGTGCCAGGAGAGTGGCACACCCCAAACTCCATGGGGACAGAAGCTCCTGTGCCTGGAACCCTCCAGACCTTACCCTGTGTCTCATCATCAGACTGTTCATATGTATTCTTTAATATCTATTGTAATATACCAGTAATCTAGTAAGTAAACTGTTTTCCTGAGTTCTGTGAGCCACTCTAGCAAATTAATTTAATGCAAATGATACCAGCTCAAGACAAGGTTGACATGATGGAAGCCATTGTAGAAGAAAGAAACCCTATTGTAACTTTGAATGACCTCTGACAAACTAACCTGGCTGGATATGCTCCCTCCAGGAGACCTAACTGCTCTGTAGATTTTACGACCCCTGCTTGTGCACGTACCTCCCAGCTGCGATAAAATGACAACTTTGTTTTTTTTAGTTCCTTAGGAATGTGATGACCCCCGAACAGAGAATCTATGCTGATAGCCATCATCAGTGAAAACTGAAAGATCTGGTGTGGCGCTCCCAGTCTGTAACACCAGAAGGTCAACATTCCTAACCCCCTCCCCAATAACCCAGTGGCCTATATAACTGCTATAAGATTTTGTGCTCCCTTAAGATGGTTCTTTTAGACATGAGTCGGCCATCTGCCCTCTTGCTAGCAAGCTGTAATAAAAAGTCCTTTTTTTCCTACCACCTTGCCTCTTGACTATTGGCACGTCTTGCGGCGAGCAGAAGGCCCCACGTTGGGTGGTAACACAAGGAGAGGGCTGTGGGATCCTCTGATTTATAGCCAGTCATCAGAAGCACAGGTAACAACCTGAACTTTCCATTGGCATCTGAAGGTGGTGTGGGGGCCGTATTGTGGGACTGAACCCTTAACCTGTGGGGTCTGTGATCTCGCCAGGTAGACAGTGTCAGAACTGAACTAAATTGTAGGACACCCAGCTGGTGTTGCAGCATTGATTGGTGTGGGAGGAAAACCCACACATGTTTGATGACCAGAAGTGGAGCACAAAGTCTTCTGTGAACAAGGCAAGACATTTTTTTTATACAGGGGACCATGAGCCAAGAAATGCAGGAATCCTCTAGAAACTGGGAAAGGCAAAAAAACAGATTCTACCCTACAGGCTCCAGAAAGGAGTGCAGCCCTGCAGACACCTTGATTTTAGCCCAGTGAGACCCATGTCAGGGAATTGTAAGATGATAAATTTGTGTTGTTTAAGCTACTAAATTTGTGATAATTTGTTACAGCAGCCATAGAAATCTAATACAGCTAAGTAAAAGAATTACAATGTGAAATTGAAAATACTGTATGATTCCAATTTTGTAAAGTTCTAGAATAGGCCAATATAATCTATGATGGAAAAAATCAGAACAGCGGTTACTTCTGGGAATGGGGGCGAGGATTAACTGAGATGGGCTGAGGGAACCTCTGGGTTAATGGTAATGTTTTACATATTGACAGGGTCATGGTTACAAAAGTGTGTGCATTTGTCAAAACTCAGTTAATGGATACTTAAGGTCTGTGCATTTCATTGAATGTAAATATTACATCTAAGGTGAAAAATTATAAACAAATGTTAATCTAGTTAATAATATACATGATTAAGTATTTATGGGGAAGTGTAGAGATGTTGGCAATTTGTTTTGAAATGGGTCAAAAATAAGATGGCTCCATAGGGTTAGAGGGATGAATAAGTGGATAGCAAGATGATAAAAAATGCAAAGTAAAATGTTAATAGTGGAACCTACGTGATGAGTATTCAAGTGTTCACCACGAGACTCTTTCAACTTTGCGGTTTGAAATTGCTAATTTTTTAAAAAGGTAACAGGTTAGATCTACATAAAGAATATAAATAAAACTCTGAATCAGAAAACCCGATGCTTTGGGTCACTGGTTAGATCAGTGAGGAACCTTTCAAAATGCCCAAGCCTGAGGCTCCCAAGGATTTGATATAATTGGCCTGGGCCTGAATGATTTTTTTAAAACACTCAGGTGATTCTATTTTGTAACCAGGATTGAAAAATCACTCTGATGGGGGAGGGGGAGAGAGGCAAGGAGAGAAATTTTTTTAAATTGTTCCCTTTGCATTATGGGATTATAGCTAAATTTTATTTCCTTTCTTATACCTATTTGTATTTTCCAAATTTTCTTCAATAACCGTGTATGCTATAATAATTAAAAAGTCATTTTTTAAAGCCCAAGGTCAATGCCAATGGCAGACTCATCACCATTGGTGGCGATGCTGGATCTTGCGTAGCCAGCGTGAGGACATGTGTAAAGCAAGGCAGAAGAGCCCGGGCTTAAGAGAACAAAGCCACTTGTTGGCACACTGTCCCAACAAGTTTCCAACCAACACAACCTGTTTTTTGCCAGTTTTATAAAAACACAGGCAATGTGACACTGGAATTTAAAGGTTTTTCATCTGAAGAGTTGCCTGAGGTCTCTGAGGGGAGAAATACAGTAACAGAAGAAACATAGCTTGACAAGGAGTCCCCACAGTAAGGAGTCCAGAAAGAAGAGTGGGAAGCAGCGTTGGGTTTGCTTGTTTGCGTGTCTGTCCTCCCCGCGTGGCTATGGTCCCCTCAAGGGGGGAGATGTCCCTTCTCATTTCTGCATGCCCAGTGCCGAGGGAAGGACGAATCAGCAGGTCCTCAGAAATGTTGAAGGAGCAGAGACTGAGGGCACCTGCCTCATAGCCTGGCTGCATAGTCAAGCGAAACTCACAAAACCCTTTCCCACTCAGCATTACTTTAGGGAGCCCCAATAGTCAGGGTGGTGGCCCCACTTTGCCAGTTTAACTTTGAGATTCAGAATGGTTAAGTGACTTGTCCTGGATCACCCAAATTTGTGGCAAAACAAAAACTTAAATCCATCTGTCTCTCATCCAGAATATGTCTTCATGCCTGCAGTCCTGGCTGAAGAACAGTGAAATAAGAGACCTTCTGCCCTTTTCTGAAGAGAAGAAATAAGAGTAAAATTGACTGAGATCCTTATATCCTACTTCCCAGCAAACAGCGCCTGTAAAAGTGTTAGTCCTAAGAAAGTGTTGGCTGAAGGTCTCTCTGTTCTGAAAGAACAAGAAAACAGGATTGCTAAAATAACATCCTTCTGTTATCATCATTATTGCTCACTTTCTTCTGAAAGTATGACCTCTGCTTTGAGGGGGAAATGGGCAACTGAAGGAGCCCAAGAAGGATTACAGCACTTATTTTCATCTTTGTAAAGACTGGGCACATTAAGCTCAGTGAGCGGGAGATAAACATAGTGCACACGTGTGCACATGTGCATGCACCCACACGTGGGAAGAACTGAAAACCGTCCTCGGCGTTGAGTACTGGGTTGAACGGTGTCCTCCCCAACATTCGGGTGCACCTGAAACCTGTGGAGCTGACTTTATTTGGAAATATAGTCTTTGCAGATGTCATAAAATGAGGTCATACTAGATTGGGGGGACCTTATACAATGACTGGTGTCTTTATAAGAAGAGAGAACTTTGGACACAGACACACAGAGGAGGCCACGTGCAGACGGAGGCAGAGACTGGAGTGATGTGGCCACAAACCAAGGGACTCCTGGGGCCACTAGAAGCTGGAAGAGGCAGGAAGGATCCTCACCTGGAGCATTAAGAGAGAGCACAGCTCTGCCCATACCTTGATTTTGGAGTTCTGGCCTCCAGGACTGGGAGAGATTAAATTCCCATTATTTTAAGTCACCCAGTTTGTGGTAATTTGTTAGGACAGCCCTAGGAAACTAATACAAACAGGACCTCTTGTTCAAGCTACAGCTCCCATTCTTGTGTTAACTGACAGATTTGCAGTCTGGACATGCAAAGAAACAGTGAGTAAGAGCTAAAGCCTCAGCCCCCGGGCGTGTTCCTATAGCCATCGCTGCATCTTCTTCATTTTGACAAGAGCCTCTCTCCTTGCAGGCATAGCCTAGTGTCTCACACAGTGTTGTCTAACAGATAACGTGGGCGGAAGCTGGCCTGATGCCCAGAGGACTAAGCTGATTCATCTCCAGAGAGTCCTGAATATTAGGAAGTCTAGTCCCAGCGTCACTCCCTGGGCAGAGGGACAGGGGACAGAGATGGTGGCAGAGGGAGCACAGAGGGGCTGCAGTTCTGAAAAGGCACAAAGATCGTTCGCTTCTATCCCCTAGGCCTGTGGTCCATGTTTCATGGGCTAGCAGAGCCAAGACACAAGGACAGTCTCTGAGTCTGTTCTGAGCTGAGAAGATGTGCCACGTGTTTCCCTTCCAGAAGCATCTCTGGCTGGTGCCTCCTGGAGGCTGAATCCCACCCAGAACTAAGTTTGACCTTTGCCAGATATTACTCACTGAGAACAGCTTTTGGTGGGTTTATGGAGAGACATGAGCAGGCCCCCCAATTTAATTTTTCCTCCCAGGGTTTAGAGAGGATATTCCAGGTCCATCACTAAATGTCCGTGTTCCAGGACACGACCGACACGAGATACTGAAACCAGAGACTCACCACCAGACAGAGAGCATTTCTCACGCCCACTTGCTAAATGTGGTCCTGTAGCTGGTTCTGGCCAATGCATGTGAAAGGGTGGCTGTCCTTTCCAGCAGAGGCATGGAGAGATGGCTGTGCCTTGGCCTCCTCTTCTCCCCCAACTGTTGGCTGGAGGTCTAAACCTGGGGTCACAGGGGGCATCTGTGAACTCAAATGGGAAAAAAAATTACATTTTATTGTACTAACAACCTCTCCCGATATTCAGTATTTCCTTCAATTATGAATGCAGGTGAAAAAACACAGCAGCTGCATCAGGATGGGTGATTTTGCTACTCATAGAAATCACATTTTCCTGTTGCATTCTTTGTTATCCTATGTGCTTTATTAATGTATTTAAAAACATTACTCTGAGAAAAAGCCCCTTCATCAGACCACAAAAAGAGGACCGTGGCAGCAATAAAGATGAAGCCCAGCAATAAGGGGGCAGAGGGACAACGGAGCCATCCCATATGGGCCCCTGGATCCCTGAGTCACAGTGTGGAATGCTGCCCAACAATGAGGAACATGGGTGCATCCACAAGTGAGGAATAAACTTGCAGTGTGGTAGTAGTGTGGCAAGCCACTGAGATGTTGGGGTCTATTCATTACAGTGTCTAGCATCACCCCAGCTGGTGCAGAAACATACAGGACAACAGAGGAGAGCATGAGTCTGCAGGTGAGACTAGCCTGGTTCAGGCAGCGCAGCAGAGGCCGATCCGCATTCTCTTTGCTGGCTCCTCTGCATCGCAGGACCACCCTGGGCGGGTGGAGGGAGATCTGTGCTGGGACCCTGAGTCGGGCGGAGTTGGCTGTTCCTCCTGCCGGTCTGCAGAGCTCTGCCGACCCCTTCCTCAGCCCCACCCAACCTTTCTCTCGGTGACTCTCACTGCCAAAGATGTTTGGTCATTATCATCCTGGCCTTGGAAAGGAGGCCACGGGTCACGTTGTCTGCTGGCTTTGCAAGGGTGGTACGACAGTTGAAATGGCTGTAGAGCGATGCCCTTTCATGCAAGGGGATCCAGTGCTGTTTAACCAGCAGCTCTCTTCCCCACAGCTGACAGGCAGCCAAATCCATGAGAACACAGCCACGTGCCAGGAATGTTGAATCCAGGGGGAACTCAGAGTAGGAGGCTGTGAGGAGGAGCGAGTCGGGGAGACCTGGACCTCAGCCAGTGGCGAATGAGCTGCTTCCCTGACCAGGCCGGAACACATCTCACCTGTCCCAGGGGCTTCTCAGCGAGTGACAGCTGCTAGACCTTTGAGACCTTAATACATGCCAGACACACTTCTAAGCCCTTCATATGCATTGACTCCCCCGCTACAGGTGAGGGAAGCCAGCCACAGTCAGGAAGCCAGTGCACCACAAGGCTGGGATTGAAACCCGGGACTCTGCATTCTCTCCTGATGCCCTGACACCCCTCCCTGCCTGTGGGCTCGTTGCTGGCCTCGCCCACCTGGCTCCGTCTATCCCTGCTGGTCTGACTCAACCTTTCAGCTGCTGTTGCAGGGGTCAGGAATATATCTGGCTCTGTGTCCCAGATCTAGACCCTAGTCCTGATCTGTCTGACTGGAGATGAGCACAGCAGTAAAGAAACTGCTGGGTGTTCCTTCAGAAGATGGGGGATGGGTGTTACATGGGCCAGGGGACCGCCCAGCTCTGTGGCCCTCGGTGTGTCACCTGAAACCACGCTTGTCACACTTCCTGGAGCACAGTAATCACCTGGGCCCCTGGTAAAAGGCCCTGGTAAAAGGCACAGGTCTAGGAAGGGCCCAAGACTCTGTGCGTCTGACCAGCTCCCGACGACATTGATGCTGCTGGCCCAGCCCACGCTGGAGTAACACAGACTGTGGGAACTGTTTCTCGTGACCTTTAACAGAAGCATGAGCATACCTGCCCAGCCCACCTCCCCAGGGTCCAGGGAGGAACAGCCGGAGGAGACACTGAATCATAAAGCACAGCTCATACCAAGGGACTCATTGCATGGGGACATTGTGGGTTCCTGCTGCTGGTCCCTATGGAACCAGAGGGGACATCTGAGCTCACAAGTGCCCACGGCAGGGGATGGCTGCCTGCCAGGCCCAAGAGGAAGAGGACAAAGACAGCAGGCGCCATGGCAGGACACGAGCCCCAACAAGACACCACCCCGTCTGACGGTTCCCTCCTGGGCTCTCCACATGGGTGAAATGGGAGAGCAGCACAGCATGCTCCAGTGCCAGGGGGCAAAAGGATGCCAGGTACATCCTGGGGAGCATCTCAGCTGGGATGTAATTTAAGGATGAAAAAGTTATGGCGCTCGCCGTCTCTTCCTTGCTCCTTGAAGGTTATAACTTTAAATGAATGCCAGAGCCACTGAACACTGCCTGTGAATTCCAACAGAAGAAGAAACCCAAGTTACCCAGGCCTTCTGGTTTACCTAATCACGCAGCTCCGAGCAAACCATACTGCTGGCTGAGAACACTGAGTACGGGACCCAATGGAAGGAAAACAGGAGCATTCTAATGGAGTTACTGTCTGGGGAGCTAAACTCGGGAATTCTAGCCTGATCCAAACTACACGTAGGTGTTAAACCCTCAGGTCACAGCTCCCAGAGCTGAGATTAAAAAGTACAGTGTGTGGCTCTCTGTTTTATGCCACAATACGTAATGTTCTATTTTGCTGGCCTGGCTTCTCCCTCCCTCTGCCCGCAGCCTTGGCTGTAGCCAGCGGGACGGGTACCACCGCGGCTGAGCGAGCTGGGTTTCCATGGAGGTGCAGCATGCAGCGCTGTCCCCAGCACACTCACACAGAGCTCTGCTCGGGATGCACACAAAAGCACCTCGCGTAACATTCACGCAGAAGAGCAAGGACATCCAAGGGTCTTGACCCTCTGAGACTCTGGAGGGTTTTGTGTAAAGAGATGTAGTTTTTTTCTGTTCTGGAAACCACAGAGACAGGGGCAGGGTAGATTCTCTACTCAAGAAATGAAATAGAATGTAGAGCGGAGAGAAGAGAGACACATGGGGGAAGGTGGACAATGAGTGTGACCTGCAATGTCCTCCATGGCCTCCATGCATGGCTCCATGGCACCATGCATGACCCCTGGCCTTCACCGCCCCATCACACTGAGTCATTTAAGCCTCTGTCTTTGATGGGCAGGAAGAGGGGGGACTACATTTCTCCTCTTCACCATGGTATCCTTACCCAGAGTAGGCACTCCATGAACAGCTGTTGAGTAAATCAAGCAATAAGCAGAGGTGAAACTGAAGGGGAAGTATAAGAGTTGCAGAGGACAGCAGTAGTACCCGACTCTCTCACTGGGAGATTTTCTATTACCATAAGTAATACACCCACAATGCACACATATGTGTTTTCTCCCATCAGAGAAACATAAAACATAACTCCATATGTATCTGATGCACATTTTCCCCCTAGCCTTCGTGTATTTTTTTCCTTAGGACATATGGGACACTCGGGTAAAACAATTTTCATCTAGGAATCCTGGCAACTCTCAGATTTATCTTCAGCTCTGAGCCTTCTGGAGAGCCCTTTTCCATTGCCTTTCAATCATTCCCAACAGAACTTCTGATGGCCACTGAAACTCAGCACGTCCACAGTCACATGCTCTCCTTCCACGCAACCAGCCCCTTGAACAGATTCTGAATTTCTGCAGTGGATAATAGTCCGCTCCAGCACTGGGATCCATCTTTGCCTTGTCTGTGCCTCCCACGTCATCAGGCCTGAGTCCTCTTGCTTCCTTCTTCACCATCTTTCCTCCGTGGTCTCATTCTGACATTTAATACCAGCTAAGACTTATCATGATCTCGGCATCTCAAGCTTATGGTCAGCAGACCTGGTTGCAGAGAATAATCCAAGAAAAGTATTCCTATAGATTCTGCAAATGGTTCTTTTCTTCTTTATTGAATTAATAATTTTGATTTTTGGAATTGCCATGGCAGCTGTCTCCCTGAATCATAAAACTTTCTCCCTTGCAATGACAATGATTGCTGCTGTGACTGTTTTTCTCATCGTTATTGGAGTGGTAAGCTTTGAAGAAGTATGCCGAAAGTCAGAGGAATTCACCACTCCCGACTAGAAGAATCATTGAGGTATAGAGTTGAACAGGTGCAAATTTAGGTTTGAGCAACAGAGAAACCAAGAGGCAGCACCTGCCTATAATCTTATCTGAAATCTAGATCTCTTTAGGCCTTTGGACCTTTTTAAAGTCTCCTGAGCATTTTAAAAGGAATCAACATTGGCTTTTAAAAGGCTTAAAAAAACAATACACAAGTGCCCAACCTCTGGCTGGTGTATTTCCACCCACTACTAAGCAATCACTAGAGGTCTCAGCCTTGCATTCGTAAGTATCACCAGATTCTCATTCTGGAAACCTGGTTTTGATAATGCTACTTCCTGCTAAACTTCCAGTAACTGCCCCTGTTCAATTAAGGCCTCTTATTTCTTTCACCAGGCTTACACTCTTGTTCAAAAGTCTCCATTCCAGCCCAACTGTCTACGTCCTATCCCCTGCGCATGCCTTATTCATTTCCTGCTCTATGTTGTTGCTCACACTGTTCAGCCTTCCTAGGAGGTCCTGCCTTGCTTTCCCACCTGTCAACATCCTCCAAAGCCAGCTCAGATCCCCGTCTGATGCCATCTTTCCTTCCTCATTGTCTGCACCATTTATGGGGCGTTTCTCATTCCCTGCCTTGTACAGACTATAGTTTCTTCTGAATGTACTATTTGCCCACCTGTATATTAAGCCCCTAAAGGGCTGGGACCATGTCTCATTTTCTTTGTACCCTTTCCAATTCCTTAAGACAATGCCCTACTACATTAATTCATCGTGAAGATACTGTTAAGCATTCCCTGGGCATATCAGGACAAAAATGTCATTCATTCAGAAAAATTTGGCAACAAAATAAGGCAGAAAGCAGATAGCTCCTTCTCGGAGGCAGCAAGAAGTCTGAGTTATGTACACTTCAAGAGAATATATTCCATCATAATCAGCATGAATGAGTTAATTACAGCCACATTTCTTGAGCCTGTAGTTTACAGAAACTACGGCTTGTGAGCTGGATTTCCCTTTCTCATTGAATAATTACTCAACAAATGATTACATCTCAATCCCGACTCAGCTAAGCCCAAATTAATGAAGTTATGATTGCTAACCATTAACAGTAACATTCAGGGTCCTTTTCTTCTTGTACGCAGATGCGTATCCCTCTACAGGAAGGGGGAACACAAAGGGCAACTCGACACTTTTGATGAAAACAGGAAAGCTACGGCCTTCCAGCTCTTCTGGCAAGTGGGGCTTATGGAGCGGGGCTGCAGCCCCAGGTGAAACACCCCTAGGGCCCCGGCATGCTCTGAACACCTCACAGGAGCCTCTGAGATTTCGAGATAGACAAAAGCTTTCTTTAGATTAAGGGATTAGATTCCCCTAAAATGACTTTGATTTGGACTCAGAGGCCCCGGCTGGATTTGGTTTCTGGTATCAAATGAACGTTTGCATCCCCCAAAATTTATATGTTGAATCTTAACCCGCAATGTGATGGTATCAGGAGGTGGGCCTGTGGGAGGTGATCAGGTCATGAAAGAGGAGCCCTCATGCATGGGATTAGTGCCTTTATAAGAGGGACCCCAGAAAGCCCCTTCCCCCCCTCTGCCATTGAGGACAGAGAGAGAAGATGGATGTCTACGAACCAGGAAGAAGGTCCCCACCAGAGACTGAATCTGCTGGCACCCTGATCTTGAACTTCCAGCCTCCAGAGCCGCGAGATGTAAACGTCTGTTGTTTGTAGGCCCCCAGTCTGTGGTGCCGTGTTACAGCAGCCTGAATGGACTGAGACGGCTCCCACTCACATGCTTTGGGTGGTGTGTCCAGTGCACAGCAATGCTTTCTCAGTGGCCTCACCTCAACTGAATCGATGCCCACAATTTCTTATTTTTTTTTGTGAGGAAGATCAGCCCTGAGCTAACATCCATGCCGATCCTCCTCTTTTTGCTGAGGAAGACCAGCCCTGAGCTAACATCTATTGCCAATCCTCCTCCTTTTTTACCTTTGTCTCCCCAAAGCCCCAGTAGATAGTTGTATGTCATAGCTGCACATCCTTCTAGTTGCTGTATGTGGGACGCCGCCTCAGCGTGGCCGGACAAGCAGTGCGTCGGTTCATGCCCAGGATCGGAACCCGGGCCGCCAGTAGCGGAGCACACTCACCCAACCGCTAAGCCACGGGGCCGGCCCCGATGCCCACAATTTCTGAACACGTCCAGTTGCTGGTTCATCCACAAGAAGTCAGTAAAAATGAGCACAGGTGGTTATGTATCTGGAGAGATGAGAGCTGTCATTGAGATGGGACAAATGGCAGCCGGGCTTTGGATTCAGACAGACCTGTGCTTGAATTTCTGGTCTGGCACTGACCATCCGTGTGGCCTGGGTCAGGTCCCCTCACCTTTTTGAGTTGCCATTGCCTCACCTGTCACAATATCTACTTAGCACTCAGACACGCTGTATGTTGTGAGATCAGGGATAAGACGCAGGGTGTCTGCTACACAATGAGCACTCAATGGGTGCCAGTAACGCATTAATGATCAAAATCACAGAATTCATACAAAAAGGGCAAATAAAAAATTATAGCAACAGGATTAGAAGACCAAGGGAGCAGTGTGCATAACGAAGGATATGGAAGAAACAGGAGGAGGTGAGAAGGCCCCTGTTGGCATGTGGACCAGGGAGCTGGGCCGGGACCGGGGGCTCTGGGAAGTATGCCCTCCAGAAGGACAGAGTCGGCAGTCCCGTGAGAGCGGAGGGGGCATGATGACAGCTCCTTAGAGTCTCCAACTAGAAGGAAAAGGAAGTCACTGGTCTCCTGAATGTGCCTGCTCCCAGAAGCAGAGGCTGAGAAAGAACTTCACTTCCAGCTCTGGTGAAGCCAGTGTGCCCCGGCAGGTGGCTGTGTGCCCGTGTCCCCTCACAGCACTGAGGGAGCAGAGAGCGTGTCAGAGCCACTAAACAGAGACGGAGCCGGCTGCCCACTGGCTACAAATTTATGGAGCCTGGTTAACACTTCTATCGGCCTCTTGTCACCTTGCTTAGATGGAAATCTGCCTGAATGCTTTTCTTTAACACAGGTTAAGTGAATCCTAACAGATTGACTTTCTGTGGGTATATCTTAATTTAACACATCTAGCACTTTGCTAGTGCTGTCAACAGATTCTCATAGTCAATCTGCGAATCAAAGTAGACATCTTTCTTAAACTAAAAAACTGCTATTCGTAATACAAAAGATTTAAAATGAGACTTTAGTCACTAATTTCCTGAATGTTCCTCTCTGTTGGAGATCTTCATCCTCTGCTCCCTACCCGGTATGTTTTACTTCCACCCTCCAAACCGCCTTCCCTACTTGGGGGTACTATCTAAGCATTGCTCTCAAACAATTGACTTAGGATTCTTAATTTTAAAATAGCCTTTGGAACTTCTCCATTTTCAATAAATAACATCATTATTGATTAGCAGGGACCTGAAAGTTCAGAGACAACTGTGTTTGTCTGGGGTCTCCTCTGCTTCATTTTGATCTATTGTTCAACAAACATCAATACAGAGCACGTGGCATACTCATCTAAGAGGAATGCAGCACAGTCATAGGACCCCCGGGGGGTGGTGAAGCCGCAGTTACTGGTGGCACCTTCTGTGTCTGCTCTTGACCACGGAGCAGCTGACGGGGGACCTGACAGCGGAGGGGGAGCGCTGGTGGAGGCCCAGGGTCAGTCTGAGAGTCCGCCTGGCCGTGGCCTTGCCCAGCCCTCTCATGACTCACAAAGGAATGACTGTCTCCCCGTTGCTAGCATCTCATTGGGGGTGAAAGCAACAGAAGATGGTATGTAAACAGCAGAACTGTCATGTACTAAGGGTCTATCATGTTGAAATATGGAATTTTTCATACCCAGAAATTCTGCTTCCTTGGTCTCCCGCTCACGGAAGTTTCTGGGGTAAGCCAGAGAGGGAGAAGGAAATGTTTTCAAAATAAGCACTGCCTGCCACACTAATCTGCTATGTGAGCTCTGAGAAGAGAGGGCGCCTGGGAACTCGTCCTGGGAAACCAGGAGGCCGAATAAAGGCGTGGTCCTCACCCGAATGCACAGAGCTGTGCTCAGGGCTGCGCCTGCCTCGCTAGCTTTGCGGGCAGCCTTGGAGAGCCTTTCAGGCTCAAATGTAAGTGCTGTGATGAGATCTCTCCCAGCAGCTCAACCTTCCCGGAACCATTCTCCTACCAGGTCCTCTGGGCGACAAGCTCTCTACTCTGCTCAGCTGCCCCACGGGCTTCTAGCAGACATTCTCTCCTGCCGGAGGCTGGCACGTCCCGCAGCAGTGCCCTGCTGCTTCCTGCTGCAGTCAGCACGAAAGCAGGAGATGTGGCAAAACAGATTATTTTCAAAAGGTGTTATCACAGCATCACAAAAATCCAGCACAGAGGGAACTAGAAATGACCTCTGGTGCTGCAGGAGGAGGCCATTCCACGGCCTTAGAGGCCTGCAGTCAGCTGGACCTCTGCGCGGTGGGGAGACATCTGAGGCAGGCTTCTGCGTTAATTTAACCCTCAGATGAGGCTCTTACCAGTCCTCTAGGTGGATTCGCACAGCAGATAATTGGGATGTAATTATTTGAGCATTAGTTGTTAGAACGCTTTTATTACTCAACGTACATCATTTTCTTTCATCTTACTGCTTACATCTTACATGCTCTGCAAGAATTTTAGTACACAAACATGCACATGCATGGACTTGATGGATTGTAAAAACGCAAACACCATGATGATTTAAAAGGTGGTAAAATTTCCTCCCTCCCTCTCTCCCATTTTTCCTCCCTCCCTCCTTCTGGGCTGTCGGAGCTCCTGCGGGGTGAGGAGACATCCCCGTCTGCCTGGGGGACAGCAGCAGGGACAGGAGATGGATTGATCAAACAAGTAAAAACACTGAGGATAATGGGAGCCAGGTTTATCGACATTAGAGAAAATTACAAATATGGAAAGGAGAAAATACCATAGTCTCTGCAGTGTTTGCTGGAATTGGAAGTGTTGGCATGAACACATGGTTTGCAATAAATATAGATCAATATAGAAATAAGGTAGATGTCAATAGTAGAAAGGTAGTTTTCTCTTTGGAGATATGGCTGGTTCCAGCATTGGAAAGTGCAACAGGAGCTTGGGACACACTTTTGTGCCAGAAAGTGAGGAAATGCTCAAACAATGACGTGGACATGTGAACGGACCCAGGAGCCAGCCTGAAGCGCTCTACTGCCCAAATCGGGGGCTATTTGAGCATCAAAATAAATAATGAAAGTAGTAGATGGGCCAGCCCCGTGGCTTAGCGGTTGAGTGCGCACGCTCCGCTACTGGCAGCCCGGGTTCCGATCCCGGTCGCGCACGGATGCACTGCTTCTCCGGCCTTGCTGAGGCTGCGTCCCACATACAGCAACTAGAAGGATGTGCAGCTATGACATACAACTATCTACTGGGGCTTTGGGGAAAACAAGGAGGAGGATTGGCAATAGATGTTAGCTCAGGGCCGGTCTTCCTCAACAAAAAAAAGAGGAGGATTAGCATGGATGTTAGCTCAGGGCTGATCTTCCTCACTAAAAAAAAAAAAGAAAAAGAAAGTAATAGATTATAATTCATGGAATAAAATAGGAAGCCTTGGGTCCATACTGACTTAAATGAATAAATTGAAACTATGATGAAGAATGGGATATTTACATAACTTCAGAGTCCATCTGCACACAAAATAGTTATTAATTACCAAGAAGAACCGAGAAACCCAACAGTGGAGAAGCTCACAGACACCAACCGGACCGGACATACGGAAATCAGACGCCGTCTGACAGGAGGCACAAGAGACCCAGCATCACTTCAGCGTGGACTTGACAAAGAGGCACGACCTGAGGAAATGTCAGAAGAGGCAGAGTGGAGGAACAGTCTACAAAATTACCTGCCTGTAACTTCACAAGTGCCAAGGACATGAGGGTCACAGGAGTCTTGAGGAATGTTCCAGATTGAAGGAAATAAGGGGCACGACCACTAAATGCAAGGAGGGATCCTGGGTAGATGCTTTTGCCTTAAAAGTGATGTTGGAGCAATTGGTGGAGACAGAATGAGGTCTATGGATTGGGTGGCAGTGGAGTGTCAGGGTCAAGAGTATGTAAGGGACTGTCCTTCTTTCACATAGAGAAAACTCACCCCAAATGTTTGGGAGGGATGGGCATATGGCAGCAATTTACTCTCACCAGCTTCAGGGGGAAAAACACTCTTTGCACCATTCCTACAACTTTCCTATAACCTTAAAACTCTTTAAAAAGGAAAGAAACATGGTGTCAGGTGGCCGAGTGTGTTGGAATGACAAAGGGACAAGACTGGGAGGGAGGCTCACTGGGTTACCATGTACCTCGGCTCCAAATTTTGCCTGTTTCCACCTGTTCTGTTCATGTTGGTAGTAACATCTGTGTAGTAGGGTGCTCCAGAGAAACCTGGAGGTGTATAGGATTGATATAGATACATATAAGAGGGAGTTTATAACAGGAATTGGCTCATAGGACTATGGAGGCCGAGAAGTCCCACAATCTGCCGTCTACAGGCTACCAGGACAGCTAGTGGTATCATTCAGTCTGAGGCTGAAGGCCTGAGAACTAGGAGCTCCAATGTCCAAGGGCAGGAAAAGATGGGCATCCCAGTTCAAGGAGAGAGAGAGGAATTTCAACTTCCTTCAGCTATTTGCTCCATTTGGGCCCCCAACAGATTGAACGATGCCATCCACACTAGTGAAGGCACACCTCTCTACTCAGTCTACTGAATCACATGCTCATCTCTTCCAGAAACACCCTCCTAGGCACACCTAGAAATCATGTGTTACCAGCTAACTGGGAGTCCCTTAGCCCAGTCACAGTCTGTATCTGTGCATGTTCATTCTTTCCTGGAGGTAGAAACTCTCCCAGAAGCCCTGCATGCAGGCGTGACGTTATCTCTTCATTTGCCCCTAAAAAGGAGGACACTGGGAAAACAGCCAGCTTGGAGAGGGACCAAGGAGCTCAGTTGGGTGGGAGCCTCGCATGTGCCAAACACATGATGCTGTCTTCACTCAAAGTGTGTATATTAGCCAGGGTTCTCCAGAGAAACAGAACCAATAGGGTGTGTGGATGGATGGATGGATGGATGGATGGATAGACAGACAGACAGACAGAGAGACAGATAGATAGCAATAGATATATGTATGTATTCCTCATGTGGTTGTTCAGAATTAATGTTTCCAGTGATGGGCTGTATTTGTATTATTCAGACAGCTCCTTATAGTCTCCCACTAGAAGGAAAATGAAGTCACTGGTCTCCTGAATGTGCCTGCTTCCAGAAGCAGAGGCTGAGAAAGGATGTCAGTTCCCACTCTGGTGAAGCCATTGTGCCCCTGCAGGTGGCTGCGTGCCTGTGTCCCCTCACAGCACTGATGGAGTAGACCGTCCAGGTCTAGGTCAAGGGTCCTCTTCTCCGTGACGCTCCCAGGCAAAGGAATGTCCCCTCTCCGAGCCTTCAGCACTCCCCAGTGAGCTGCCCCATGCCTCGGGTGCCCCTCGGCCCCCTCCCCCATGGGAAACGCTAGCACCTCAGCTTGCGCCCAACTCACCCTCCACTTGCTTCCTGCTGTTCCACACGCTCAAACCTGCAAACCCAGCTCCGGCTCTGGCTCACTTGGGAGGCCTCTTGTTTATCACTGCCTGTGTTCCCAGCGAGAATGGGTGCTCAGAGTTGTGTTTTAGCAAGTTGAATTTGGAAAATGCTCGTCACTGACTTGTTTAATGATGTACAAACATGTGCTTAGATCTGGTGCCTTCACTGGATTTTGACCTCACTGAATGCAGACTTCTGCTTCTTCCTGTGTCTCCTGCAGCCCACCATGGTGCCTTGAACTTACTGGATTTGATCCAGGTTATCAAACACGTGTTTACCACCTGCCACCATACTCTAGGCCAAAACAGAAATGTGAATAAGAAGTCACAAGCGTTCACTGAACCATGATCATGTTATGAACTGCTAAGCCTTCTCCTGTATCCTGTGCTGTTTCTTCCACACACCAGCTCCGAAACCATGCGGCATGGCCATCGACATTTCACAGTATCCATGTTTCACTCGAACTCCATACCTCCCCCCGTTATGCCATACTCAGTCCCAATCTACCCTCAAGAAATGCTCAGACCAGTACGATAATAAATATAACTCATTTTAAAACATAATAGCTAATTAAAAAACCAAGAAGGCAGATGTAGATAGACCTGTGTCTGAGGGCATCACCAGACACTGCTCTCCCTCTTCTCCAAGGCCATAGCATAAATGCGATCCAAACGCGAAGTTGGTTTACATTCACCAGCTCGTCTGGGAATAATGAATTGAAGACTTGAGCCATGTGTTTGCAAAACGACTCAGAAGAAACAACAGCAATCTTTTAAATGGCTCTGAGACATAAAGGTTCCACACTGAGCAAGGACACCACGGAGGACACCGAGGTAGTCGGGACATCATGCCAGTCTAGACAGGATAAAATCCCTTTTTATGTTTTCACCTCTTCCCTTTCCTCACAGCTGAACACAAATGATCAGAGCAGAAGAGGAACAAATGTACTCTGGGCCGGCAAACCAGGAGAAAACACGAGAGACAGAAGTGGGGCCACAGACCTACAGTGAGCTCAGAGAGGGACGGAGGGACAAGACCCCTGAGGCCACACTGGCAGCTTCTTTCCTAAGCGGCTGAAGTCGGCCCCCACCCACAGCACACAGCAAGCAGGGCTGAGTTCCTCTATCACAGAAAAGAAAAAATAAAGGTACCGCTTTTGATCAAAGTCCTGATACCATCACTTTATGATCCATCTGAAGGAAGCTACCACTTATCATTTAGCATCTTTGTCTTCGAAAAGCAGTGCTTATTTGTATGCACCATCAAGTACCCTCCTGCGTCTCCTTGAATTCTGTGGGGAGACTTGAAATCCACTGAGTCTGGCGTCAGGATTGTAACACCTGCTTCCCTACTGTCTCCATCTGCCTGGTAAATCTCCGTCCCTCTCTTTATTTTTCGCCTTTTTGAATCACTGCATTTCAGCTGTGTCTCTTTTATACACCATGCAGTAAGGTTTGCTTTCCAGCCAGTTTGAAAATCTTTTCTTTCTAAATGGGCCAATGAAGCCCATTCACATGTATTTATATGGCTGATACGTTTGGTCTCAATTCCATAGTTTAGATCATCTTACAATTACTGTGTGTCTATGTTACATTTGCTGTTTCCTCTCTGGTGTGTCCTTTTTGCCTTGTTAAAAATTCATTTTGGGGGCTGGCCCAGTGGCGTAGTGGTTAAGTTCACACGTTCCACTGTGGCGACCTGGGGTTCACCGGTTCAGATCCTGGGTGCGGACCTACTCCCTGCTCATCAAGCCATGCTGTGGCAGTGTCCCACATACAAAATAGAGGAAGATTGAGCACACATCTTAGCTCAGCGACAATCTTCCTCAAGCAAAAAGGATTGGCAACGGATGTTAGCTCAAGGCCAATCTTCCTCACCAAAAAAAAAACAAGAGAAATCATTTTGGTCGTTAGGAAGGTTGCGTCTTCACTCTAGTGGTTACTTTTATTTTTTATTGATTGATTGATTTTTTTCCCCCAAAGCCCCAGTAGATAGTTGTATGTCACAGTTGCACAGCCTTCTAGTTGCTGTATGTGGGACGCGGCCTCAGCATGGCCGAAGCAGCGGTGCGTTGGTGCGCACCCGGGATCCGAACCCGGGCTGCCAGTAGCGGAGCGCGCGCACTTAACCGCCAAGCCACAGGGCTGGCCCTCTAGTGGTTACTTTTAGATTAAGACTCTTCACAGTGTGTATAATTGGTGTCCCTAAAGAATAAAACTATAATGACATAACAGAACCAATATTTAAAACGATCATCCTGGAAAACATTCCAGAGATGAATGATGTGAATCTATGTATTTGAAAGGACCCACTGGGTACCAGGAGAAACTGACCCAGAATGATCTGCTGAGACATCTCCCAGTAAAACTTCTCCACAGAACTAACCTTACTGGCCCTTCTCCACCATTACGTCCTCATTGACCTTCCATTGCCAGCACTAGGCTGTTTGCCCCTTCTGTCTCCTAGCAGTTTGTTTATGCATCTATCAGAGCTCACCTGAAGTTCCAGGTGGCTGTAACTGAAATATACACATCTTGAATGTACCTGTCTAGCATCTGTCAGGTGTTATCTCAATTCAGTCTTTGTGCATTATCAGAAAGGCAAAAGTTACCAAAGATAACCTTCATCTTGTTCAAAAAACCCCCTCAGCCCTGAGCAAGTAAAGCCCACTTTATTGCATGGGTTTCATCTGTGTTGAGATACTTCAAAGACCTCCTTCTTCAATGATTCCCAGGTTCATTTTCTTCTGAGGATCATTAGTCAGTGAGCTCCTCTTTGGAGCAATTACACATCACGACAAGGCAAGACAGAACGCAGAGACTAGCAGCCAAATGGGCCTTGCCTGTTGGTATGTGTTGTGAGTGAATCGTGGCCTCCAAAGGCAAGTCCACATCCTAACCCCAGGCCCTGTGAATATGACCTTATTTGGAAATAGAGTCTTTGCAGATGTAATCAAGTTAAAGTGAGGTCATTAGGGTGGGCCCTAATCCAATATGACTGGCATCCTTTTAAGAAAAAGGAGAGGGAGCTTTAGGAACAGAGACAGACACACACATAGGGAGACGACGTGGGATGACGGAGGCAGAGATTGGAGTTGATATGAGATTTTCACATAGTGAGGTAGATGGGGTAGCTATTCTGCTTCAAAACTGATTCTGCCGGAACTAAAGCCTGACTTATGGCTTATCAAACATACATTGTACATCTGCTTTAACCATTAAAGTAAAGAATGCATCAAACTTTATCTCGAAGTACAAGAAGGCACTCTTTTAAGGTAAGGATGCATACTCGCCCTCCTACACCCACCAGTATCAGTAACACCTGTATCAGTATTTCTGAAGCTAAACTCCCTCACCTGGACATCAGGCTCACGTTGACCTGCTAATTTGCAACTGAACACCTCTTTGAAACTTTGATGAATATGTATCCTGGGCGCGTTTAATTTATGTTCTTTGTTCTAAAATGTATAAAACTGCACTGAAAACCATGCTTCTCCAGAAAGCTTTCTTCCTTTGTGGAAACTGCTTTCCCGGGTTATAATCCTCAGGTTGGCTCAAGTAAAACTAACTCATCTCATCTCTCTCCTCTACAGAATGGTTATTGGTTATTTTGCACCGATAGTGTGATGCATCTACAAGCCGAGGATTGCCAGAAGCTGCAAGAGACAAAGAAGGATTCTCCCCTAGAGCCTTCAGAGGGAGTCGAGGCACTGCCCACACCTTGATCTAACTTCCAGAACTCCACAACAGTGAGAGAATAAATTTCTGTTGTTTTAAGCCTCCTAGTTTGCGGTAATTTGTTATGGCAGCCCTAGGCACACAGAAAAAGGCCTAGAGATTCACCCTGTCGGAAAATAAAATTAGGATTTCCTCTGAAGACAAATTCAGCATTTTTTTTCTTTATGCTGTTGGAGTCACTCATACCTACTTGTTAGCTAATGTCGGGAAGAAAACTTTTCCCCTCTTCCCCTCTAGGTTCTTTGGCTGGCCTGATAATTAAATTGACATAAGACAGATTAACAGGAGAAAAAAAAATTTAATTTCACAGGTATGGGAACCCCAAAGATCAGAGGCTCCCTTTCAGGCAACTGAGGGCTATATACCATCCTGAGCTAAGGAGAAGTGGGTAGGGGTCTGGGAGGTCAAAGCGAAGGAAGACACTTCACAGGGGAAGGGGAGGAGCAAATGTTGGTAAACATGTTTGCCATGCCGTGCAGATAAGTTTCTCAGACATAAAAGTTCTCTCTGATAACAGCTCTCTTCACGGGCCAGGCCCCCTGTCTGAAGTCTTTTAGACAGTTGGGAGGAGGCAGAAAGCTCTTCTCCAGTCTGCTGGACCTTGTCTTCAGCTTGAAATCCTCCACATGCCGAAGGGGCCCACTCTGGGGTGGCCCGCCCTGAACCCCGTCACTAACAGTCTTTATAAAACCTGAAAAAGGAAACTTCATCCCTAACAGTACCACTTTTCATAGTCATTCAATTTAATTTTTTTTTTTTTTTTTGTGAGATCAGCCCTGAGCTAACATCCGCCAATCCTCCTCTTTTTTTTGCTGAGGAAGACGGCCCTGGGCTAACATCGGTGCCCATCTTCCTCCACTTTATATGGGACGCCGCCACAGCATGCCTTACCAAGCAGTGCATCGGTGCGCGCCCGGGATCCGAACCAGCGAACCCCGGGCCGCCGCAGCGGAGCGCACGCACTTAACCGCTTGCGCCACCGGGCCGGCCCCTCAATTTAATTTTTTAAAGATAGGATTATTTTGAAAATATGGTTGTTCTTAGGATTAAATAAGTTAATACTTTAAAGTGCTCAACACATGCCTGGCAAATAGGAAGTTCTATTTTAAGTGTTCATTAAATAAAAGAAATAGGACACCATCAACCTGATTAAGACAAATAGATGCGTCACATTTTAACCCACACAGCTAAAAACATTAAAAAAGGGCAGAGACCAGGGAGAAATAATGGTAAAGGTAGTTTTAATAAAGCATGAGAGGGGCTGGTCCTGTGGCTTAGTGGTTAAGTGTGCGCACTCCGCTAACAGCGGCCCGGGTTCGGAGCCCAGGCGCGCACCAACGCACCGCTTCTCCGCCCATGCTGAGGCCGCGTCCCACATACAGCAACTAGAAGGATGTGCAACTATGACGTACAACTATCTACTGGGGCTTTGGGGAAAAAAAGGAGGAGGGTTGGCAATAGATGTTAGCTCAGGGCCGGTCTTCCTCACAAAAAATAAAAAATAAAGCATGTCTTCCTCACAAAAAATAAAAAATAAAGCACGGGAAGTCATTGCACAAACATTAGGTGTCCCCATTTTACAAATGAAGTCCCATACAGCAGGTAAAGACCTGCATGCAGCCGCCCACCTGCGCCTGGGGCTCTCCCATCTCTTGTGAGAAAAACCGTGTCATCGGGCATCAGGAGAGCGCAGCTATCTGAGGGTGGAGCAGTGTACCTGGGGCTACCCTGCGTCACAGGATTTCTAAATACTGATTTATCAAGGGCTGAATCTTCCCCAGGGCCCCGGCTACCTTCCGAAAGAAAGGAGTCGAAACCTGATATAAAGTGACCTGCAGGTGTTAGTCAGTGGGCAGAGCATCTACTGCCCTGACGGGGAAGCCGCCTGGCACTTGTCAATACACCCAGATTCCCTCTGGCAGGAGGAGAGAAGACATTTGTAGCCCTTCCTCAGAGCATCTCCCTGCCAGCACCAGGGCCCACAGGGGACAAGCCTGTGCCAACGCCAGGCCACCAAGGGAGACGCTGGCAGTGAATGAATCCTGTCGCCTCTGGCCTCATGGAACAAGAACCGTCAACCCTGAGATGGCAGGTAGAGACGCCCCTCAGTGCCCAAGCCCGCGTCAGCCTGCTCCTGCCTGAGAGCAGCTGCCAACACGACCCCCAGGCCAAGACGGCAGCTCGCTCCGAGAGCGATACAGGCCAGAGTTTCCTGAATCTGTACCATTTGTCCAAACTCCCAGGGTGCCTACCTTGTCTAAGATGCCAAAGAGCTTAATAAAGGAGAAAAAAGAAAAAACTGTGAGCTTTATTCCAACTACAAAGCAGCTACTCAGGCGTGGGAGCTTTCCTTTCTTTCAATGTACCCGATGTTCACCCCCCCTTACATGTGCCACAAAAATCAACTCACAGACACGGAGTAAAAAGCAAAACCAACAGGCTTACATTCAAGAAAGTTGCAAACGGATTTCACTTTAAAGTTGCTTCTTAAAAAGCAGTGGTCTGTGGATTTCTCTTGCTTTTCATAACAGAAAATATTTCCAGAATTGGGGCGTCAGTGACGGGCCTCGTCGGGTGGCGGGTAAAAGGTGGGGCCGTCCTCACAGACCTCCAGCCCTGGGCCCTGGCCGGTGGCCCTGGCTGGCCAGGCGTCCCGCCGGCGGGACCGCGGCTCCCCAGGCTCCGTGCAGTTCCGCAGCTGCAGGCCCTTGGTGAGGCACAGCTCTATCTGCCCGAGGGTTTGCACCTCCTCACCCTACAATGAAAGATGGGAAACGTTTTAGAACTCAGATTTGAATTATCATCGAGGTTCTAGGATCATCAAATTTTAGAATTTGAAGAAAACAAAAGAGTGGCTGCAGACCTAGGGTTCCAGGCTCTGGGAACAAGACCTCCCCGTAACGCTGAACTGGGGCCCCAAGAGACGGGCTGTGGGCAGCGGGCTCAGCCTGCGGCTCGAGGCTCCAGGCCGACCCAGACGCCTCCCTACGCCCGCCTGGCAGCCGCGCGTGAGACCTGTGCTCTCATCTTAGAAACTCACACAGGCATGTGCAACACAACTGCACACAGCACACGCATCCCGGGGCCAGGGGAAGAAATGGCTTTTGTAGATAAAGAGGTAAACAGAATTGCTAAAAGAACTCCAGTCTTCATCAGCTGATAAACTGTGGGTGTGGAGGCTCACCAGCTGGGTGTCCTACAATTCCACTCAATTCTGACCCCATCTACCCGGAGGCAGCATCACATGCCACATTCCACTCTATTTCTTCCAGATAATAGGAAAAATACATAAAGAGAAACAGGTTGAGGGCTCACTCCCACAAGACTGTCCCCCGCCCCCACTTCAGACGTCAGTCTCAAGCCCAGGCTGTCACCTGTGCTTCTGAACGATTGGCTATAGATCACAGGTTCCCACCACCCCCTCCTCAGGTTCAGTGAATTTGCTAGAGTGGCTCAGAGAAGGCAGAGAAGCAGTTTACTCACTAGATCATCTGTTTATTATAAAGGAGACAGCTCAGGAACAGCCACTTGGAAGAGATGCACAGGGCATGTTATAGGGAAAGGGTGTGGAGCTGCCATGCTCTCTGAGTGCCACTCTCCCCCAGTCTCCACATGGTCACCAACTCGGAAGCTCTCCGAACCCCTCCTTTGGGGTTTTTATGGAGGCTTCACTCCACAGACACAATTGATGAGCTCAGTGGCCACTGGTGATTGAACTCAGTCTCCAGCCCCTGTGCCCCCTGGAGGCTGGGGGTGGGACTGGAAGTTCTAGCCTCTAATCACAGGGTTGGCTCCACCCGCAACCAGCCCCCCACAGTCGCCTCATTCACATAACAAAAGACACCTTTGTCACTCTCATCACTTAGGAAAGTCTAAGAGTTTGGGGAGCTGTGAGCTAGGAACAGGACAAAGACCAAATATATATGAAAAATATATTTTGGTCATCTGAATGACCAAATATATATTTCTTATAAATCACAGTATCGCAGCTGACAAAAGAAACTACAATCCGTGTATAAATTGGACAGATAACTACAACTAAAATCACTAAGACTAACACTGTAAACACTTAGAAATTTTCTAACTCAGAATCGTTTAACTCTAGTAACGTGTCCACAAGCCCTTCTGCTCCCTTCTCCACCTGCCCTTCCAGAACAGGTGCCTTCTCGTTAGGGTAAACTGTCAAGAAAACAAACCCTATCCTAGCATAGCGTCAAAGAACAATCTGTTATTTCAATACACACACACACACACACACATACTCGTGCACAGACAACACATGCCTGTGTGCACACCCATGCACACACACACACACACAACTCTGCCCTTGGGAACTCCTGGTGAGCACAAAGCTGTCGGGAGAGTTGAACTTGTCTTCCCGATAAAGACAGAAAGGCCGACACAACATAGCACGTCTGACCTCTCTTGGTGGAAGACACTGGACTTTAGGTATGACTCCGTATACACTGGCAAGGGCATCTTTAATATCTGAAATCTGAAATTAAATAAAGTGCATTAGAAATGAAACTTGAACAGAGAAAACTTAGTTGTGTTCTATTCAGACCTGACACTCTGGTTTACGTTCTTGCACAGCTGACAACAGTGTAATCTCCTCCCTGAGCACCTCTGGGCTCGCACACAGGACTCAGATGCTGGTGAATGAAACCCCCACCCCGACCAAGGAGAGGATGTCACCCCCTCGGGCTCCACCCACCAGACTGTAATGGCACCACGATTGCTCCCCATGGTTTCCATTCTCCTCTCTGCCTGCTCTTCTGTCTATACTCAGCGCCTGGATGCTGGATGCAAAAGCAGAAAATCTCCTGACAGTCAATCAAACCCACTTTCATAGGTCAGGCCCTCTGTCTGAGCTACCGGCATCATGCTATTTCTAATCTAACAAGGGCCTCCGGCAGAGAAGGAGCTCAGAAAACATCTGTGGTCATTGTTGCTTTTATTATAAATGAAATCAGTTCTCTGAACGCCAAGTTCTGGGCAAAAATGTAAAATATGTTTCCCTTATCCACCATGAAACCAGCTGAGGACGGGAGGGCCCTGCAACACACTTCCTCATGGCTTCCTGGAAGGGCAGCTGACCCTCCCTCCCCAGGGTCACTGTGCCCTCCCTCCCCGCTCTCCAGGCCGGAGAAAAACTCATCAGCTGGAAACTGGCTGCACGGACGAACTCACGCACCACAGAGAGCAGAGACCAGGGTGCCACTGATCCCACAGACTGTCCAGAGACCAGAATAATGGTTCAGTATCCAGCCATGAGACTGGAACCATGGATTTGCGAAGATCAGCAACTGTAAACCTTTTTTAAATCCATACCGATGCTAAATATAAAAACTATCTCAAAGAATTAGATATGTTTCTCTAAATGGAGAGTCGGCAAACTTACTCTGTAAAAGGCCCAAGACAAAATGTTTTAGGCTCTGCGAGTCACGCAGTTGGTCTCTGTGGGACAACCCCAAATGACAGGAGTGGGTGTGGCTTGAAAACAATGACCTTTTACATATGCTTACCAGCCAATAAGATCTGGTCATGCTTACATCTCTACAGTTTTATCATGCAAACAAAAGAAACAAATTTTATGTTTCTTCCACAAACAAAATATTATAATACTGAATATGCTTTTCAAACTGCACATTAAACACACTTCTCCCCAAGGAGCGTGACTTTGGGCTTCAAAGTCATTGGTTTAAGTGGCCTTCGGTTTATACTCAATATGCACAGGAAAACAAAATTTAAATAAATCTATTGAGAAACGTAACAGTCTAGTAGGAAGGGGGCTTGTTCAGGTCACTGAAAACCCAACGGTGGCTCCTGGGCGAAGTGACACTGGTATTGCTAGGTGTCCTCAGTACCCACACATCTGACAAGAGGCTGAGAGCAAGACTCACCTGGTAGTAATTGATAGAGGGTTTTATCCCCAATTTTTGGAGCATGCTAAAATTGAAAGTAAAAAAAAATTAGCTGTATAATGAAGGTCCATTTTCCTTTCTTGTTCTATTCTAACACCATATTTCATAGTAAAAATTAAGATGCTCTCAAAGGAAAGTGCTTATTTTCTATTACTTTGAGAAACAAATCTATTAACAAGGACAGGAAATACATGGCACTCAAGCCGCCCCGCCCTCCCCTTGCCCCCGGTGCACACTGCTGATCCGAGTTCTCCTTCCAGCCCCTGGACCCTTCTCAGCAGTGCTCAGGATGGCCACTACCACACGGAGTCGGCACACACACTGCCACGTGTTTGCCACACCTGTTCTAAAAAAAGGTTACCAACCACTTTTGGATTCTAGGCTTATCCTAGAAAACCGCACTTGAAATACGTTCGACACCTACAGCCTTGAATCCTTTCCTAAAGCACATGGTTTTGACCAAAGACAGCAAATCCTAATCAAAGCACCATGTGATGAACTTACTTATTCAATTATGGAGTACAATATAAAAAATTGTCAGATGAATAACTCCAAAAAAATACTCTGTAGCCCCATCACGCCTCTCTGGATTATCCGGGTTACGACCAGGCAGAGTGGACTCCGGGACTCAGGCTGCCTCTCGGGGTACTGACATCACCAGACAGGAGTCGGCCAGAGGGAAACAAGGCTCTGACCAGGGCATGCCTCCCTCAGCCTTGATTTCTGACAAAGGTGTATTGTGTTAATAACACCGAACATCAGGAGTCTCTGGATCTTTGCTGAAGTGCTCCTAAACCATGCAGGAGGGGTGGACAAGGGTCCCTGAAGCTCTAGAGATAGATTTGCCCACTGCCTGCCCTTGTGCTGTCAGTGTAGGATAAATATCAGATTTCAAAGACTTCGTGCCCCCAAAATGCAAAATTTCTCAATAATTTTTTTATATTTATTACAAGTAACAGTGATAAGATTTTGGATATACTGGATTCAACAAAATATAATATATTATGAAATTAATGTGTTTTTTTTGAGGAAGATTTGCCCTGTGCTAACATCTGTTGCCAATCTTCCTCTTTTTTCCTTTTTCTCCCCAAAGCCCCATTACACGGTCGTGTATCACAGTTGTAAAGTTGTAGCTCTTTTACACGGGACGCCGCCTCAGCATGGCTTGATGAGTGGTGAGGAGGTCCATGCCCAAGATCCGAACCTGCAGATGAGTTGCCGAGGACTCGGCAGCTTAACCGCTACACCACTGGGCTGGCCCCTCTTTTTGCTCTTTTTCATGATGCTACGAGAAAATTTAAAATGACGCATGTGGCTTGTGTTCTGCTTCTCGCGGGCAGCACTGCTTTAGGGCCTCCTGAGTTAGGTCATCGAGGAAATAAAGCAGAGAGAGAGGGAGATGTGGGAGACCTGGCATCTGGCCCAGAACGGTGTCTACAGTGTTTTCTACTGAGTTAAGATGAGTTTGGCATTAATCCCCACATCTGTGGGTAATCCGAGAACTTCGATTCAAGATAGTCCGCATTTTTTCAGGTTTACTACTTTCATATCATAAAGTGAATAAAAAACTGCTAGTTTATGATAATTTGACAGGCTTAAAGAAAAAGAGAAGCTGCAGTAATGGTTCACAATATAGAGAAAAATACAAGGGATTTTAAGCTTTGACTTAAGTTTAATTTGGTGAGTACTAAGATTTTAGATTTTCATTGGGGAAACTGGGAAAGGATGTAATTGCTCTATAATTGTTCTGCAGAGTTTCTAACAAACATCCTATGCCCAGCAGTGCTCTCACTGGCAGGCCCTCTGTAAATACTTGCCGCCTGAACGACTAGAGAAGCACCGCCCATCGACGGCCAGGGCTGGATGAGTCTCCAGTGATCCTGGGACTTGGCGATTTTGTGCATGTGTGTATATGAATAAAGCTACCGAGATTCAACAAGTGACAACAGGAGGTCCTTAATAAACAGTTGTTGGATAAAGGGATGAATTGCTTAGATATTTTATTTAAAAACTTTCAGCAGTATCATTTATTCTCCTTTCCCTGTTTGATTCAACAAAAACTGGGTGGTGGAGTGAGCCCGACCTCACATTACTTGTAGCTGTGGCAGCATCAGGACCTCGAGCCCTTATCTGGAAACAGAGGGCATCTTGCCTGTCTTCCGAAGGCTCCTACGTGGATGCTGTGCTGTCAGTCTTGCTTCTCTCACTGCACCTGTCCTGGATCCAGGAGCTCTGCTGCACCCTCGTCTCAGTTAACTCTCGCAAGGATTTTGAAGTGGGTATTGTCTACAGTTTTTGGTTGAGGAGATGTTTCCAAAGGCCTTGCTCTTACTGCAAGAAAACAGTGCTTCCCGCACAAAAACCCTACAGATAATCACATCACACAGGGTCTGTAACATGCTGCTGTTCATGCCACTTCCTTAGCGTATGGACCCAGGACTGCAGATTTAACAGCTAGAAGAGACTTCAGAGTCTAAGGGCGACCCAGCCTTTCATCTTACAGCTTGGAAATGAGACCCTAAGAGGCCGATAACCAAACTGGACAACTGGCTAGTGTCAGAAGCAGCGTCAAAGGCACACTTGAAAGCATGACCCCTGTGAGGTGGGGACTTGAACCCTGATCTGCAGGGTGTTCTTCATGTAATCTTGGTCCCCAAAGGCGCTTGCCCCTCCTGTTCCAGCGTGTGCCACCTCATCCAAATCTCAGCTGTTAGATCGCTTCTGATCACAGTGAAATGGGAGGGCGACGCGCCACCTGTGGCCGCCTCTGCACGCCGAGGGACTAGAGCGCGTGTCTAGAGAGCTGAGGGAGGCCTATTCATCTTCTCAGCACATTCGATTCACGCAGCTTAAATACAGTTGATTAGCAAAGGTTCTTGATTGTATTCTGGCTTGCTCTGACTAACGCAAGCTGTATAATCTCCTGTCACGGTTTTGAAAACTAGTTCACTGGTTTATTATGACCAGTCAGAACTCCTCAGGGCCGGCCCGGTGGTTAAGTGCGTGCACTCCACATCGACGCCCCGGGGTTTGCAGGCTCGGATCCTGGGCGCGTACTGACATACTGCTCGTCAAGCCATGCTGTGGTGGCATCCCATATAAATTAGAAGATGGGCACAGATGTTAGCCCAGGGCCAATCTTCCTCGGCAAAAAAGAGGAGGATTGGCATCGGATGTTAGCTCAGGGCTGATTTTCCTCACAAAAAAAAAAAAAAAAAAAAGAATTCCTCACACACTTGGTACACCAGAAACGTCCAGACAGTGGAAGGCCGGCCTTGCCCCCTGCTGCCCTGGTGACAGGCCAGGCCCTGAGCGGGTTGGGCTCTGCTTCTCGACAGGCCACTCTACTGGTTTTTATGAGTTTGGTAGCTCACACGCAGTGACCCGCTCCCCTGGTCTCCAGAGCTGGTGAGGGGTAGGCAGTGGCAGGATCACACGGGTCTGGGTAATCTCTAGGGCTTCAGGGACCCTCGTCCACCGCCTCCTCCTGCTTCTTCCGGGAGCACTCAGCAAAGACCCAGAGACTACTGATTTCCCACATTAGAGACACTGCCGTGTTAACGCAGCAGACTTGTACACTTGGGTCAGAAATCACGGCTGAAGGAGGCACGCCCCGGTCAGAGCCCTGTTTTTCCTCAGGCCCACTCACTGTCTGATATCAATACCCAGAGAGGCGGCCTGAGTCTCCACGTCCAGTCTGCATGGTTATCACCCAGAGTGATTTGGAAAGGCACTGCAGGGGACGCAAGTATTTCTTAGGAACGGTTCCACTGCTGCCTCACTAGGGTCCACAGCACAAGAGGCGGAGGCCGCTGCACCAGGCAGTGTGGCTCTACACACACTCCCCAGGATTGGGACTGACAAACTGGAGAGTCAAGGTCTGAGGGCGAGGCTCTGACACACAGGAACTGCCCGTGAGGAGCAGCTGGATGGCGAGAGTCGCCTACCTGTTCAGGGCAAGGTCCTTATACAGATCCAGACTTTTGCCGAAGTATTTCTTCTGGGAATTGAGGGCATCCAGCTGGGCTGCACACGTCCCGTGTTTCTCCCACTCATGCTTCCTGCAAGAGTATTTTTTAAAAAAATCAAATCTCTAGTTAAAAAGTAATGAAACTAACGGACAACACAAACGTGCACATGGGTTCTCTCCCAGTGTAGGACATGCACGTGCAGGAGGCGTGCTGTTTCTTTTACAGAGCAGGAAGGATGAAATGCCTTATTGCAACACAGGCAATCATCCGAATCCCCCACGCTCAGAAACAGGCCCCGTGAGCACAGGACAACCTCCAAGGAGCACTCTGATCTTCTCTTCAGGTTTCCACTGTTAACCAAGTCCATTCACTTCTACAATTAATAGCAAATCAAAGCTGAGAAAAAGGAAAATGGCATCGTTCAAGCACCCACAAAGTCACATAGCGCTGGCGGTTCGGCAGGAAGCTCGTGCTTTACAGCCAGGGAATTTCAGAGAGGCCACACCGCCATTTCTAAGCAACCAGCAAAGAAAAGGCAGAATGGCTGTGACAAAGAACACCTGAGGCCCGTTCCCCATGACAGCCTCTGCTCGTCATCACAGCGTTACGATAGCATCTACACTCATCTACAGAGATGACTGTAGTAAGACAGCAGCCTAACCACATGTCTGCAACCAAACAGCAATCTGTATTCAAGAGAAATACTGCTATTGAGAATAATTCCTCACATTTTATTGCAGATTAAAGTTTTACAAAACGCTTTCACATTCTTCATTTGGTTCTCACAACTCTGCAAGGCAAGAGTTATATTGCTGGCTTAGAAATGGGGAAACTGAGGCTCAGAGGAGCTAGTGAGGTGCCATGCTGAAGGCCACTCAACTGGGCAGTCCCAGAGCCCGCAGCTGAATACCACTCTCCACTCCACACAGCGCCCTTCCGGGGTGATGCGCTGCCGTCCTACCAATGCTAAATGCAAATTACACCCATCTTCAGAATGACTGACAACCTGTCGACTCAGATGCTAACCATTGTTAGCGTGGAAAAACAATGGGCGTCAGGTTCCCTCAGCTTTACCCCCGATGAATTCATGAAGTTTCAATAAATAACATCCACACTGCCATCATAAAGCACTCATGCCGACCCTCAAAAATACAATCTAAACGTGCCCTAACTCACTGGTAAATCCTTCCAGGGTGCCAGCTCTAGGTAACGGCGATAGCTGTGAGTTACAGGTCTCTCAGACCTGAGGAAACTCCAAGGAAGGATAAAAATGGATGAATAACTAACTTTCTTCATCTAGAATAGTTCCCAGAGGGAAGTATCCGATAACTTTCTATACTCTATAGTGTAGAAACAGGAGACTCTTTCCGACAAATTGAAAATGTAACCTGCATTATAGGTGCCTCCATTTCTGTGAAACAAAAATCATAATTCTAGCACCTATTCTCCAGGAGTATTGGAGGTGTGGTAATCAGCTGAAACACGGAGAGCACTTTACACAAGCCCAAACAGTTCCTAGCTCACAAAAAAAATTCAATAAATGTCAACTATTATTATTTTTGGAGCAAGCTTAACTCAATAGATGTTAGGGATAAGGATATTTAAAGTATTGATATTAATGTAGTTCAAAACATTTAATCACACGTCATCTGGATTTGGACATTTTTCGTTAAACATAAAATTGTCAGTTACCAATCTGAAGTGACCGGGCACATGAGCAGATGTTGGGGTCACCCTCCTGTGACTGTCTGGCCCGCCTCAGGGATGAGAGGTCACTGCCCCCCATGGACGGCTGAGGCCCAGGGACACCTCCACAGCGAGGCTGCATCCGCACTCTGGGCAGGACCCGAACCTGGTTCTTTTTCTTACAAGAATCAAAAAACAAACAAAAGTCCTACTTTGCAGAGGGTTGTGTACATACTGTTTTTCGACATGGCTAATTTTATTAACAGATTTAATCTTGGGGAATTCTCTCGAGCACCAAGTAATACCAAAACCCTCTACTTTGCATACTGGATCCTTATTTGGGATTGAAGAGAGACGTTTTCTGACGGAACCCTCCCTCTCTGACAACAAAGCCGAGGAGGAGAGGCTGGCGGCGCCTCTCTGGGCACCCTAGAAACTCGTACAGGACAGGCGATCTGGGCAACAGCATCCCAAGTGCAGTAACTAGGGAGACAGTGGTGACAGCGCCACACAGGCAGTCTCCACGTCTGCCATTCTGTACTGCAGAGCTCGAGACAGTATACGTATTAACTAATGTGTGATGTTTCATTGAGAAGAAAAGTTTTTAAGTGTGTAATTTAACTATTCAACCTGAAAAAGTAAATCATTTTGCCTTTACTAGAGCACAAAAATAAATGCATCCTCTGTTCACATTATTCGGACTAACTGTTCAAGGACCCAAGTCACAGGCTTATGTACGTTTGCTGATTTGTTTTTAAGCCACTTGGCAACAATTTGATTGATTCATGATTTATCATGGAACATTGTAAGAACTAGAAAAATGATATTTTGCATACTTAGTTACCATAGATTCATTATTCTGAAGTGTACTGTGAAGTGCTATATAAAGGTTATTTTCATTGTTTTCTCCCATTTCAACTCATTAAGGCCATTATCTATTTAGATAGAACACAGGCTGTGCAGAACAAGTGCTGGAGACCTGAACCGTTCATCTCCCAAATTTTCATCAAGTGGTCCTCTTTTCTATCCAACGGATGATTTCAACCTACAGATCCAGGATCTGTGAATCCTAAGACCACCGCCCTGCCACACACCCCCAAGTGGAATCTCAAACTGAACACTAGTGAACCAGGAAGATGACATCATCTTCATTCTGTTTTGTTTAAAAAAGCTTTTTTCTAAACCCAACTCTTCTCCTGAAAATTCAACACAAAAATATTTCCAAGTTAAGTTAATCATTTTAAACAAAATCTGATTAGTTGTAAGGTGAATTATAAATCGGCATGTTGGAATGAGATGGAGAAAATAAAGAACTGTCTTTGGTTAATATAATGTAAATAAAAGGAATATTAATTTTATCTTCTTTTAAGGCAGTGATTTTAAAAGCTGTCTTGACTTAAACAGCATTTCCTGCTGAACTGAAAGATGCTTCACTGGAACAGACTGCGGACTGGGCCGCAAGTGAAAAGCCCACTTTCTCTCTGCCCTAATCTCTCATACGAATGAGATAATTATTTTCTTAACTATGTCTTCTTTTTTTTTGATATATTTCAAGACAGTAGCACAATTTCTTTAAGAAATATTCTCTCCTGTCTGATTTGGAGTGACGGCTTCTTAGGCAAGTATTTGGCTTAGTTAAACCTCAGTAGAGGAAATTTTTAAAAGGAAGTAATGAATGAAATAGATTAAAAACAAGTTGGTAAAGTAAATTCCATTTTGCCTTTTTTGTATCCAGAAAAGGACATTTATGCCTTTTACCCAAAGGCACCGAAAATGGCACAGCAGATAGAAGGCTGTTCAGACTTCTCAGCCTCAGAAGCCAGGTGTTGCCATCTGTTCCACTGAGTTCCACTGAGAACACACCCATGACACTCTCACACTTGTGGGTCAAGACCCATGATGGCTGTTAGTACTTAGACTTACCAGAAATGGCTGTGATTAGGTGGATGGGTGACGTCAGGCCAGTATATCTTCATGTCTGGCAAAAGGTCCTGTGTACAATTAAAAAAAACATCTATGTAGGACCAAACAGCTCATAACCTAAAAGGTAAATGTGATAAACCAATACATTAAAAGAGTTGAATTCTGGGGCTGGCCCGGTGGCGTAGTGGCTAAGTGTGCACGCTCTGCTGTGGTGGCCCAGGGTTCGGATCCCGCGCACACACCGACACACCCCTTGTCAGGCCATGCTGTGGTGGTGTCCCATATAAAGTGGAGGAAGATGGGCATGGATGTTAGCCCAGGGCTAATCTTTCTCAAAAAAAAAAAAAAAAATTGAGTTCTGTTAATAACAGTCAGGTGAGTAAAGTGATTCTGTATTATTCTGCATGAAGTATTTCTTAAGACATATCTAAAAGGAAAATTTGAGTCATCATAAAACTGCATTTGAAAATACAAGCTTTCATAGGTGAGTGGATCAACAAACTATGGTACATCCAGACAATGGAATATTACTCAGGGCTAAAAAAAATGAGCTATCAAGCCATGAAAAGACACAGAGGAACCTTAAATGCACATTACTAAGTGAAAGAAGCCCATCTGAAAAGGCTGCATAATGGACGATCCTCACTATACAACATCCTGGAAAAGGCAAAACTACAGTGAAAAGGTCAGTGGTTGCCAGGGCTGGGGGGAGGGAGGAATAGGGGGAGCACAGAGGACTTTTAGGGCAGTGAAATACTCTCTATGATGCCATCACAGGGGATACAATGATATCATACATTTGTCAAAACGCATAAAACTAGGTAATACAGAAAGTGAATCTAATGTAAACTATAAACTTCAGTTAGTGATAAAGTATGAATACTCACTCATCAATTGTAACAAATGTACCACACTAATGCAAGACATTTGTAATAGGGGAAGCTATGTGGGGAGGGGGCAGGGAAGGGGAACGACTGCACTCTCCATTTAGTCTTTCTGTTTTCGGTTTCTAAAACTGCTCTAAAAAAATCACGTCTACTAATTAAAACAAACAACAAACATACATGTTCTCCTTCCCCGAGAAGAGCCCGTTTGGCTGGGCAGTCTGAGCCCTCCCGCCTCTACAGACAGTCTCCCTAAACTGAACAGTGTTCGGGTTTACTTTTCAATTTCTACACACCCACGCGGCCAGAAAAAGGTTCGATTAAGAAGGTGTACAACTGAACGCAGGATGACCTCACCTCCTCAGAGTGGCCCCCACTACCATGGTTGCGGATGCCCCCCCATCAACCCACCCGTAATTAAGCAACTTAACCCCCAACCCCACCCGCCCAGACGGCCCTCTCCCCATCTCCCCACGGCCGACCTTCTCTCCACCTGTCCACCTCGCCGTGTCCACGTCTATCTCCCACTGGCCACAGTCTGGCTTCAGCCCCCGCCAGCCCTCAGATGATGCACAGTGACAAGGCAGGGTGACAAACAGGCCACTTTTGTTTGGGACAAATGCTACCTTGGACACTGTGCTACCAAACAAGTAAACCAGCACCGTCTGAACCAGGTGGCTGATGGTCACCTCCTCCCTTGACCTGCAAGTCGCTCAACCCAAAGAACATCTGTGGCCTGCCTCAACGGGCCCTGTCAGCGCTCCTTCACGCACCTCCCCCAGTTCTCCCCCTCCTTTGCCGGCTTCTTCACGCGCCCTGTCTCTCCTGTTCTTCTCACCACGGGCTCCTCGAGGCCTGCTCCTGCCTTCTCTGCTCTACCCAGTCACACTGACGGCTTCAGTTTACGGGCCATGCGCTGACTGCGCCGGGAGCTCCCCTCCAGCCCCGACCTCTCCTGACATACTGAACCCACCCGGACACTCCAGGGCACTTCCAACCCCACACGGCCCAGGCCGACTCTCGGTCACACCTCCGCCAAAGCCCGGGCCCCTGCCAGCATCCCCCATGTCAGGGAAGGAGACTGACGCCCACCTAGTGAAGCCCAGAGTCCTGGCTGATGCTTCCTCTCCCAGCTGATCAACCCCTGAGCCCCTGCATTCTACTTCCAGAATGTCCTTCCCCTCTCCATTTCCACGGCCTCCGTTTATTGAAGCTCTGTACCTCCTGCAGGGACCCTGCAGGAGCCTCCTTCATCTCCCCACACAACTCTCACCACTCACACGGCAGCGGGGCAACCATTACAAAAAACACATTGGGTTACTTTACTCTCCAGCCTGAATGCTTCCAATGACTTCCCCTTGGGTCTTAAATCAAAGAAACAATTCTTAACCAGCACACAAGGCTCTGCATGAACTGGTCCTGAACACTATCCAGGCTCATGGCTCATCCCCTAGCCACAATGGCTTCCTCCCAGCTTCTCAAAACCTCTGTACTTTCTACCCCAGGGCCTTTGCACATGCTGCTTCCTCAGTCTTCTTCACCTTTCACCTAGTTAAGTCAGGTTCCAGCTCAAATATCACCTCTGCAGAGGAACCTAGCTCAGGTCCACTGTCCTAATCTATAAGTACTTTTCCCTCCAGACACCCAGTTAGTACTTCTGTATGTGCATGATGACTTCATTAGCACCTATGTCGCCATATAAGCAATTTGGGCCAGAGACCACTTCTAGTTCTGCTCCCGTGTGTCTCCAGCCCCCGGCACGGGGTCTGGCACACTGTAGGCACTCAGTACATCATTACTGAATAAATTAACCTCTAATTCCTCTTGAGGATCACAAGATTCTCACCAGGAACATCTCCATGGTATTAGGGGAAGCTGAAGTGAGTCCGGGAAGAGGAAAGTATGTCTGAAGAAAAAGAGATGTTACCAGGCTTCGGGGCGTACTGATAACTCTTATAGATGGTCCCCGGCCTCTTAGGACTCCTGGCTCACACCACTGAATGTCCTCACAGGAAGGAGAAAGGGGGAAACAACTCCATTTGGACTAGAAATTGAGATGGGTTTGGAACTATCACCTTGTCCTTCTGGGGGCGTACATTCCCAGGAAGGACCCATAATTCTAGCAAATTGTGATTCTGCCCTACATTTTCAGGGTGGCCCCCGGGACCTCACAGACCCCGCCCTGTAAATCCAGGTCCTAGTTACCCTGATGGATGACAGGGGGCTGTTGGCACCCCGAGGAAAGGTGAGCCGTCGTGTGTGGGGGGGGGGGTGCGGCGCGCAGGTGAACTTGAGGGAGGAATGTCTCAAAAGAGCACTTCTGCTAATGACTCTCGTAAATTCCAGTCCCGTGAGTTATTCTGTAACACGAGCCTTCGTACTGGAAAGGCCCTTCACTTCCTCCCTGCCCACAGTCTCTCCTAGAAACCTCCCCACCCACACCAGAAAGGATGGCTGTGGGCACCATGGGCCTCTTCTCCAAGCCAGAGCCATCTAGACCCGCCTAACCACACGACAAGCCCACGTGGACTCGGCGGCACTAATGGGGACTAACGGGCTGGCAGGCAAGGGCCAGGGTGGGCTCTGCTCACGTCAGCCTTCACTTCACACAGTTCATTTGCAGAGGTCTGGGCCCAGCACAGAGGGGAAGAAAAGTTAGTTCGTATTTAATTTGAGGTTATTTTAGACATCACTTAATACTAAACAAGTACCAGGGATTCAATCCTGGTGAATATGTTCCTGATCCCCTCACTTTAAAACATGACTTTGAGGGTACACCTGTGAAGGAAAGAGTTAGTCTAGTGCAATGCTCTGCAGTGGTAACATAATTAATAAAAGTTAATACCTTAATCTCTTCTAAATTAAAGTGCCACGATCGATTACATTCTTCACTTTTATCAGGCCTTGAAATTAAAATTAGAAAAATAAAGAGAAATTAGTCTTGGTTGGGATGTGTTCCAAATGACATGAGAAAACACTTCCACTAAGGTCTGCAGAGAACAAAGGGAAGAGAAATTCTAAGCGAGAATTCCTTATGCCATGGGAGTCGTTTAATAAAGAATTCCTTATGCCATGGGAGTCACAGTTCGGGTTTCTTTCAAAGGGGAAAGAGTTGTGTTAAAAACGTCCAGGCATAATGCAAACAGGCCGCCTTTCTAGCCGGGGAAGCAAAATAAAGAACCCAGTATGGAGAGCTCCAGCGTTAGGTCTGGTGGGGTTTCCTGCTGGGGTTCTCAGTTATTTGCCTCTGCAAATCTCCACTCCACAACCGAAGTGTGACAACGGCAAGTTTCCATCTCTTTCCTTGGTGATGAGGACTAATGAGACAACATATACAACGTGCTCAGAAAGTAACGACTTCAGATCAGCTAGTATGACTTTTTTAAATACCAAGCATGCTTACGCTCCCTCCTGAACTGTAAGTCTGTCCTCATGTGTCTAATTCTGGACGTGTCACCTCTCAGTTCTCAGATGCAGCTTAGTTCACGAGGTCTCCAAATCTACTTTCTACAACCCTGTCATGTCTCCGTTGTCAAAGGCTGGCCCAGGAACCTGAAACCAGCGCAATTCCCCCACTGGGACAAGGGCAGCGCTCTGCACTGTCATCCCAGCTCAGAAATGAAGCAGAGAGGACAGCAGGAAAACCCGGCAAAGCCGGGGTCCCAGAGACGAGCCTGGGGCGAAGGTGGGACTAGAGGCCGGTCCCCAGGCTGCAGTTTACTCTGCTTCCTAGGAACCCCTGTACCGGAGGAACATGCGTGTGCCAGCAAAAGCCAGAAGGGCCCCTCCTCTCTTGGGAGCAGTGGGACAAGACGGATTCCTCTCATGCGGCAAGGTAACGTACACAGTTTAACATCATAAATATATGCTCAAATGAAAAAAGAACGAACTAAACAAAATGCAGGCAAAACCAGAAAAGTGAATTTCGGTATCTGTGATGTGTGTATAATACAGATACATATAATGTATATATAATTACACACATTTATTTATTTTTATACATTTATTTACTGCCCCCAAAAGAAGAATAAAATGAGATCATTAAAATTTAGTGATCCTAAAACCTACCCAGAATCCCCAAATGTATATTTAAACTTGACTGTTACTGTTCTATCAAAACAGAACGACAACAGAATTAGGGTTAAGTTAGAAAGACTAAAGATATTTTTAAATAAGGATCTGGTTTCCTAACAAAAATCACAAGTATAAATATTAGGATCAGAACAAGCTAGAGTTTCATGTTAGCTAGCTTCCCTTGAGCGTTTAATTAAGTTTTAACTGCATTAAGTGCTTGCCATAATCCGTGTATCGTCCAGTAGTCCGGAGGGTTGCTACAGTCGTTTTCAATTTCCTATGGAGAAAAGACACAGAAAATAATGGGTTCATTGCTTATTTAAATACATTTAGCAACCTTCCTTTCTTTAGACATACATAAAAGAGATACCGTGCAGGATGAACACAAAATAAATTCCGTGGTAATTTACAATTAGTTCATTCCAGCAACACATTCACAAGGCAACTACAAGGGGGCAGGATGTTCTATCTGAAATGAGTGGACCAATCCTCCAACAATTTAGATAACTGAATTAAAAATCTATTTTTGCTTTTTTTATGTGCTCTCCAATTAAGTCAGTCTGATGGAATCACTCATATTTGCCCAGAATTTCCTTGTCATACAATCAAAAATCAATATTTGAGAACAAAAGGCTGACAATACCCTGCTAAACTCAAGTTTGCTCAGGCACTGGGTCCAAATACGTTAGTGAAATAATAAGTATTGAGAATTCGGAACCAACAGAAACGTCAAGGTGTGAATAGGAGCATATCCTTAATAATAAAGATCAACTCAGAGAGATAAAAATCCCAGTATAACACTCTTTAGGGAACTCCAAATTGCTTAGCTAAAATGGAGTTTTTCCAAAACAACCAACCATGAAGAATCTATCTCCGCGATCAGGCCGGATGAGACAGAACTCATGCCCGTGTCCCTGCAGTGAATAAGCAAATAAAAAGTAGATGTCGGGGTCCGGGAGGAACAGGTGAGGTGTGGTGCTCATGTTTTCAAGCCTTTCCTCTCTGAATCAGCTCTTGCGGGAGGCAGCTGCTTCTTGTGGGACCCACACCCCAGTTTCATCCTCGAGGAAACCACAGTGCAAAGCAGGGGGTCGCTTCCCACAGGGGCCCGGCTGGTGAAGAGCAAGGCCAGGACCCGAGGGTGGGCCTTCTGCCCCCTCTACGTCCAGGGTCTTAGAGGACGAGCCTGTGCAGGGTGACCGGGGCCAAGGTGCAGCTTTCTTTCACCATCAGCCCAGCATGTGCCCGAGGGGCTGTGCCGAGCAGCGAGAACCTGTGCAGCACGCAGACCTGCCCCTGCACCTGTAATGCCCACTTCGCTCATGGGGAAGGAGCCCAGGGTGCCCAGATGACACCTTGAAAGGACTAGCAGAATCCTGTTCACAGCCATTCTGGTTTGAAATTAATTCCCTAACAATGACATTTCACTAGTACAGCTGATTTTTTTAAAAGTCTCATTTCTGAAGCCTCAAGGCAGGAATGCACTTCCATGAATATTTACAGTCAGGGCCCAGGAACACACTCATACTCCGTCACATAAATGCCTCACCCACCAACCAACCTCGTCCCGTGCCCTGAAGGCACAGCCTCTAGTGTCACCCAAGATACACAGGGCCTTCCTGAGGGAACCCATGGCCCCCTAAGTGCCCAGGACAGAGAACTAGATCTCCAACAAACTGACAACTGGTCACGGGTGACTCTGTCCTACTCGCACCCAGCTCCACGGTCGCCCCAGAGCAAAGAAACAGCACTGGGGCAGAGACAGTAAGTTGTGAACTTTGAAAAACTGCAAACACAGCAAGCAAGGGCCGGCCTGGTGACGCAGTGGTTAAGCTCATGTGCTCCACTTCAGCAGCCTGGGGTTCGCAGGTTGGGATCCCGGGTGCGGGCCTAGACACCGCTTGTCAGGCCATGCTGTGGTGGCGTCCCATATAAAGTGGAGGAAGATGAGCACGGATGTTAGCCCAGGGCCAATCTTCCTCAGCAAAAAGAGGAGGATTGGCATGGATGTTAGCTCAGGGCCGATCTTTCTCAGCAAAAAAAAAAAAAAAAGCACAGCAAGGAGACTAATATAGTAAGAGATATGCAGTTAGAAATGAGTTTCTGGATCAAGAGCATAATTTGGTGAGGATACACGTGAAATTTCATTTTTGTTTGTCAACAGAAATAAATAAATCAGTGAGGAAGTGGAAAAGAATGTCATTGTCATTAAATGCTGGAGGCAGAAACAAAAGCAAGAGTGCCCCTAATATCACACGAGATGCCCAAACTATATAGAATTATTGGCAACTTCCCACTCGCAGTAATTAAAACAAAAGGCCTCAAAATTTAGAAGTCTCAAGTCAAAATTCCAGAAACACTAATAAAATTAGGGATAGCTCAGCAATATGATGACACACCTTCAAATAATTGTGTAGCTAATGCCAGGATCAGCTTCACAAACCACCCACAGGACGGAGGAGGGGGAACGGGGCCTGTAGGGAGCAGGCTGAGCTGGGCCCCCTCCAGCTGGAGGCTCTCATGAGAAGCTCAGCCGTGACACGCTGACAGAACTCGGTGAGACAGAGCCAGGGCGAGAGGCCAGCCTGAGGGGAGAAAGGGGCCGACTGTGCTGAGCACAGCAAGGCAGGCAGGGAACGGCCGTCAGCTCCCTTCCTCTCGAGGGAGACGTTTTAGTAAGACTTCCAGTAACAAGGGAGGACACAGGTCGACGCCTGTTGTGGGCTGAATTGTGTCCCCCAAAAAGACATGCTGAAGTCCTAACCCCAGGACCTGTGGACAGGACCGTATCTGGAAACAGGGTCTTTGCAGAGGCATCAAGCTAAGGTGAGATCAGACTGGACCAGGGTGGGCCCTAACGCAATCACCGGGGTTCTTATAAGAAACAGAGAGACACACAATGGGGAACACCAGGTAAGACAGCAGAGACTGGAGTGCTGTGTCTACAAGACAAGCCACACCAAGGATCGCCGGCAACACCAGGAGCTCGGAAAAGATGTGAAACACGTTCTCCCCACAAACTTCCAGAAGGGACCAACCCTGCCCACATAGTGGCTTCAGACTTCTAGCCTCCAGAACTGTGCAAGAATGGATTTCGGATGCTCTGAGCCACCCAGTCTGTGCTCCTATGCCACACCCCTAGGAACCCAGCGCACAGCCCTCCTGGAGGAACAGTGTCCTGCCTGGAAGGCACAGCTATGCTGGAGCGGCTCCGGCCACCAACACCTCTCAGGGCAAGGAGAGGCCGGAAGGCTCCGTCAGCCAGAGGCACTCGGGGCAGAAACGCACATGTCACCCAACTCTTCCACTGGACCAAAGGGGCCAGTTGAGGCAGAAAACTCACCTTGCACACTGTTGTAGGCCAGTGATGAACCATAATTAGTTTTTTCCACTCATGGTTGCCACTGTGAAAAGAAAAAGGAAGTTATTTTTCAAGAACTTTTTTAAAATTACAGAAAAATTCATCCATCCATCCATTCATGCCAGTATTCATTCATTCAAGAAACACTGAGTGCCTGTTACAGGCCAGGCACTACAGTGGGATGGGGGTCCCGAGGGACCGAGTCCCTACCCTCCTGAAGCACACATGCCAGGGAGGGAGACAATGACCATGCTAAGTAAGAAAACACACATGGCGTATATAGCAAAAAGTGGTAAAGAATGTACCTAAGGAGAGGATAGGCATGCAGGGGTGGGGAGGGGAGTTCAAATTACAGATTATAATTTCAAGCAGAGGAAGAGAGGTCAGGTAGCCAGTGAAGGCCTCACTGAAGGGCAGTTAGGACCTGGAGTGAGGGAACAAGCCATAAAGCGCCTTTTCCCCGAGGATGTTCATGCAGTCAGCAACAGACTCTTATCCCTTAGCTGCACATGTGAAACCCTGAAAACTGAATTGTTCTGTAGTTCATTTGGCAACAAAACATGACCTGAACTAGCATGAGCTGCTGCTGTTTAGGGTTAGGGTTAGGGTTAGGGTTAGGGTTAAGGTTACGCTCGGTGTGAAGGTTCACATGTTCTCTGCAGAACTGGTGACGTCTGATTACAGGTGCTCCCTCAGACACCCCTGGGCACCGTCTAGAATGTGGTACCTGCACCATGTTACCTGCACACGTGAAAAACTCACCCGACCCTAACACTGTCACAGAAGGGACTGTGGCGCTGTATTCACACTTGGAACTCTCAGCAGGAAGCCTTCAATCACGTGTGCAAGGCTTAGCGTGCAAAGAGACTGAGGCAGAAAGGGTAGCTTGCAAAAATACTCACTCTATAGATGGAAAACATCAGCAGCAACAGGGGAATATAATTCAAGCAGACATTTAATTCAGGATAAATGTTAGAAGGGAAGATTCAAAAGTAAAACAGAAATAAGTTCTACACATTGGCTTTTGTAAATAACTGAGTACTGCTGAATAAGTATAGGATTCGCAATGTTATGAAAACTTAGTTTTAAGTCTGAATTAATGATGCAAGTGCTCAGTATAAAAGGAAAAAGAGATGGAAAGCAGCATGAGGATGAGAGGTGGAAGCAGTGTTAGAAGCTGTTTTTTTCGTGGGTGCAAAACCCTTGCTTCACACAGGTGGGAACTGAGGCTGGAAGTTGAGGCAATAGCCAGGAAGACCTGAGCATCAGTGTGACCATCACATAGTTGACAATAAAACTATCAAGACTCTCCACCTACAATCCAGGCAAAAGGGTGATGTGAATGTAAGAGAAGCAACCCCTAAAGCAATGGAGAAGCTAAGTGTGCTGTAAAGAGAAAGGCCCCCTAGGCAGAGGATGAAAGGAAAGTTCTCAGCCCAGCTAGTACTTGAGAAAATGCCCGCTGATCTGCGAAGCGCTCGAGGGTCTGAATCAACTTTGTGTTGCCCAAACCATGTCTTGCTCACAGCGGCTGTCCAATTATATCAGTTGCATGAATTATAAGAGAAGCGGGCTGACCACATATCACAGCCTCAGGTCTTTAGCTAACATTTATTGATTACCATTGACCGGGCGTGGTTCTAAGCACATTCTGTATATGAACTGATTTCTCCTCGCATCAACTCTAGGAGGCAGGGGCCATTATTTCTACTCCATACATGAGTAAACTGCAGCACAGAGAGCTCCAGGGTCACACATCTGGATGTGTTGGTCCTCCACCAGTACACCACACTACCCTCCCGTGACACTCTTAACCTGATGCCAAAACTAACTAATGAATGCAGCTCTTTTTCAGGAAACACACTTTCTGGGAAAACTGAAATATATTGTTACCTTTTAAAGTCCGTGATAAAACAGCAATGGTGCTTAATTAAAAAGTAAAACCCACTTTTTCTCACACCTAGTATATAAGTATGAAATCCTTCTATGAACTCGATCATTAAATAAAATAGAAGAAAAAAATTGAAATCTGGTACTGAGATTTTGGTGTCTTACAAAAATAAAATGACAGTCCTCTACAACACAGCCTGCTCACCCCTAACTCGTGAGCTGCAACAGAAAGGATGGAAACGAGGAACGAGAGGGATGGAGAGGAAGGACCAGAGGAAGAAACTTAGAAAGAGGAACCACCACCATTGCACCAGCGCTATACTAGAAATTAAAGTCAGTGCGCGTCAACAACCCCCGGGAGAATCTCAGAGCACCGACACTCTCTGTCCACCCGGCACCTGCCTCCCCTCTGCAGCTGCTGCCCCGCGCGCCCCCACGCCCCGGCCGAGGTGGAGACCCCGGGGCGCACTGGGCACCGCGCAGGGCGGGGTGGGATGGCACCTCCCACTCCCAGGGGTTCACCTCCGCCAGAGCCCGAGGGCGCCGCACAGGCACCAAAGCGCCAGACAGAGCGCGCCCGGGAGGACGCCGTGCAGTGCCCGAGGCCTCATCGCGCCGAGATCTGCAAGAGAGAACACGAAAGGTGCACAAATGCCCAGCTTTCGAGGACGCGGGGCCAGAATGGCCAGCGCCAGGCCCTGCGTTTCCCTGAACGCAAGTCCTTCTCTGCATCTGGCCGGGCAGCCGGCGAGCAGCGCGGTCCACTGGGCCCACCAGGAGGATTCAGCCGGCCCGACAGGCGGATCGCGGCGGGTCTGGACGCACAGGCCCGAGCCCGCCGTGCCGAGGGGGCCCCGGACCCCAGCCCCGAGCCCGCAGACGACCCGAGCGCCAGGGGGCCTGACGCCTTACCCCGGCCGCCAGGCGCAAACGCGTCCCTGCCCCAGCCGACCGCGACCCCCGGCGCGACCTCCGCGGGCCGGACGCGTTTCCGTCCTCGGGAGCCCGACGCCACGCCCCCGGCCCCGGGCACGCCCCCGACCAGGACACACCCCTAGCCCCGGGCACGCCCCCGACCAGGACACACCCCTAGCCCCGGGCACGCCCCCGACCAGGACACACCCCTAGCCCCGGGCACGCCCCCGGCTCGATAGCTCCAAGGGGTGACAGATCCGCGCCGGGCTTGCGGACACGCCCCTTGACGCCCCGACGCCACGCCCCCGGCCCCGGACACGCCCCCGGGCGGCAAGGACCCTCATCCGGAAGGAAGACGCAGGAGAGAAGGACTGGGTGCCTCCTACAGATGAAGGGGACAGCTGAGTTCTCCTTTACGCTGAATAAAGGCTCTGGAGACTGGCCTGCTGTCACAGGGGCGCGCGAGGATGGCTCCAGCAGGCAGGAGGCGGGAGGAAATGAGGGTCACTTATTGGATCCCACAGCACGGTGTAAAGGGGACGAGTTGTGAGGTTTAAGAGATGCACAGCCTTAGCCTGTGCAGAATCATGTCCACAGAGGGGGAGGGGGGACAAGATGGCAACAGCATCCCTGTGAACAGACCGTCGTTAAATCAATGCCTGTGCCTCGGAGACTGAGGAGCTTTATCACACAACTTCTGGCTGATTTAACTCCTCTTGGCTTCCCATTCCCGAGTCAGCTTTTGCCAGGTTATGCCACAATAACATACAGCCCCAAATCTCAGTGGCTTACTAAGAACACCGGCAGAGGTTCCACGCTGGCTGCGGGTGGGGTGCAGCTGCCGTCCGTGGTTTTTTTCACTCTGGGACCCAGGCTGAAGGAACAGCCACAGCTGGCAGCTGCCGTTCCAGTGGACGGTCAGTGGCAGAACCACAGGGTGGCTCTGAAAGCTTGGGGTCTGGTGTCTGAGCTTCCACTCGAATTCTTTCGGCCCAAACAAGTCACGTGGCCAAGCCTGGCATCAGTGGAGTAGAAAATATCCTCCTGCCACAAGTGGGAGCATGCAGTCACTGGGCAGACACTGAGGACAGATGGGGAACGCAGTAAATAACAGGGAAGAGGAAGAGGAATATGGTTGACCATAAATGAGGAGGCAGAACGAAGACCTTACAAAAGTTAAGGGGAAAAACGAAGCGTGAGAGGTGGAGGTAGACTGCCGGTATGTTCTGGGCAGGAGTGCCCTTTGCTTTTCCCAGGGAGAGACAGCCTCGTGGGGCAGAGTAAGAGGAACCACGGCAGAAGTGCCAACTTGACTGAGAAGCTCCATGTGGGCGAGCAGCGTCTGTTGGTGGGGAATTTGTTGGATGCAAACTGATAACAAGAACACTCAGTTGTGGAACAGCTGACTGTCCAAATGTCAGAGTGCAAAGTTGTAAAACACTACATTCCTGAATATCTGTGTGTGCTCTCGAGGAAACAGACTCCGGGAGCTTGCGGGGTCCTGGCCAGGAAGAGCCCAGGGAGGATTCGTGCTAATTTGGGTCAGAGCTCACATTTCCTGGGTGTCTTCTGAACATACGGCTGTGTCCTGGGTGAGGGGAGGCTCAGGTGGACAAGGGCTTTTGGGTCAATCATCTCGTTGGAGCGCAGAGGGCGTGCAGTGGTTAGGAGCACGGACTCTGACAGTAGCTTGTCTGGGTATAAGTTCAGATTCGCTGTGTAAACCTGGTAAGCTAACTGGCTTCTCTAACCTGGGCCTCCTCACTTGTAAAATAGGAAAGCGATGCTCTCTAGTAGCTGTCGTGATGATTGAAGGAGAACAGGTCAGTTGTGGCTTAGCATGACCCCGTGTGCCTGGTGCCCATTAGGAGCTCAGTGCTGCTCTCTTACTATGGAACCTCTGGACCCTCAGCTGGGACGGAAGGACAGCAAGGGGCCCGGGTGGGAACCTGGAGGTTTTGCCTTAGCCCTGAGCCTGGTGCTGGGGGGTTGGTTTTAGACCTTGTGTATTAACAGTGTGAGAGGAGCAACTTTGTCCCCAGTCTCTGTTGCATCCATTTAGGGTTCTCAAGCTCTGACTGGCTTTGTCACGCTTCAGAGAGTCTTCCCTTAAATACTTTGTTTTCTAAATTACTTACACACCGAGAAAGTTAGGACACTTTCTGGGTGTTTCCCTCTGACCTTTCTCTTCTTGTAGCACCAATACTTGTGGCCTTGCCACGTCAGCCTGGTTCCCGTGGTACCAATTTTGTGGAAGTGTTTATTCTGAGCTGTGGCTATGAAAAAACAGCAACAGGAAAGGAACAGAAAAAGACAAGCTAAGTGTTTCTCACAGTATAATTTTTCTTGAAGATTCACTTCAATAGTCAGAACCACAGGAAGAAATTTTTAGGACAGAGAGTAAGACTAAATCAAATCAAACAGCATGATATTCTGAAATGTGAAATAAAGGATTGTATTACCTTTATTCTTTGATGACAAATTTTAGACCTCAAGGCCAAGGAATCATCACCAAGTTTTCACCTAAATAGTCTATTATTTATAATATTTCTAACTCCTCTCATAAAAGTTCCCAAAAAAGAAAAGAAATAAAATGAGCTCACACACACATGCACACATGTGTGCACACCCCCACACACACTCATATACACTCCGACATGGATATTAGAAAAGGCTGTTTACTTGGACTGTTTTCAAAAATGATTTATCTTAAAAACAGAAACTATTTAGACTTCCGAGGTTTTACTACGTAACTGAGCTGTTTTCCTTCAGAGAAGCATTTCTGCATCGTGAATAATTGTTGAATATTATATTCACAGTCAATGTAATGGATATTATATAAATATTTAGTCTTGATTAATAGTTTTTTTGTAGCTAACATAACTACAAATAATTAATGCCCAAACGTACTGGTAAGAGTGCTCGCTCTAAAGCCAGCCATCTGGTGGTACTAAGGCTATCTTCATTACCTGCTCTGTGGCCTTAAACAAGTTCACATGAGGATTCTAGATGTGCCCATGAGTGACCAGGAGAGAGCCTGGCACACGGCACTCGTTCCGCCCACCCTCCACCTTCTCCCAGAAAGACTCCCTCTGAGTGAGTTGGGCCGTGGGAGCCCATACGCGGTCCATAGGAGGCTGCCCTGCAAAGAACAGCTTGTGCTTTGAAAAAGTCCCATAATAACTATCCCTTACACAGAGGGGTTTACAAGTCAATTTAAAAAAATATCAGCTCATTCAAACAGGAACATGCTGCCTCTTTCCCTCAAAGTACATGGAGAAATGGGGGCCTCTTACTGGCATCACAGCTCAGCTCTGTGCTCCCTGCTCACACCCCACTTCCTCTTTCTTGGGGCTCCTGTCTCTCCTTGCCACCAGCACTTGTCCATCTTTCCCAGTCTTCCCCCAGATCCACTGCATCATGGAATGCTCCTTCTGTCTTTAGGCATTCAAAATGGAAAGACAAACCAAAATCTAATTAAAATGTTGTGACCCTTTGTATTTTCCAAAAGTGACCATGGCTTTCTTTCCAGCCCAGAGACTCTTCCAGAACTTTGTCCTGCTCCATCGAGATAAGGAGACCCCTCCACGGATGGATCACGGATGCGATTGTTGACCCCTGCCAGGTAGAATGCAGCAGAGGGACGCGGTGGGGCTTCTGAGGTCCTATGGCCTCCAGGGGCTTGCTCTCTTTTAGTCTTAGGATGCTCATCTTGAGGAAACCAGCCAGCAGGCTGTGAGGAAGCGCAGACCACCTGTACAAAGAGACGCATGGAAAGGCCCTCCTGGAAAGGAACTGAGAGCCCGCAGCAGCCGCCTGCAGATGACCCAGCACCCAACCCTGGACTCTTCCAGCTGAGGCCCCGACATCCAAAGCACAGTCAAGTCATCCTGCTGTGGCCTGTCTGAACTGATGACGCACAAAATTGCTGAGTATGATAAATAGTTGTGCACACCACTAAGTTGTGGGTAATTTGTCCCCCAGCCTTAGTATCTGGAACAAATGGTTATCAGCAAAGGGAACTAACAAAGGGACAAGGATGGAAGCCAGAATTCTTTGAGGGCAATTGTTTTGTAGACTTAATTTTGAAACAGCATAAATGTTTTACATAATTCTGAAACAATTTAATTCTTAAAAAGGCAATCCCTAAAAATTGAAAGCAAAGTGGAAGAAATATATATTACTAGGTATTGAGTATGTTGCTTAACCACACAGAGAAGAATTATTTCGAGTAACTTTAAAACACAGTAATTTGACTGTACTTCCTAGTGGGACATATCCTAAGGCAAAAAGAACTACAGAGGAACCTTAAACTGTTTTTCACTTCTATTTCATTAGTAAGTACAGAGTATTGTTTTTGTAAAACTAAATAAATAAAAAACGAAGCAAATAAGAATGACATTAATGCCACTAGGAATGTTTTAGGTATAAAAGAAAAACAATGCAAAAATAAACATTAAAGAAATTAAGAAATGGGGGCCGGCCCAGTGGCGCAAGCGGTTGGGCGCACACAATCCGCTGCGGCAGCCCGGGGTTCGCCGGTTCGGATCCCAGGCGCGCACCAACACACCTCTTGGCAAACCGTGCAGTGGCGGCGTCCCATATAAAGTGGAGGAAGATAGGAACGGATGTTAGCCCAGGGCCGGTCTTCCTCAGCCAAAAAAAAAAGAGCAGGATTGGCAGATGTTAGCACAGGGCTGATCTTCCTCACAAAAGAAAAAAATAAATAAATTAAGAAATGTATTACAAATTAAGTAAAAGTTCTGTCTTGCTAAATTTGAGTTGTAAATCTCTGTATGAACTCATGATATGTTTTCTGTAAAAAGAAAAAACAAAAGCAGCCAAACAAAAAACCTTATTCCCTAGCTCTGTCCACTAAAAAGTCCTGTACAATGACCAGCCCAGTACCAACAAGCACCAGGACTATGGTCTCTAAGTGCAAATGTTCGCTAAGAGGAACCAGGGCTCCCTGGAAAAATGGCTGCTTCCAGGTCTGGAGAAGGAAACGTTCAGCACGAGCCTGGAATACATTGTCACATAAGAGAGCAAGGATGCTGTGGGACACTGGTGGGGCCATGTCAAAAGCACTCAGAAGTGGACTTGAGGGTCTCCCATTGGCAAAATGGAATAATTTTTGAGCATCAAAAGAATAATAATTGCAGTGGGTTGAAACAGATCAAATATGTTAAAATCCATGAATGCTTAATGATACTGAAACCAGCAAAGAGTCAGCCATTGGTGATTAAACAGCTGGTAACTATGGGAGATCAGAATAGGCCCCCACCCCCACTAACTACCAAAGGAGTTTGGGATGGGAGGCCTGCCCCCAGAACAGGCCACCACCATAGACTTCTCTGGTGTCTGGGCGGGTCTGTGCTAAGCCCATTCTTAGTGCTGGTTACCCTTTACAAAATACATTTACATTTGTAAAGAAAATCTCCATTTGTAAAGGTATCTTCTTCCCTGTACCAGGAAGCAGGGGGCTGGGAATGACCTTACCTAGAAACTTATCAGAAGGGAAAAGGAAGACTTAAATCTCCATGATAAACTTGCCCCTAGTTAACTGTGCTGTTTAGGTAATATGCTATCTGACTCCCACTAGGTTCCTATAGGTAATATCCCCCTGGAGCCTGGGTCACTATGGTAATGAGTGTTTGAGCTATTTTTTTCAGGAACTGAACCCCTTTTCCACTTCATGCTGGATTGAGACCACCAACCCATCAACTGGGCCCTTTGGATGGCAAGAGGTTGGAACCCCACCCTCAGGGCATGCTAATGCCGCCATTCTGTGAACATGCGTCCTGTGAAGAGGCATGAAGGCTGACTACACTTGCGCAGATCATCAATTCCCTCATCTCTCCTCAGCTGCAATCATCTCAGACCACCTTGCCCCCTTCCCCATAAATACCCTTGAGGCCCTATTTTTAGAGAGGCGGATTTGAGACTTGTTCTCCCTTTTCCTCACTTGGCTGCCTTGTGATTAAACCCTCTCTCTCTGCAATCTCATCATCTCAGTGATTGGCTTTCTGGGCGGCAGGCAAAAACGGACCTGGTGTGGTAACAATACCCCTCCCCCCAGAAGAAAATCCTTATTGGTCACCTTTAGGAACTGCAAGGGAACCAATTCATTATTCTGAAAACTTGTGAATAAAGAGTAAGAATCACTTGTTTATTCTTCCTTTCCTGTAAGAATCACACCTCAGGTTAATCAAATAATTTATGAAGAAAGATTCTTCTTTCTAGAATTCCAGCTAAAAAATGAAGAAGGAATAACCTTACCGTATTACATTTTGCAACCCAAAATAAAATAATGAATCTGGGCAATGACCATCAACAGAAGCTAAACCGTTAGAGGAAGAGCCAAGAGGGAAATTGATAATGGGAAGATCAGTCTGACGAGACCTGGAGCCTTGATCCACGTTAACATCACAGAGAGACAACCAGACATGATGTTCTCATGTTCTCATGATTTGACACAACTGGAAACACGTCAGCCGTGGAGCAGCCTTGCCGTGGCGGTGCACTTCTGGGTATTTTGCTTTTCAGTTGTTTGGTGCTGTAGCATCAGGTTTTCTTTACAAAATTTCCATTTTATCATTAAACAATATCCCTTATTATAATATGGTTGCCTCAAATTCTGCATCAGTTAGTAGATATATTGCTATTCCTGCCTTATTTTGTTAAGAGGAACCCTGGTTCCCTTCAGTGGAGATTTGTATTTCGAGACCATGGTCCGGTGCTTGTTGCTCCTGGGTTTGTCAGTGTTTCTAGGCCTTCTCAGTGGACAGAGACAGGAAATGAGCTGTATCCCTCCGTTTGTTTGGTTTTTGTTTGTTTTGAGGAAAATACATCATGAGTTCATACTGACATTTATGAATTAAATTTAGGATGAAAGGACTTTCTTATTTTGTTCTTTTGTTTTCCTATTTTGATGTGTCTTTGCCGCCCCCTTTGATATGTTTCAAGCATTTATTGGCCACAGATTAAAGAGGGGACTCATTTAGTCTAAACGCTATCTTGCTCCTTCTTCAAAATGTAGCTAGTCATTAAAGTAATTTACCCTTTCCCTGGGGTTGATTTTGGCCTGGGAAGCTGATTCAACCACAGAATAGTTTACCTGGGAGATTAAGAGGACGACTTATAACTTGTCTTAACTAGCTTAAGGGAAACAAGATTTTGTCATAATTTGGTTTCATCATTATCTGAAGAAGTCTATGTTGTGGGGGAGTCAATTGGCTCAGCATTAATATTAACCTTCTGTACACGTTTGTGAATACAACATCAAACGCAGCAGGGAGAAGAAAAGAGTTAAAAGTGGGTCCTGGGGAAGAGAGAGAAGGCTGCCTCCTGTTAGACCAGCAGGGCTAGAGCCTAGAAGCACCTCAAATGTAAACGCAGCCACGTGGGCTGAGAATACCAGAAATCATGCTTTTTCCCACTCAGTCTTTACGTGTTCCTACTGGAGTGCTAGCGTTTCATTTCAGCATCTCTGCCGGGAGCCACTGTTCCTCCTGCCCTTCAGATCCTATGCATTCAAAATGTGCAGCATAGTGACTATAATTAATAACACTGTATTGTATATTCAAAAGTTGCTAAGAGAGTTGATCTTAGTTCTCATCACAAGAAAAGAAATTTGTAACTATGTGTGGTGATGAATGTTAACTAGACGTATTGTGATCATTTCACAATATATACAAATATCAAATCATTATGTTGTACATCTGAAAATAATATAATGTCATATGGCAATTATATCTCAATAAAAAATGAATCCTGTTTATTCATCAAAACACAACTCATGTTTTGTCTCTTTCTTGAAACTTGACCCCCTTCATCGAATCCCTCCGGTTCCTTATCTGAACTCTAATTTCTCTTGTACCCTAAAGCCATTGAAAATATACTCTTGTATATTGATTTTATGACTCTCTAACACAAAATTATAAAATCCTCAGGACAGAGTTGTGTCTTATAATTCTGGCATGCCACCACTGTGCTGTGACTAGGGTAGGCATTTAATAGACACTTGCTAATTTCTCGTTTTAGCCCCACTTCATTCACACAACCAAAACCAATTTGTCCAGGTATCCCTCTTTATACAACAAAAATAAAAAATTAAAAAACCCAACTTACATTTACATAGCAATTTCTGGATTAGAAAGCATTTTATTTTAATTATCTTATTTGGTCTTCTAACAATCCTGTAGGTAGACAAAGCAGGTATTTATGCCCATTTCCCAGAGGTGGAGAGCGAGGCCTTGAGAAGTTCAGCCTGTGTCGAAGGAGACAGCTCCTCAGTGGGTGAACCCAGTGTCTTGAGTCCTCGTAGACTTGACTTCCTCCTATACCACGGTGGTTCTGGAAAATACTTAACAAATATTACCTAAAACTTGGAAATAATGCCAAAAGATACTTACAAGTCCTTCCAGTGTCATCCTGGAATATCATTTCTCAGGCATCCCCAGTGATGACTTTATTCTTTATGACAGCAGTTCTCAAACTTTTTGGTCCGGGGATCCCTTTTACCCTTAAAATAATTGAGGACGCCAAAGAACTTTCATTTATATGTACTATATTTAACAATCTTTACCTTATTTGAAATTAAAACTGAGAACATTTAAAAACACTTATTAATTTAAAAATAATGATAAGCCTATTATATATTAACATAAATAACCTATTTTTAATAAATATTACTATGTTTTCCAAAACAAAAACAATTTAGCTAGAAGAGTGGCATTGTTTTCACATTTTTGCAAATCTCTTTCCTCTAGCTTGAGGGCTCCATATATGGAAACACTAAGTAATGATTTTTCTTTATTAAATATGAATCCATACATGTTATACTGAATTGTATGCAAACCTAAAACTGAGTTGTGTTGTGGGGTGGAAAAAGAGGTCGAATTTCTGGACCCAGCTTTGCCCCTGACTGGCCTTGGGTTCTGGAGCAGGTCACTTAGCCCACAAGCACAGTCCCCATGGTGGCAGCCTGCCCTGTGGCTCTCCTGGATCTGTGAGTAGAAACAAACAAAGTCATGCATGAAAAAGCACTACGTAAATGCAAGTTGTAAGTAAAAGATTGTCTCAGTAATAGGCACCACTGTTTCCTACGGCGAAATCTGCTGATCAACCTGGACACTACCAAGCAGCCTAAGCCCCCTCCTAACACCTGTGCTGAATCAGTCACATGCATGTTGTCAGTTCCATCTAAGAAATGCCCCTGGATTCTGTCCTCTCCTCTCCAGGCTCAGGACCAACTTCTGAGTGTTCCTGTTGCTTTTGCTGTGTGTGAAACCACCCCACACTTTGTATTATAAACCATCAACGATTTTATTATGCCCACACATTGGGTGGAAAGGCCCAGTTGGGAGGGCTGTCCTTGCTGCGCGGTGTTTGGGTCCTCTGCTGGGAAGACTCAGTGGGTTTCGATTTGTTCACATGGCTGGCCCCTAGGATAGCTGAAGCTGGAGGATGCACTTCCAAGCCGTGCACCTGGACTGGGATGGCTGCGGGATGGCCCAGCTGTGACATCCACCAGAGCCCCTACACGTGGCCTCTCCATGTTGTTGGGCTCCTCCCAGTGTGGCAGCGGATTCAGACTCAAAACCTTCCAGGAGGGCCCTCAAGGGAATAAGTGGTCAAGGAGAACCAGACGGAAGCTGCAAGCCTTTCCAGCCAACCTCAGAAGTCACACCGCATCACTGCACTCTGTTCTGTTGGCTGAAGTGGTCACCATGGTTCCAGACTCAAGAGAAGGAGACATAGGGGCTGGCCCAGTGGCTTAGCGGTTAAGTGCGCGTGCTCCGCTGCTGGCGGCCCAGGTTCGGATCCTGGGTGCACACCCACGCACCCCTTCTCCGGCCACGCTGAGGCCGTGTCCCACATACAGCAACTAGAAGGATGTGCAGCTATGACATACAATTATCTACTGGGGCTTTGGGGGAAAAATAAATAAATAAATAAAATTAAAAAAAAAAGAGAGAGAGAAGGAGACATAGATTCCGTGTCTCAATGGCAGGACTATCAAAGAATTGGGGGCCATATTTTAAAACTGCCACACTGACTTAAAGCTGCCATCACTACTTGCTTAGATTACTGATGGAGCCTCTTAATTGGTCCTACTGCTCTGGTCCGTTCCTCTTCCAAGCCATCCACACGCCTGTGTTAGTCATGTCTTTTTATCTTCTTTTTGTGATGCTTTGACATCTGGGGCATTGGTGACCTGGAGGGACTGCCCCCTCCCAGGGTAGCCAAATCCTTAGAGATAGTAGATAGCTCACCTTCAAGTGTGCCTTTCATTCGCAAACCAACCAATCCAGAGTCCACACCCCAACCACCTCCTCTACAGGGCTCTCACACTCAGGGCCACTGTCCCCTTGCCCTAATCACCCCAGGGCCAGGTACCAGACAATCAGGGACAGCCAGTGTGCCCCACAGTGTGCTAAAATTATTCAAACTAGCCAGTCCTGAGCCTGCTTACTCTGCCTCGCCTGCTCCTTCCCACGGAAACCACAGTGAAGGCTCTTGTCCAGGGTTCTCCAGCTCCCTCTGCCTCCTGAGCCACCTCATGCTTCCCCGTGTGGCACAAACGGCGTGGCATGGCGGACCCTGCCCCCTGATTCTAGTGATCTGTGAGGATCCACTTCTCCCTTCGTGACCGTCATTTCGGTATGTGGGTGTCTTACCGTACCTGACTAAAACAAATCCCGGGCGTCCTCAAAACAGGTCCCACCAGAGTTGGGAGTACATTTCTTTTTCTTTTCTTTTGTTTTTTGTGAGGAAGATCAGCCCTGAGTTAACATCCATGCTAATCCTCCTCTTTTTGCTGAGGAAGACTGGCCCTGGGCTAACATCCATGCCCATCTTCCTCTGCTTTATATGGGACGCCACCACAGCATGGCCTGACAAGCAGTGCATCGGTGCGCGCCCAGGATCTGAACCTGGGCTGCCAGCAGCAGAGCACGGCACTTAACCGCTACGCCATGGGACCGGCCCCTGGGAGTACATTTCTAAATGTAACCCTACGAGTCCCTTCCTAGCGCCATCAGTTTCCCATCAACTGCCAAGTAAATTCTAGGCTTCTTAGCCTGGCGATTCCTTCATGACGACCACCATCCTGTTCAACCTAATTCCTCCCCTCGCCCTGTATGAATTCTGCTCCCGGCCATGTCGAGCTATTGTTCCAGTGCCCTGAACATGGGATGGTCTTTGGGAACTCTCCATCCCCTCCACCTAGAACATGCTTCCTCATGTTGTCCACCTAAAACCCCTCCTCATCCTTTACGACCCAGCTCCCATGCTGTTACTCCGGGAAGCCTTCCATGACTCACAGGCTGCTCACCCATTTCTTCTTCTGTAGCCACACAGCAGTTCATCCACAGCTCTACTGTGACATTTACCACGTTGCTACAATGATTTATTACTTATAAATGCTTCACAAGCGTTTGTCTCTTCGTAGATCACAGACCATTTTGGGAAAGAGACCATCTTTTTTTCTTATTTATTTCCCCGAAATGGATGCCTGACATAGAGCAGGAAATAAATTCGTTGAGTGAATAGATAAGTGAAATGACTTCAGTGTCATAATGTTTAGAAAAGATTTTTTTCAATCAGCACACACACACACAAACACGTGGTGTGTATATATACGTGTGTGTGTGTGTGTGTGTGTGTATCTCACAGGCAATGTTTTGCAAGACAAACTGGATAACTAATAGAAAATCTCTGAATTTTCATTCTTGGTCATTTTTACCGCTTTCCTTTCTATTTCTATTGTGGTTTGCTTAGACATTTGAGCCGCACTTAGGATAGTTGCTTAGACCAACAAACAGACCAGGAAAATTGAGTTCTCTGTACCTTATGATTTATATCAATTTTATGTAATTTAAGTAATTCAAAGCTGAATTTCTCAGCTTATAATTAGGGTTTTAAGGCTTATATAAGGCTGCTCTTTCAAAGAGAATTACTTCTTCGATTTAGGAGCAGATATGGACAAAAGCATTTGGATGCTGTCAAAAGACATTAGTGTGTTTATGTGTGTGTGTCTGCGTGTGTATGTACATCTCTCATGAAGACTCACATAACTTCCATACTAAATTATATCACTGTAGCTTCTTGAAATTTAACCAAAAAAAAAAAAGTGTGATAAAAACACAGAAGGCTGTGTCCTGTTTACTGATTAATCTCTATAGTTAATTTCATTAGATAAAATTAAAAATATTGTAAGGCAAGATTGTACTTCTTCATTAGTCAGTTATGAAAGAACATTCTGAGGAAAACGATTGAATATCTTCACCCTCAATTTAGTGTTCAAAAATTTGGTCAATTACCATTTTTAGGACTCTTGGCCACTTGACTATTACATAACTTATTATTCTATACAATAAAGTGTTCAATATATGAGGCTGATTCAATATACACGGCTTTACATGATATTCTTGTTTTAAATAAGGGGAAGTTACTGGATATACATAATTGGAAACATAGTATATTTTCAGCATTGCTGTATTTCTATTAGTTTTAGTTTCTTCTAGTATAAAATTCAAGCCATCATCCTTTTGCCAAGAGAAAAGAAGTGATTCTAGCAAACAGCTGGAATATAGAAGTATATGATTTGTATGTGATTAGTGGGGTTGACTGAATGTGATATATTAGAGGTCTGCCATTAAGAATGTTTGTTTCGTCTTAAACAGCTGATGTAAGTGTATCTGTGTACACATAATGTATGTGTATAGAGAAAAAGGCTAGAGAAATACCCTGAAAATTTTTCCTTTTACTTATTTTATTTTCAAATGTTTTATAAGGAATGCTACTTTTGTAAACAGAAATAGCATTTTTAAAAATTAAAATCTACAAGTGCTTCACATTTCTTCACATCAATCCAATTTTTTTTTTAATTTTATTTATTTATTTTTTTCCCCCAAAGCTCCAGTAGACAGTTGTATGTCATAGCTGCACATCCTTCTAGTTGCTGTATGTGGGACTTGGCCTCAGCATGGCTGGAGAAGCGGTGCATCGGCTCGTGCCTGGGATCCGAACCAGGGCCACCAGCAGTGGAGCGCGTGCACCCAACCGCTAAGCCACGGGGTCAGCCCCACATCAATCCAATTAAATTCACACATCTTAGCTGTTCTACAATGCTGGGCACATTAAAGTATAGGACTTGGTTACTAATGGAAAATCAGGCACAGAATTCTGACCCAAAGTAGACAAAAGTATATAAAAAAATGTTAAAACCCAAAGTGAATACATTTTGAGCAGCATGAAATGAGTGATTGTCAGAATAATACTTTAATTAACTATAATGTTAGTCTCTGTGTCATGACATTTAGAAGTCAGTGACATTGCTATGTGAAAATTACTATAAAATACATATTAAACACAAGAAGTTAGCAAATTAAAAAGTGTACGTATAACATTTATATCACTTGTTACAATATTTTCACTTTATGAAGAAATATTTTTAAAGAAAAACAAAATCTTATATAGAGAGACAAAAGTGGAGCATATTTTGTGTCTGATATAAAAAATAATTTTATTATCCTTTTAGAGTTATTTTTTATTTTTACCCTAGTGATTCATGAATAGTTCCCAGTCATATATTACTATTCCCAGAGGCAGCCTCTTTCAACTCCTTTAGCTGTTTCTACAGATATTTATCTCCCTCATTCTAAATGTGTTTATAGTTATATCTCTCCATATCTCACTTTAAGACATCCTCCATGGTCTTCCAATAAGGGAAGGTAAGGATTTAATTAGTTATTTAGTTATCTCCCCAAATTCTCCTCTTCTCTTCCATGCAGTGGGAGTTAAACAGTATTAATTATTTACTTTATATGAAAATGTAAGTAGTTTTTCCTGTTGAGACAAGTTGTGTACTATGATTATATTTATTTCTTTGTTGTGCAATTTTTGCTTTTCCTAGAGTTAATAATTTTTAAATATTGATCAGTCTTCTATCATTTCTTCTTAGGCGCTCCAAAAGAACTGTGTTAAAAAAAAAAACTGGGGCCAGCCTGGTTGCGTAGTGGTTAAGTTCGCCATGCTCCGCCTTAGTAGCCCAGGTTCACAGGTTCGGTTCCTAGGCGTGGACCTACACCACTCATCAGCCATGCTGTGGCAGTGTCCCACATACAAAACAGAGGGAGACTGGTACAGATGTTAGCTCAGGGTGAATCTTCCTCAGGTGAAAAAAAAGAAAACAAACCAAAAATCTAATTACTATCTTCCAAGTGGCCAAGTAGATCAGCACACCACCTAGTCGTTATTATTATTTTAGGCTCTCTCTGGGATTGTCCTAACACTCTGCTACAGTGGAAACAGATTTCTCTGTAACCCTTCTGGACACCTGTCCTCCCAGGACTTCCATTTACTTCTCACTCTGCTGTAGTTGTATCTCCTTCTCACCACAGCCAGGAAACAGTCTCCACTTTTAAGGACCCATGTGATTAGACTGGGCTCACCTAGACGATCCAGGATAATCTCTCCATCTTGAGAGCCCTCATTTAATCACATCTGCAAAGGCCCCTTTGCCCTGTAGGGAAACATACGCACAGATTCTAGGGATTAGTATGTGGACATCCTTGGGCGCCCATTATTCTGGCCACTCTACATTTCTTGCAGCATCTTCTCTTTTTCATCTTTTTCTCTTAATGCATTATCAGTTCTGTTTATTTGCTCTTGTGTTATTTTCTCTTCATTTCTGAAATAAATTTTTAAAACTTCTAATTCTTCCCTGAGTTGGTCACCTCCATCCTGAGTTTTTCTAAATCTGACATATGTTGCTTTTTCATATCTTATTAACTTATTTTAAAATATTTGATTATAGTTTTCATCAGTTTTGGAGGCATGATACTATCTGTAGGATTGTATTTTATCCTCTTTTCTTCTTGTAATGACTTTGTATGGGATTTGACCCTAATCCTTTTCTGTTAGTCTTCCTTATGGAACACTACTTTTCTTGAATTTAGAAGGGAAGACTTATTTAGGAAGGTTTTCTAATTTCATTGCTCTGCTCCCTCTTCTGTTGTTGATTCACCTCGAATCCAACCAAAATCCAAAGGGTGTTTTCAAGGAAGTTGATAAGCAAATTCAGTGTTTTATCTGGATGAGTAAAGGCCCAAGAATAGCCAAGGCATTCCTGAAAAAGAAGAATAAAGTGGAAGATTGTTCTATCAGATACAAAATATATGCTGCAGTTATGATAATCTAACAGTGTGTTATTAATGCAGGTATAGACCAACACACAGAATGGAGAGCCCAGGAAAAAACTCACATATGTATGGAGATGTGATTTACGTTAGAGACAGCATTGCAGGCAGGTGGGTAAAGAAGGGACTATTCAATAGAAATAATGCTAGGATAATTGGTTATGCATGTGGAAAAATGAAATCTGATCCCTCTTGCACTCCATATACAAAAATCAATTTCAGAGACATTAAGGTTTTAAATATGAAAAGAAAAACTTTAAAACTTTTAGAAGAATACATAGAATAATATATTTCTAATCTCGAGCTATGCAAGGATTTTTTAAAAACAAAGCCCATACCCAGTGGCATAGTGGTTAAGTGCGCGCGCTCAGCTTCTTTGGTGGCCTGGGCTTCGCAGGTTCGGATCCCATGCACAGACCTACACACTGCTCATCAAGCCATGCTGTGGTGGTGTCCCATATATAGTAGAGGAAGATGGGCATGGATGTTAGCCCAGGGCCAATCTTCCTCAGCAAAAAGAGGAGGATTGACAACAGATGTTAGCTCAGGGCTAATCTTCCTCACACAAAAGAATAAAAATTAAATAAAAATAAAAACAAAGCCCATAAAGTACTAGCCATAAAAAGATGGTAAATATGACTATGTTAAAATTTAAAATTTCTGACAATGCAAAGAAATTGAAGAGAAAGCCACAATCTTTGTAACACATTACTAACAAAGGCTTGGTATCCATAATATATAAAGAACTTCTAGAAATCAATAAGAAAAGGAGAATAGGAGACAACCTAATAGGAGAATGGGCAAACGAGAATCTCACAGAAGACAAAACACGTACAGCTAATAAACACATGGAAAGACATGCAATCTCAAGTCATTAGGAAATGAAAATTTAAAACACACTGAGAGACCATTTTATACCCACCAGTTTGGCAAAAATTAAGATGTTCTGAAAATACCAATTATTAGCATGATAAGAATCGTTGTCTTATAGTGGAACAAGTAAACTAAAAAAATATTCTGCAGTAACTTGTAAAATAGAATATTCACATGGCCTGGGCCCTCGTCATAGAAAAGTCTTAAAGATGTTCACCAGGTGACATACATTAAAGCTTGTTTATAGTTATAGTGAAGGGGGTCAGAACACACCACCCCAAAATACATTACTTTGACACATGGGTTATTTTGAACTGAAGGCAATTGAGAACCAACAGACACAGGAAAAGCTCTTTACCTTCCCCTTAACTACCTAAAATACAGTATAACTTTCCCCTTTTGTAAAGGAAATTTAAATTTATAAAGGAAATTTCCACTAGTAAAGGTATCTGTACCAGAAAGAGAGCTATGTCCAGATACACATTTTTCACCTGAGGGACTTATCTGCATAATAAGACAATCTTTATTCATCACACATTTCCTCCCCTCCCCTCCCATAATTTGCGTCCCCCAGCCCAGAATTCCCAAACCCCTACTTCTTTCCTCAGCTCAGGATGACGTAAAGTTTCAATCATCTGGCTGCCTCCTTGAGTCTCATATTTTTGGGAAACTCCTGTGCATACGTAATGGAAATTGTTTTTTCCCCTGTTAATCTGTCTTATGTCAATTAAATTCTTAGACCAGCCCCAGATCCTAGAAGGGTAGAAGGAAGGCTTTGCCTCCCCTACAATTGCCAAAGTGCTCAAAAGAGCAAGAGAAGAAAAACAGTCCACAAGAACGGATAATTGTGTTGGGGCATATCTGTTCAATAATAGAATATTACGCAGCAAGGAGCATATTATTAAACACAACAGCATGGACACAGCTCAGAGACACAGGTTGAGTGAAAAGAGCAATACCCAGAGGAGAATATATACCCTGATATAGCTCTATAAAGCTCAAAAATATCGTGTAGGCATACAAACATATGTGACAAAGCTGTACAAAGAATAAAAAGAAGGGATTAATAAACCCAAAATACAGAACAGTGGTTCCCTCCACGGCAGAGACAGGGAGATGGGATACGGGAGGAGACCATAGGTAGTTACTAGTTAATGACAATTATCTAGTCCTGGGTTGGGGGCTAGGCTCACAAGAGTTCACTATTTTTATTATGCTTTATAACTTATATACATGTCATACATTTCTGTGTGCTTTCAAATATTATATTGAAAAGAGAATAAAATTCAGTGTAGTTTATGGCAGCGGGAGAATAATAGGTAAGTTAAGAGCAGACATTGGAGGACAATGCTATGTATTTATTGAAAAGCTTATAATCTTGATAAACATTAGGCAATTTGGCACATACTTTCAGGGTGTAAATACCTCTTTGTCCACGTAGCACTTTATTTTTTTCACAGCTAGTGTATGATTGTGTGAATAACTTACCATCTCCGGCCTCTGCTACCTCATTTGTAAAATGAGGATGATAGTAATTTTGGTTTCTAAATACTATTTTCCTCTAAAAGGAAACAGGGATCCTTGGATAAACGGCTGATTCCAGAGCTGGGACAGGGAAAATACAGGCTAAACCTAGAACATCTCATGCAGAAAGGAAGGAAGTGATAAAAACTGATGGGGAAATGTGAAAGGGCAAAGGAGTCAAAGGGACCCCCACAGGTTAAATCTGTGGCAATTAGAGCAGCAACTCCCAAATCCAAAATGTCTCCAGACACGGCCAGATAACCCCCGGGGAGGGCAAAATCACCCCAACTGAGAACCACTGCTCTAGATCCAGAAGTCAAAACAAAGAGAGGAAGCTGGTGTATGTACATACACACGTGTACGTGAAAGACATTTTAAGAGGCTCAGGGTTTCTTTCAATGGACATGTCCTGACCTTTGTGTTTTTTAATCTTCTTGTGTATTTTTTAGATTCACCAATTAAATCAGCCTAATTTTCTATTTCACCCACGTTTTAGAGAATTCACATCCATTTTGGAATTAAAATAGTACTGGCATCTAATGGTTTTAATTAATTTATCTTAAGCCCTGATATATTGGTCAAATTCTGAGCTTCAGTGTCAAAGATATTTAATTAATGGGTTAAAAGAATGGATCAACAATGGAACAGAATTGAAAGCCCAGAGATAAAACCACACATATACGGACAGCTAATTTTCGACAAAGGAGCTAAGAACATACAATGGAGAAAGGAAAGTCTCTTCAATAAATGGTGTTGGGAAAACTGGACAGCCACACGCAAAAGAATGAAAGTGGACCATCTGCTATCGCCATTCATAAAAATTAACTCAAAATGGATCAAAGACTTGAAGGTGAGACCGGAAACTGTAAAACTCATAGAAGAAAATATAGGCAACACACTATTTGACATTGGTCATAAAGGAATCTTTTCGGATGGCATGCCTACCCAGACTAGGGAAACTAAAGAAAAAATAAACAAGTGGGACTTTATCAGATTAAAGAGCTTCTATAAGACAAACGAGACCAGAATCAAGATGAACAGACAACCCACCAGCTGGGAGAGAATATTTGCAAAACATACATCTGACAAGGGATTGATCTCCATAATATGTAAAGAACTCACACCACTGAACAACAAAAAAAACAAACAACCTGATGAAAAAATGGGCAGAGGAAATGAACAGACACTTCTCCAAAGAAGGTATACAGATGGCCAATAGGCGCATGAAAAGATGTTCAACATCATTAATCATCAGGGAAATGCAAATCAAAACAACACTAAGATATCACCTCACGCCTGTTAGAATGGCTATAATCACCAAGACAAAAACAACAAATGTTGGAGAGGATGTGGAGAAACAGGAACCCTCATACACAGCTGGTGGGAATGCAAACTGGTGCAGCCTCTACGGAAAACGGTATGGAGATTCCTCAAAGACTTAAAAATAGAGATGCCCTATGATCCAGCCATCCCACTACTGGGAATCTATCCAACAAACCTGAAATCAACAATCCAAAGAGGCTTATGCCCCGCTATGTTCATTGCAGCATTATTCACCATAGCCAAGAAGTGGAAGCAACCTAAGGGTCCCTCGACTGACGATTGGATCAAGAAAATACATATATATATATATATATGTATATATACACAATGGAATACTACTCAGCCATAGAAAAAGACAAAATCGTCCCATTTGCAACAACATGGATGGGCCTGGAGGGTATTATGTTAAGTGAAGTTAAGCCAGAAGGAGAAAGACAAACACTGTATGCTCTCACTCATATGTGGAATATAAACCAACACATGGACAGAGAAAACTGTATTGTGGTTACGAGGGGCAGTGGGGGTGGGGGGTGGGCACAAGGGGTGAAGGGAGTCATATATATGGTGATGGACAAACAAAAATGTACAACACAAAATTTCACAATGTTAAAAACTATTAAAACATCAATAAAAAATAAATACATAAATAAATCCCATACCCTGAAAAAAAAAAAGAGTGGATCAAAATAGTAAGAGCAATTAGAAGTAATTTTTAAAAATCCCAATTCTTCAAGTTTGGGTAGTACACAGCTTCTGAAACACTGAGAACGTGCATTTCCAAGGTTTGGATGTACCATATTCTGATATGGTACTGTAGGTATGGCTTTTGTAACAATCAGTTATGCATAGACATGCACTTAGCAACAAGATAATTAAATTCACAAAGAGGGCTAAGCATTGTAAAGCTAAGTAAATAAATAAAACCTCAGAGAAGTAGTGAAGTAGAAGAAAACCACTTTCATGTTGTTCTCGGCATCAAAGAGCATCTACTTTACAGGCATCAGTTAAGTGGAGAGTCCATTAGCTGTTAGCAATAGTTGTCCACCTCTGTGTCATATCTTTGAGCTGTTACTGAAAAACAATGAAAAAGGGGACCCCTGCCATTGTCCTGGTGCACACTGTCCCCTGGTGGCGTTGAACGTGCCTCGGGAAGGTAGACTCCTATCTCTTGCGTTCCATATCTCCTTCATTCAATCATTTTTTTCTATTTTGTTTCATTCTATTTGATTTAATGAAGTTACATTCTATAAATATTAAGGGGAAGCAAAATATGGAAACAAAATGGGTTGGGGATGAAATAGATTTGGATGGTTAATCTTAGCTGCAAGCTGTGTGACTGTGGGTAAAATACCTAACTCTTTTGAGCATTAGTTGTCTCATCTGTAAAACGGAGTTAAAATCGAAAACAAAAAAACCAGCTCAGAGCATCATGGAGAAAACGAAATGAGGCTGTGTATACAAGGTAACTAATAATGGCTAATATTCTTATCCTGTTTTCTGTTTCAGACCTTGAATACTATCTAGCAATCTTTCTAACTGTACGTATTCACACACACATGAAGACTTTTACCCCATTTCAAATGGGAAACCAAGGCACAGAGAGTTTAAGGAGCTTGCTACAATCAACACAATCAGTAAGTGGATTTGAACCCGTGCAACGTGGCTCAAAAGCCCATACTTGTAACCACCACACAAAACCTGTTATCAATAAATCCTTGTTAAAATAATGAACTAAGTAATTTCTATAAGGTGTGATGAATATTGCAACATGGGAAATTTCCCAACATGTTACCGTATTTTGCACAATCTATAAAATATTTATGGAAACTCATTGGCCATTAAGAACTTTATTCATTCTCCACCTCTGTCTAAACTATCCTGACTTTTGCAAGCACAGAACGGCTGACCTCTAGAGAGAAGGCCTTAGGGTCCGGCCCCATGACTTAGCAGTTAAGTGCGCGTGCTCCGCTACTGGCAGCCCGGGGTTCGGATCCTGGGCGCACACCGAGGCACCGCTTCTCCGGCCATGCTGAGGCCGCGTCCCACATACAGCAACTAGAAGGATGTGCAACTATGACATACGACTATCTACTGGGGCTTTGGGGGACAAAAAAAAAAAGGAGGAGGAGGATTGGCAATAGATGTTAGCTCAGAGCCGGTCTTCCTCAGCAAAAAGAGGAGGATTAGCACAGATGTTAGCTCAGGGCTGATCTTCCTCACAAAAAAAAGAAAAAAGAGAGAAAGCCTTAATATTCCTGAGTGCAGACTGAAAGACTATCTCCATGATTCGATACACATTTTCAACATTTTAATATTAAAGAATCAGGAATTTTCTATGCCAAGAATATGCAAGTGGGAAGTCAGAGACATTTCTCTATTCTAGGATCCTGAATTTATTGTCAGAATCTAGTTATTTAAAGAGTTTGTTTCTATAACACATTCGTATCTCTCAAATCCATCCTTTTCTCTGCACCTTCACTTCTGCAGCATGAGTCCAGGTCCTTTTTCTCTTCAAACAGCAAATTGTCATTATTTCTAGGTGTCAATCAGAAATACATTGAGTACGTATACGTTCACATAAGAACTTGTACACAGTGTTCATAGAAGCATTATTCATAATAGCCCAAACTAGGAAATGACCCAAGTGTCCTTCCACTGATGAATAGATAAATAAAATGTGGTACATCCATCCAATGGCATATTACTCAGTGTTAATAGGAAATGAAGTATAACACATTACAACATGGATGAACCTTGAAAACATTGTGCTAAGTAAAAGAAGCCAGTCACAAAGGCACATGCTACATGATTCCATCTATAGATATTGACCTGAAGAGGCAAAATTACTGAGACCTGAAGCAGATTAGTGGTGGCCTAGGGCTGCAGAGTAGGGTGGAGAGTGACAGCTAAGGAGTATGGGGTTGTTTTAGGAGGGGCAAAAATATTCTAAAACTAGAATGTGGTGATGTTGCACAACTCTGTAAATATGTTAAAATCATTGACTTGTACACCTTCAGTGGACGAACGTATGGTATGTAACTTATCTCTCAACAATGCTCTGACAAAGAGAGAAATAAATTGAATAGCTTGGATAAAGAGATGAGTTAATAACACAAAATTATCAACTGTGCAGTTGTTTCTTCTTTATAATATTCTTAAATAAAATATAGAGACTATGTTAATATAAGAACAAGCTAAATGTGAAATACATAATTAGTAACACATTTAAGGGCATCTTTTTCATTGTTTCATTTACATTTTTTTAACCTTTAACTCGTCAATTTTGGTGAGATATGAAAATTAACAAATAAATAGCTCTCTACCCCCCAAGCCCATCAGTGATGCATTTCCCATTTCTCCCTCCTGTGAATGTCTCTTTAATTTAAGTATTTGGAGGATTCTTTTAATTTAATAATATGTTTTCCTTCAATTATTAAAATAAATTGTAAGTAACAGTATTAAAAATCCCATGTTGACAAATGTATAAGTAGTGATACCTCCAGCCTTAAATTGCTCAAGGAAACAGATGTTTCTGGACAGAGCTTCTACTTGATTGATTTTATGATAGGAAAAAACACATGCATTTTAGGGCCAATTCCCTCATTGTGTAAACTACTCCCTGGGGGAAAATAAGGAGTTATATTAACTCTTTTGAGGAAGGAGTAATTGAAATAATAACCTAGTGACTTAGAAAGAGTTACCTTCTAAAGCTGCTAAAGGAAACGAAATAGAGAATTGCAGTTTAGCTGAAAGAGGAACTCTAGTTGCAGCCCTGGGAACCACCGAATAAACACCGAGTGTGCCAGGGCCTCGTGCCCACTTAGTTCCTTCCTTCCCCTCTTGTGGGTCCTTCCCTCCCTCCCTCCTCCATCACCCCTCCCCCCTCCCTTACTCATTCTTCTATGTCTCATTCCCAATGAACATACTCTGAGACCCTGCCACATGCTGGACACACATTCCTCTTACTGTGGCAACACTCACTTCTCATTACTTGGCATGTTTATATTCATTACGTAACATTCAGCTACTGCTGTTTATTCAGAGTATTGGGCAATGTTCCTCTCCTCTTTCCCTAATTTATGTCAACTTGTTATAGGACGTGGGCTGCAGCATTTTATCCCTTCATTTTCTGAGTAATTATCTGATCTTAGAAATATCTTTCTAAGTCCCAGCTGATGCATCTTAATAATAATAATAGTATTAATAACATACAGTGTTCATGGTTATTACGCAGATAAACGGTTTAACGTATGGAGCTTAAATCACAGCTCATTGTAAAGGTTCAATGACACTCTTTATTTATTTTTTTAATTTTTTTATTATTATATTTTATTTTTTTGTGAGGAAGATCAGCTCTGAGTTAACATCCATGCTAATGCTCTTCTTTTTTTTTTTTTTGTATAATTTTATTTATTTATTTATTTTCCCCCCAAAGCCCCAGTGGATAGTTGTATGTCATAGCTGCACATCCTTCTAGTTGCTGTATGTGGGACGTGGCCTCAGCACGGCTGGAGAAGCCGTGCGTCGGTGCGGGCCCAGGATCCGAACTCTGGCTGCCAGCAGCGGAGCGTGAGCACTTAACCGCTAACCCATGGGGCCGGCCCCAAATCCTCCTCTTTTTGCTGAGGAAGACCGGCTCTGAGCTAACATTGCCAATCCTCCTCCTTTTTTTTTCCCCCAAAGCCCCAGTAGATAGTTATATGTCATAGTTGCACATCCTTCTAGTTGCTGCATGTGGGACGCGGCCTCAGCATGACCGGAGAAGCGGTGCGTCGGTGCGCGCCCGGGATCCAAACCCGGGCTGCCAGTATTGGAGCGCGCACTTAACCGCTAAGCCACGGGGACGGCCCTCAATGACACTCTTTATTGAAGACCCTCCGTATATAATATTATACTGGGTAATAACAGTTTCACAAAAGAAATATGTTAGTCTCCAACTGACTTTTAGAAACTTATGTTCCTTATTACTTTTTAAATTTAGAATAATGTAATTTTATTATTTCCTTTATTACATGGCATGTGGCAACAATTTCAAGGAGTTTTGAGCTATTCCATAGGTAAGGAGATTAGTGAGCTATTTCTCCTTGATATCCAATGAATTCCTGATAAATAATTAGCCTCCTCTTTTGAGTGGAGTCCGGGCCCATCTTAATCCTCCCTGGGTCATTGGGCTAATTCCCTGGCCTCCAGTGTCACTACCTCCAACCCACTCTTCCCCCCTTGCTTCTGGATGCTTTCTAAATCCAAATAGGCCAATGCCACATTCTCTTTAAAACTAAGTTTAGCACGCTATTCCGCACCTTCATGACAAAAGTCAAACATTTTACTGCTAGAAAAAGCCTTTGGTGATCCAGCCACATCCTATCTCCCCCACCTGCCCTCCCTGCACAGAGCATACCACCTTGGCCTTCTGGCCTTGGCGTTCTGGTATGGTAGGCTCCCTCTGCCTGGAATGCCCCCTTCTTCCTCAGTTATCAGGAAACCTCGCGTTATGTCGTACTTGTGTCTTATGGTAAGTGTCATCTCCATCAGCAGCCATCCCTTGTCCCTTCTTGGCCAATAAGCTGCTCCTTCCTCTGCCCTCCCAGAGACCTCATGTGAGTCTTCACATGTTGTTGGAAGAGCGTGTCCTTTGTCCTTTGTCTGGATCCCTGGATCCTTGGCTGCAGGAACTGGGTGTTGTCTGTCTCCTCACTACCTAATGCAGCTAGGGTTCCATTTAGAGTGCTGAATACATAAATGGTTTCAAACTGTCTTCTGATTATCCAAATCTAGATATTCAGCTGACACCTCAAATGACACATCACTGTCTACGTGGACCCAGCTCCTCCTGATTCTGCCCGTCACTGATACTGACTTTGGCTTCAACTCCCTGCTTTCTCCCCCACCCACAACACTTGTCTCCCCTGTCTAAAGTTCATATATTCCATGGTCTGCTCCCATTTTTTCCAGATCCACTGGTTTCTGTTTTCTCTCGTGTGTCCTAATTCTAACAGATCGGATCCCCTGTTCCCCCAAGCGGGCCATGCTGCCCATCCCTTATCTCTTACTCACATTGTCCTTGATGTTTGGAATGACCTTCCTTCTCTCACCTTGTTCTGATTTAGTTATTCTTCTCAAGGCCCTCCTCAAAAACCAACTTCTTAATGAATCTTTCCTTTCCTGATCTCAGGAAATAGGTGTGATTTCCAACAAACTATCTTATTTTATATTACAAAACTCTTAGGTAGGTTAGTACTTCACACCTGAGGGGACTGAGGCTTAGAAAGGTCTAGAAACTTTGAGAATTAAACAGTATAAATCCTCAGATTCAGGAAGCCTGCTGAATGCCATGGTGTGCTAGTGTCTTGACATGAGTACAGCCATGTTTGGCGGCTCCATTGACCTATAGCCACCAGCACACAAAGAAATACAAAGCTGCTTTCTGTGTGGTGGGAACTGGCCTTTTCCCGGGAACTGGCCTTTCTCCCACGGAGGGAGTTGCAAGTTGTAACAGTTCAAGGCTCTTGGAGCGTCGTAGCACGGGATGGACTGGCCATCTGTCCTGGGCTAAGAAGATAACCAAAGAAAACAATGCACGTACACAACTACTGGGCTGGGACGTTAGCCAAGGGGCTCAGTGCACGTACGCCACTGATAACCATGTGTGCATGGAAACACTGGATGCTTGCTCTGTAAACTCTGTAACTGCTTATATAAACTGCTGGAGACTGAGACCCGGTGAGAGTTCCACCTGTGGAAGGGACACCTTGCCCAGGACGTGTGATTCTTGCCCAGCCGCGTCGATTGACAGGGCTCTCCCGGCAGTGGGGCGTGGATATTGTGAGTAACTGATTTGATATAAGTAATTGATTTACTATAAAGTAACTGATTTGATGTGTTCTCTTTTCAGTCAACCTGGTGTTTCTCTTTCCGGTTGATTTGTGTCATTTCCCTTCAGTCGACCTGGTGTTTCCCTTTCCGATCGATCTGATGTTTTTCCCTCTTATTATATGACCTATTCGGATCTGCTGCTATCTCAGCCGATGTGGATATTTTCCCTTTCCAGTCGAGCTGGTGTTTTTTCCCTCTTATTATTTGACCTATTTGGATCTGTTTGCGGACTATCGCCTTTACTATACTCTATATAATAAAATATACCTTCAGTCCATTTGTTTGGAGTGGAAAGTGTCTTTTACATCTCCGATCGAATCCCCAAACCTCTCATAACAGCTAGTAAATGTTTAATAACTGGCTCTCTGTGAAAAGGAAAAGCCCCAATTCATAGTATTTGCCAATCTCCATGGTGTTTCCTACCACAGTGAATTTCAAGCTACCAATGTGATATCATGGGATTTTCTGGCTCACAAAAACGGCTTTTACACAGTGCCGTAGGTTGATACCTGGCTGTCATATTCTTGCTTCAGCATTTTGATATCATTTTTAAAAAAATCTGACTCCACAGTCTTTAAAATTACCATCGCCCCCATATCCCCAAGTGCTAGAGAGATTGCACCAGCCTGTGCCCCCCTTCCATGGTGTCCCCTCTCACTTAGTCATAACAGCAAAGCTGCTGCACCATTCCAGGGGTACCACTGCCCCACTTACCACCAACAGTGTGTCCTTGTTGCTATCTGGCTAGTGAGTGATCCAATTCCAGAACCCCATTCCTAGGATGGGCTTCACATGACCAAATCTGGGGTAACTGTCTTAGTCTGAGTGCCCCAGAAGCCTGAGATAAGGATTTGAGTGCAAACAGTTTATTTGGGAGAGAATCCCGGGACACAGCAGTAGGGGAGTGGGAAATGGGACAAGGCAGGGAAGTAAACTCATAAGAGCCGTGCTATTAAGCAGGTTTCTGTTTAACTGGAGCTCAAACAAGAAACACCGGGAGCCAGTGTAGAAGGCACCTTAGAGGTACCTTTCTGCCCCCCTGGGGGTGAGGGAGTTGGGGGTCCTTATCTACTCTCTGCCAGCACTTGCAGGCACTCTCAGGAGGTATGTATTCCCTGGCACTTCAGGCCTTCCCCAAATGCAGGCAGAGCAGGGTCTGGTGACCAGAAAAAGTCAGCAGGCAAATCATCTCAGGTGGGGGCAGTTGGAGTATGCAGAAAAATCTTCAGTTCAAGGGCATAGGGGCTCTGTCTAACAGACCTATTATACCCCTAATAGGGTGGATGCTGTGGCTTGTTTTTCAATTGACCTACAGACAAGGTTTGAAAATATAATTATAATTAAGAGAAGAATGCAAATTCTTGATAGCATAAAAATAAAACTCTAACTCAGAACATTAGGAGCAGTAGAGGTGGAAAGGTGAGAGAGAGTATAAATACATGAATTTCCTCATCTCCCATATTAGGGAGCCAATAGGCAATGTGTAAAATTTATAAATAATGATTTAGGTAAACAATTTAAAGTCACGAAATCTTCCACCAGCAGAACTAAAAGTAATGTAATTTTTAAAATTAGGAGTTGGAAGAGAAGATACATTTTTATCCTTTGAAAAGCTGCTGTTTATGGTTGAGGAGTCAAGATGTATATTATTTAGAGTTATAACGAAAAGAATGAGAAGAACTAAAACAAACATAATTGTTGTTGGGTCTAGAATATGTACCAGGTGATGGATAGGTGAGTAGGAAAGATGCAGAGACTTTTACTTTTCATTTAATGTTTTCCTCTTGTTTGGATTTTTAACCATTGGTATGAATTACTTCCACAACAAACAAAACAAATGCAAACATACTGTAGTCTAATAACAAAAAATAATTTTTGGAACACCCTTAAACAGAGCACTATGCAGGAGTTAAAAAGAATGAGGCAGAGTCTATACCTACATACATCAAAAGATGGTCAGGATTTATTAAACGAAATTAGTAAATTAAAAGACAGTAAGCACAGGACCCAAATTACGGAAGGGGAAAAAGTACACGTGTGTAGTAACGTGTCGATGTACAAAGTTGTCTGGAAAGATATATACCGTACCAATTTTAACAGACGCTGCCAGCAGGGAGAAAAGTTGGCCTCGGCAGAACACCTCGACTTCTACTTCTCATTTGACATATTCCCTTTGTGTCTCAGATAATAATCTGCAGACCACCTGCTTTAGAATCACCTGGCCTACTTGTGAAAATGATTCCTAAAACCTACTGCAGACCGCGTGAGGACCCCTGGGGTGGAGGTCTAGAATCTGCACTTTTTTCTTACAAGCTTCCTAGTACGTAGTTTTGAATTTCCTCACTTTTCTCAACATGTTATTCCAAAACTATGCAAACACACAGGGTGTAAAGAACAGTACAACAGTATATTGAGCGTCCATAAATGCTCCACTGTACCGCACAGTGTAGACGTGCTCTCTCTCGGAGAGCGGGTGCACATACACGCATGCACGTACATGCTCTCCCGGTGACTGCATGCACACACGCACACACGTTCATGTATGCACACACATTTCGGCCGCACCTTGGAGAGCAAGTGGCAGACATCAGGAATTTCCCCCGGCTTCCAGCACCCGTGTCTACACAGACAACCTGCAGGCGCACACCAGGAACATTTCAAACGCCTCTGCTACCCCAGTCTCCCCTCCCCGCCCTTCCCCGCGCCGCCCCCCTCTTCCACCGTCGCCTGCAATGTTCCCGCCTCCCGAGACCCTGAGGCCCCGCCCCGCCCTTTCTTATTGCCCCGCGCCCCGCCCATCTCTCGTCTCCCCGAGGCCCCGCCCCGCCCTTTCTTATTGCCCCGCGCCCCGCCCATCTCTCGTCTCCCCGAGGCCCCGCCCCTCCACATCGCCCCCCCCCCCCCGCACCCCGCCCATCTCACGGCGCCCCCTAGGCCCCGCCCCCGGCCCCCCCGCCCCCGGCGTGAGGAAGGGCTGCGCGCTGGCACCGGGGGCGTGGCTTCGGCCGCGCCGGCGCGCGCCGTGCGGAGTCTGCGGCGGCGGTTGGCCGTTGGCGCGGCTTGGGCGGTTGTCTTGGAGAAGCAAGATGGCGGCGACGGCGGCCGCGGTGGTGGCAGAGGAGGACACGGAGCTGCGGGACCTGCTGGTGCAGACGCTGGAGAACAGCGGGGTCCTGAACCGCATCAAGGTGGGGCGGGGGCCGGGCCAGGCGTGACGAGGGGAGGCCGGCGGCGTCCGTGCCGCAGGGCCTGTGCGGACGGCGGGCGTCACAAAGGGACGCAGGGAGCGTCGGGCTGGCATCCCGGGCGGGGGGCGGGCCACCTCCAGGCGGACCGCGCGGGGGTCGAGGGTCACTCCCGGGAAGCTCCGGCCGCGCGGCGGCGTGCGGGAGAGGCGCCCCGGCCTGGACTCTTCGTCCGAGGAGGCCAGACCACCGGCTCCCCGGGCCCCCACCCCGCGTCCGGGGCTCCAGTCGCCCGCTGCCCCCCTGAGTCCCCCCTCGTTCGGGGGTCGAGTCGCCCGCTGCCCCCCTGAGTCCCCCCTCGTCCGGGGGTCGAGTCGCCGGCTGTCCCCCGACCCCGCCCTACGTCCGGGGGACCCAGTCGCCCACGCCCCCCCCCCCCCCCCCCCCGCCCAGCTCGCTGTAACCAGCTGGGTTGCCCGTGTCTGGCGAGGTATTTCTCCAGGTGGACTTCTCAGACATTGTCGTGGCTCGTAGGCACGATTAGGAAAGGGAGAGCAGAGCTAAAAGAGTGATGGTGCTGAGAGAAGATGGAGGGGAGCAGTGGTAGACTTGGGGAACGGAGAGCTAGTTGACTCTCTTTTCAGAATGTTTCAGGATGCTTTTTCCACATCTCTCTGCGTTATCGTCTGGCTAGTTTTCCTTTCGTTTGGCTTCAGGTGGTGTGGATGGTGCCTATCTTAGCAAGTATTCGCTTCTTGTCATGAAAATCGTGTTGAGATAATTTTTGTTCCTTTATCCTTCTTTTTTAAGGCGGAACTCCGAGCAGCTGTGTTTTTAGCGCTAGAGGAGCAAGAAAAAGTAGAGGTATGAAATTGACAAATTTTAATGTGACTGTATTCGTTGATGTTTAATTTCTAATTACTTAAAAACCGTTCTAAAATATTGTTTATAGTAGCATATAGCCAGGGATAATTTTGGACTATTAATGATTACATTTTTTACTGTTGAGAGAGAGTCAAAATTATTCTCTTCTTGTGTATGTTTTAGAATTTTGGAATAATTTAAAGAAAGTTAAGGTACCACAGTAACTCTGAGGCTGGTACTAAATCTTAAATGTCATAGATCTCTTTCCATAGGGGAGATCTGAGACACAAGTTCATAGGAGTTACACACAGAAATGATTCTGTTGTCAGTGAGTTTACTTTCTTGCAGGATCCCTCAGAACCTTCAGTATGCTAATGTTCATTGGGGAATATAGTATGCAACTTTTCCCAAAATTATCTGATCACCTAGTTGTTTTAAAATCATGTAATCTTTCTTATTGTCAAAAGTCAAACCACTTCTCTGTACAAGCGTATTTCGTTTTTTCTCTCTACGCTGAGTCCCATCACCATCCTGAGTAAGTGTCTTGGACCTTGTCATCAACAAGAATCACTCCATAATCAAGCTCCTCACCTTGCCCTCTGACAAATCGCTCCCCGCCACAGCTCACTTCTTTAGACCTAGATGCCTGCTCCTCTTTAACTCCATGGAGCTCTTCCAGGCATTAGTCTTCTCTTGGCTGTCTTTTGTTCCTGACTGGTCTGGATGCCATGGGCCATATCTCAAAAACCCTAACTACCTCGCCTTCCAGCCATACTTGGTCTGGGAAAAATCCTAATGGTCATTGAATTTAGCAAAGTAACTCCCTTCCCTGTTCGTGCATGTGCGTGCTAGAGCAAAGTCACCCAACGCTGTGATTGCTGATGTTGCTAATTGGTGGACACCGACCTCAGTGAGGTCCTGAGCAGACCTGGCTTTCTACTCTGTGCTCAGGACCTCCTGTGGCAGCTTCACTGTAGCCCGTACCTCACCCCTTTGCTTCCCTCTCCACAGACGGTCTTGTCTGTTCCTTCAGGGGAAGTAGAAGCACCAGGGCCTAACTTGCTGTGTCCTCTCCCTCAGGCTGTCACTCACCTCAGAAAAAGCTACCCTGCATCTGTTTGTCACTTTTCCTCCTTCCTTCCTGCTTTAGTAGGGGAAGCTCTGTCTTGTCCAAGAAGCATCACTTTCTCTGGGTTTTGCCTTCCAGGTACTGTCAGCCCCTCAGCGACTTGCTGTATCTTTGGCCTCCTTCTTTCTTTTGGCTCTTCTCTTGAGGATGGAAACATGTTTACAGCTCTCTCAAGGAGAAAGCTGTTCCCTTGACTCTTGTTCTGCTTTTAATACCTCTCTATTTTTTTCCCTCATGGCCTAGGTTTGAAAGAATGTGTATGTCTTATACCATTTCTTATGTTCTAGGCACCCTTTAATCCATTAACGTCTTAAATCCAACTCTACTACACCAAAGTAATTTCTCTTGCTGCGGTCAAGAAGAATCTCCTGATTGAGTCTATTTTAGTTCTTACCCATCTTAGTTGCTCTTTGTGGCATTTGACATTCTCAATTCCTCCTTCCTTCTTGAAAATCTCCCTTGACTTTTGGGACCCTTTTCTTTCTGTTTTCTTTTTTCCTTTTGATCAGTCCTTGGATTCTTTAGCGTGATCTTTTTCCTAAACACCTCACTTAAATCATTGGTGCATTTTCCCGTAGTTCAAATTCTGTGTTCTCTCCCTGGATGACCTCAACCACACCAGTAACTAACTTCAGCCCTCTGTCTCTGGTCCATATCTCCGTCTGGAGCTTCAGACCTGTACGGTACACTGCCTCCTAGACTGCTCTTCTTTACAGGGACCATAATTTATCCAAGCAGGAAACCTGAGAGAGCCCCTAGACCTTGCTCTTTTCTCCGCGTGTCCAGTAGGTCGCCTGCTTCTGTGTCTGTCAGTTCTGTATCTGAAATGTACAGCTGCCCACTTTGCCTACACTTAGTTATCTCTTTTCCAGATTACTTTACCGTTTCCTTTTCTCCAGTCTCCCCTTCACTGGTGTCCCTCACCATCTTCCTGAAGTCCTTTCCCCACATTGCTCCCAGCTGGGCTATTTACAGTACACATCTGATCTTGTCCCTCCATTTTCTTTAATATTTCAGTTTACTCAGCACCGTTTTACATGCCCATCGGCAGTGTATGAGACTACCACTATACCTGTAATTCACGTGGTCTGCTTAAAGAAGCTTTGATGTGCTAGAAGTATTTTTCTATATTTATTCAAATAAATGTGTAATGACAAAAATAAGTAAGTTGACCTCTGCACTACATAAAATCACGTCAGATGCCACTGATGAACTGGGAATCGCAAGTGTATATTCAGAGTCGTGTTCATAGACAGTATGCTATAAGTGGTATAAGATGACAGAGGATCAAACTTTATATATTTGAAATAATAAACAGTTTTTATAAGTAAATTTAATGTCATTTCGCATGAGTATTTGAAGATCTAACTTCTAAAGTAGTTTAATAAGCAATTTATAAAACATTTAGAAATTTAAACTAAATATAAATCTTCATATTTGGTTTTGTTTTATTAACTTTGAGGTATTATTAAATAGCATGAAACAATTCCTGTAGTAATCTATAGTTGTAGAATGGATTTAACCATAATTTTCTGAGTGACAGTATTTTACTTACATCTTTGCCCCAAAATTAAACTTTAATTTCCATTTTTTAGTGGTTTTTAGGATAAACATGTGACACTTAAACAATATTTTATTTTTTAACAGAACAAAACTCCTTTAGTCAACGAGAGCCTGAAAAAATTTTTAAATACGAAAGATGGTAAGATGGTCAGCTTGTTCTTGTTTATTGTCTGTCTCTGAATTTTTAAATCTTGACTCCATTTGGTGGAAATCAGGAATTTCAGATTATTTTTTAAAGTCTGATTCTTATAGGCCCTCATTTTAAAATTGTGTTTATTGTACAACTGTTAAGTTGCTATTAAATATTGGTCATGGGAAATTGCTGGTTGAAGCCAATTTTACTATAAAAAGCAGAACACTGTAATCCATTTATGAAATATCACATTGTCTTACCAATAGTTAGTTCCAGACTAATGATCCTAATGAAAAAATGGGGAGGCTGAGATTTTCGTTACTTAATTGTATTATTCAAAGAGAAGAAATTTGTAATTAAACAACTATAGAAACCTCTTTTCTCTCTTTAATTTCGTTTACTTTATTTCACAGTGTTAGTGCAGAGGCTCCAGGGTTCTTAAAGATTTGCTCACCGCCTCTGTTTCGCTCTTTGCAGGCCGGCTGGTGGCCAGTCTTGTTGCTGAGTTCCTTCAGTTCTTTCATCTGGACTTTACCTTGGCTGTTTTTCAGCCTGAAACCAGCACAGTAAGAATAATGATTTTTACATCTACCTTTGAAACTGTCTTTGATATGGATGAGTTCATTATAAGCTGAAAGTTAACAAAATTTGACAGCTTATAGTGTCTTGCATAAAGGTTTTTTTTTGTACTTGATTATCTGTTTTTCTTAAAAGCCATCTGAGCTGTCAGATAGCTGGCCCCACTGTCCCTGCTTCATATAACTTGAAAGGAGTGTTACTGTAGAGTTAATTTGTTTTGATGTTAAACTACGTCTGTTAATGGAGACTTTGAATATAGAGATTTGGTAAAAGAAATATATAATTTTTCAAAATGGATACTTCATTCATTAGAAAAATGGTCTCTGAGTTTAGAGATGTCTTTAAGTTCTGAAAATATTTTTCTTTAATCTCTGAAAATAATTTTGGTGTATTTTTGTGCAGCTGTATCTTACTTCTGTCTTCTCTAGTTTCAGGGTCTTGAAGGTCGAGAGAATTTAGCACGAGATTTAGGTATTATTGAAGCAGAAGGTACTGTGGGTGGACCCTTATTATTAGAAGTGATCAGACGCTGCCAACAGAAAGAAAAAGGGCCAACCAGTGGGGAAGTAAGTACAATCCTATCCTTTGTTACCTTTTTCTATTTTCTGTTTTAATTGGCTACCTAGTGTAGCCGTGCATGTATCACTGAATACATAGTGAATCAAAGTTTAAATAAGAAGAAACTATCCCTTAAAAACAAAAGGAAACGCACTCAGGTTGTCTTAAGTGCACTTCATAATGAAAATTGGGGCTATGGTAGCTCTGGGCTGCTGCTGCTCCTGCTCTGGGGATTGACACTCAGAGGTTGAGTTCAGGAGCCAGGCTGTGTGGAACCAGTCCCAGCTCCTCCACCAGCTAGCCATCCACCCTGGACACACTACCCGCTCCCGCTCCTCTGTAGAATGGAGCTAGGAGAACCACACGCAGGAGTTGGTGCATGTGCAAGGCTGGGAACATTCAACTAATTGGTAGTCGTCATTTTTTTATTTTAACTAAATATAGTTATAGCTGAAGTATAGGCTAGTTAATAATTTTTTGAACTTAAAGGCTTTTTTAAACTAGTCTTAAAACTGTTTAAGCTGTTTATTTTGCTTAGTTTCTAAACATTTTCAAACTTCAGTTTTTTTGATTAACCATTACCTTTCTTAGTCTTATTCTTTCTTTTTAGAAATCGTGCTAATGAAATTAATGGCCTGATTTCTGTTTACAAACATTAGCTTTACATAAAGATGCTGTTGCACAGATATAGACAACATTGTAATTGTTCCAGATAGCTGGTTAAATGTGTGCTTTTAGTCAGAAGTTCATAGGTAAGAATGTGGAAGGTTGTGGGCTGCTGCTTCTCCATTTGGAGAGTGTCAGATTGTACTTTCTATTAGAATCTTTGAAAATCAGCAAAGCTTGACTGAATACCTATTGCGTCTAAGGCATAATAAATAGATTCTTTTAATTAAAAGATAAAATATAGGAAAGTTACTTGTCCTAGGAGAGTTGAGCGCTATTCAAGGTAAGATAAGCTCACATAAGGAAATGGACATTTGAATGGTAGTTTACGATTATAGAGGAAGTATCATATAATATATGATTAGTTCCAAACATTTTATGAGTAGTGACTTTTAGTTAAAAATGGCAGTGGTTGTTTTATGTAGAGATTTTGTTAAACTCAGTCTTAATGTGAGGGTAGCAGGTCAGTTGGGGGAGAGGACTGGGAAAGGTATTGCAAGAAGGATGTGGAAGCCAGGCATGGGGGCGAGAAGCAAAACCCCATCCGGGAGGAGAGCACGTGTTGTCATCTCAGCTCGTGCATTTTAATTTTATCCAGTCATTCATTTGTAATTATTTAACAAGTTTTTGGTGTGTGCTTATTATATGATGGTCCTTGTGCTAGCTACTAGTGAATACAAAACAAACAAATTTAAAGAACCCCAGTCTTGGTTCCTGCTCTGTCCTGGGCCACAGTCTGTAGGTGGTGGTGACATCTCTTGGCTTCTGTGGCCCTGACCTCTGTCTCTCTCTGTGCCTTTCATTTCCCTTCCTCGCTGCTCTTCGGTTTACCTCACGCAGGGGTGGTTGCCCATATTTTTCTTTCTGGTTTGCTCTCCCTTGCATAGCATTCTGGTAAGAGCATGGCCTCTGGAACCAGACAGCTTGGGTTCACATCCCAGCTCTGCCACACCCTGTGTGTGGCCCTCTTGAGTCCTGTCGGTTCCTCCTATGCAGTGGAGATGAGAGAACTGCAACCTGGTGGGCTTGTAGTGAAGACTGAAGGGCTCAGTACGTGTAAAGCTCTGAGGACAGCGCTTGCCATGTAGTGATTGTATCAAGAGTGCCATGACTGTTATTACTGCTGCTTATCTTGTTACTATTACTGTGTGATGACTCCCTAAGTCCAGCTCAGTCATTTCCCCTAGCTTGAGACCAGAATTTCCAGCTCTTCACAAAACATTCCCACCTGGTTAACCCACTAATACATTTGAATCCTGTGTCAAAAACTGACTTTATTCTCTTTACTTCTTACAAAGTAGAAGTCACACCAGGCCAAAAAAAATCTGCTCTCCCCCCAAAAAACCACTTAGTTTTAGTGTTTCTGCACTTCTCAGTTTATGTTGATTGTGTTCCTTTGACTTCTTGGTTTCAGCCCGAGGAATTGCCTCTCCTCTTGTGCCCTGGGTTCAGTCAGTCTGTCAGTAAACTCGCTCCGCTCCTATACCGGGCAGCTCTGGCAGCAGGTCAGGGGAGAAGGGTGGGTTCCTGGAAAGCTCTCTTCTCTGCTGGACAGGAAGTCTGCCTCACGGTTAGAGATCCAGTAAAAACTTTCCTGTCTAATTGGTTTGACTTGAAAACCAAAGCTGAGTAAATGTATTCTTCAGGACGCCTTTCTGATGGATGGGTCCAGAGCCTCCCTAGTCAGTTTATGTCGTTTCATAGCTGGGATTCGGTCAAATAGACTCAGAATAGGATTTCTGCAGCTTCAAAAGGTAATTGTTTTACTCTCAGAATGCAAAACCATTAAGTTGGACATTTCATCTCCACTTTTTGCTAGCTTTCCCCTCTTGATGTCTGGGTATCTCACTTGAACAGTTCGTATATGTGTGTATACACATATAAATATTAGACAAATTAATATTTAAAATAGGGAGCTCACAGGTGTCCATTTCAGCCCTTCCATCATTTACTGGTGTTCATCACTTTGGGAAGAAACATGATTTATAATGAAAAATTATAGATGTTATTGACCTTTGTTTTGACTTTTGGTGCTGGAGAAGAAAACTAGGTGTGGATTAGCCCATTGAGCTCAGTTAGTGATGCTTTTACCAAAAGTGCATTTTAAAACATCCTTCAGAGTCAAGTCGCTGTGCCCCACATCCTGTGACGTGACTTTGGTTGATTTTGGTGGATGCTCCCCAGCCGTAGATAATTAAAAGCACTTTGTTTTCAAAGCTCCTCAGTGAGCCATTTTCATTCCCATGAGCATCTTACAGTTGGTCCCCATCCCTGTTCAGCAGCATCATTTCTTCCTAGATCTTCTCATCTTTTCAGTGTCTACTATTCACTGTTGCTGAATTAATTTTAAAATTCAGCTCTTTATTCCTTTCCTCTTTAAAAATTGCATTGACTATATATAATGGCAGTTAATCTCCAGCTTCCTCAACTTTAAGATCCTGCATGATGTGGCACCAACCTGTCTTTCTAGCCTTATGCCTTTTTTTGAAATGTGAAACGTTGTACTTAAGCCACACTGAGCTTATCCTTGAAAGTGACTTGGTTTCTTGCCTTCTCCTACTTCTCTACCTGAAATGGTACATCGCTTCCCTGCCCAGCTGTGGAATTTTATCATTCCCATCCTCTCTTCGACTCTGACTTTGGGAGATGTTTCCCTTTGTTCTTCCTCTCGGCCTGCTGGCAACTGTTGTAACTGAACGCCTCATCTGCATGGCTGTAATAGTTAGTGCACTGCCTTCACCCTGTTCCTGCACCGTACCACTGGGGACAGGGCTTTGTCTGGTCTTTGTGTCCCTTGCAGGGCCCAACAGGGATTCTTAACAGATACGTGTGCAAGGTCAGTGGGAGACTTTTGAAGGCTTTTGTGCAGGAGGAGTGCTCATTTGGAAGACAGATTTGTGAAGGTAGATTGGTGAAATTGAAGGAAATTAAAAGACTAGAAGAAGTGAAACCCATTAGAAGGCAAATGTAGCCAAGAGTGGCAGCAGTAGGAACAGACAGATGGGCAAAGAGGGTGCCTTTTCCAGGCAGGACTGAGGAGATGTGGTAAATTCATATTTGGGCAGAGGGACAGGGCTTAGAGGTCAATATGGGAAAAAGAAAAGCTTTCAAAGGTGACATTTAGGTTTTTAGCCCAGAGAAGATGATGCCATTGCCAGAAATAATGGGACTTGAGGGAGAGCAGAAGGTATGAAGAGCAGCACATTTTCATATTCAAAAAGTTGTAGTTGTTGAAAGGATTTTTGTAGCAAAATAGCCAGTATTTAATATGTGCAGTGTATAGAGCTTGTGATGATAGAGTGGATGATTTTTAGGAGATGATTTTCATTCAAGAAACCTGAAAAAAAAATTCCTCCTTTGCGTTTAGCATAGTGCTGAGAACCCAACAGTGTCTGCTCTGAAATTTGTGTTTCTGTGGTGACAGGGTGCGGTGAGGCAGCTGGACAAGAATAAGTGCTTAAGAAGTGACAGGAACCATGGGAGTGAGAAGGAGGGAGGCCAGTTCGGCCGTTTGAAGAGGGCACATGTTTTATGAGAGTGTTGCCATTGGATATTTTTTCTTGAGACAAAATGAAGTAAGGAAGCAAATCCAGGGAGGGGAGAAAGAGTAGATCTCTGTGGCTCACAGGACAGTATTTGTGTCAGGTTGGGACAGGGAAGTGAGGAGGTTGATGTCTGTCTTTTGAAAAAGAAAGTTGGAGGCACTTTGAAATGCTGAGGGTAGCCTGTTCAAGGTGATTGAGTGAAATACTTAGCAGGTAATTAGAATCTGTGTTTTGCTTTGTTTTTTTGGTAAAATTAGGGGAAAATCTAATAAGGATATTTACATTAATAGGAAGAAGTAAAAATACCAACATTGTGTAGTAATTTTAAATGCTAAAATTATATTGAAGTATAATTAGTATATTCATGTTTTATAGTTAAATATGTTTTAATATAGTTAAATATGTTTTAATTTTAAATTGTGAAATATTTTAGGGTGCACTAGATCTGTCTGACGTACATTCTCCACCAAAGTCACCGGAAGGAAAGACAAGTGCACACACAGCTCCCAGTAAGGTGAGTCAGCACGGGGCACTGGGGAGCCGAGACTAGGACTCCAGGGGGGTTTCCTCTCTCTAGTCTTGTTACAAGTTGTGCTGTGCTTTTGTAACACGATACTCTTTAGTTTCTTGAAAGTGCTTTTTTCCCTTTGATGAAGTATGTATTTTTTTTAAAATTAGTTCTTTTGCTTTGTTGGAAGTGTTTTGAATTTTGTATTGTAGAAAGGAATATGCTGTTAAATAACAGAATTGTAGGATATTTGGACTCATTTGGTACTTTGAACACTTTTTCCTTCAATTAACAAGGAGGTTTACTTAGTTTTTGTTTATAAATTCCTAATTTGAGAATATTAGGTTCTAGAATAAAAAATTGTTGTGTTCAATATTGTAGACGGGTGGCTAGATTTGGAATTGTAAATCATGATGGTTTTTTATATTAATAAGCTGTTTTTTGAGGATTTATAAGAAAATATATGTGCTCTAGTTACGTGTGTGTGTGTGTGTGTGTGTGTGTGTGTGTAGTTAAAGTTAAGGCCTTCTGATTTCAGGGATTTGGCATTTGGCATAATGGAGAAAAAATTTGAGTGGAACACTTTAAGTTGAAGTCAAGGATATATATACTAACAGGAACAGGTGGAAAGATGCTTGTCAGGAAATATGCTGTCTCCTGCGACTGGCTGGAGGCCAGCCTGCAGTGATAGCACCAGCTGTCTCCCCAGAGCCTGGTTTGGGCCGATTGTGTTGTGTGACTGTTCCTCTGATGGCCGTTCGACAGGAGTCAAGGGACGCCCTGGAGTACCTTCCAAAAGTGATTTCTGGTGCTGAGTTGACTTGTAGATTAGATACAAGTTGTATCTTTTTACATTTGGTGAACTTCTAGAGGGTAGAAATTAGGCTGCTTTCTTCTTCACATGCCTGGGCGCAGACACCGGTGAATGCTTCCTGTTGTTATTTGTCACTGGTTCTTTGATGTTGTTCTCCTTTTTATTTTTTAAATTTAGAAATCAAAGGAATTTTATGCTTTATTTCTAACCAGGAAAAGAGACCATCATAGCATTGATAGTTGTTCCTTTTCCCTGAGATCTAGTTAGCCTTTTCTGTAGGGAAGGTTTCTCCTCGATGTTCATGGGAGGCTGTAACCACGATAACAGAGAACGAGATCGGGAGTAAATTTAAAAAGGCAATTAAATTTAAATTAATTGCCAGATAAAAGAACCTTTGTAAAAAAGCTTTGCTTTCTGTGAAAATATCTGGCTTTAGAGGGATTAAAATAATGCATATTCCAAAATACTTAGCAGTACCTATAGCATTGAGCTATTTAGAAATTCTCTTTTTAGCAAATTATTATTTTTTAAAGCAAATTAGCAATACTAACCTTCTGCATATGGTGTGTCTTCAAGATAAAATATCGTCTGGTTTCCGTATTCTCTCTACGTAAATTGTTTTTTAGATCTAAGAGTTATGATGAGAATCTTAAGTTGTGAGTTGGTTAGGAAATGTTGCTCTAAATACAGAGACGTGATGGTAATTTTTAAGATTAATTTGGAAAGCAGTAATCTGTTCCTAGGTGGTATCACAGTGCTACCACCTTCTGATGGTTTTCGTCAACATAGCCTCGGTTCCCAGCATCCTAGGCCTGTGGTAGCAGTGGGCACTTCCAGAACACCATAGCTTATCTCTGGTGGAGCTGGGGCAGGATCTGTTTTAAGATAAGGCTTTCTTTTGTCAATTAAAACACAATTCCCCCATAGTCCTAAAGGATCTGGATTTGAGATTCTGGTACTTGCCCCACTCTTTTCTCGCCAGCTTTTTTCTGTCTCTCAGTGGTCTTTGAATAATTTGGGGCTTTAAGAAGGGCCTATGCCTTAGGGCACCTCATCAGTCTTGAGAACACTAGGGACTCTGGGAAGTTGTGGCCAAGTATAGAGTCCAGCCTGACCTTTAGGAACTTACTTTGTGTGCTCCTGAGGAAGGTAGGGTCACGCCAGGGCAGTTCTGAAAGGAAGCTGCTTAGGAGTTCAAGCCTGACTGTCGTAGAATGCTGCTGAGTGGAGCATGAGATGAGTGATTCTCCACACAGCAGAAGTGGAACAGGGAAGGCTGTAGTATCTACATCTGACTGCGTAACTGTTGTACGGAGGACTTAAACGTGGTTGAACCACTTTAGGAAGAGAGTTAAGAAAAGACATAAAAAAGTGAGTTTCAAAGAAGATCATATTAATTAGATTTTCCATTTTTAAGAAATTTTCTAATAGGAATCTTTATTAGTTTGGTTATGAATTAGTTTATTTTTACAGATTTATATTTTGTGGTAAAATGTCATTTTATTCTCATGCTCAGATACCAAGGTATAGAGGACAAGGTAAGAAGAAGACAAGCGGGCAGAAGTCTGGTGCCAAGGTAACATGTTTACAAGGGCAGAGGAAGAAAGCAGCCTATGCTAGAGCAGACCCCCCGCTCTGTGTGGGCCTCCTTGTGGGCACTGCGTTCCTATTGGCCTAGGCTTAAGTTTTCTTTTGAAATGTCCCTTCCTTTTATCTATAATCAGAACATGATAAAGTCATGGTGGCATAAATCAAAAAGTAATTGGACTTGCAATTTTTACCCAGGTGAAAATCATACTGTTGTATTTTAAAACTGTACTGTCAGTTTTACTTTGAGAATTCCTTATTATGTTTGTTGGCAACAAACAAAATTGAAAATATTTATTTTCCTTTTGAATGGATGGTCATATACATATTCTTAACATTATGGTTTTTATCTGAGGTAAATAAAACATCAAACTACATTTTGGATAAGTTCCAATCCATAAATTAAAGGCTAAACTCAGCCTTTCCTTCAAGATATTTTTGTTTGTGTTGAGCAGCTGATGAGACCATTGCACATTTGTTAACCTTTCCGCCACACCTGGGCTTACGGTTGACTCGCAGTGAAACGCAGGTGTGGAGCACTAATGCTGCAGTGATCAGTGCCTGGGCTGCTTTTGTTTCCTCCCCACAAGATCACAAAAATTGACTAAGCCAGTAGATTAGCTGCATATAAAATTTAAATATTAGAGGTCTTAGAGGCATTATTAATCAGTACAGTTCTTACACTTACTTAGAATAAGATAAAACTACCTTTCAGTTCTGTGAGATTCATTAGTCCTTGTGGAACCTTGGGTTATGTATAGATTTTTTCACTAAGTCAAGGACCTCCAAAATTAAAGGGTTTTAAAAAATCATATTTGCTATGTTATTTGGCTTTAGTTATGGTGGTTTCAATGGTAAATTCCTGTTACTGTATTTGTTCACGCTGTTCTTTATGCATTATTACGAGAGAAGATGTTTCAAATGTTACTCAGCAAGTATGTTTGAACATTCACATAGTGAAAGTCATTGTGTTAAGTGCTGTGGGAAAGAAATTTAACATGGTTCTCAATTCAGTGGTCTACAGTCTGATTAAGAAAGATAATAATATAAAACAGCATTTTTTTTTTTTTTATTGTGAAGAAGATCAGCCCTGAGCTAAGATCCATGCCAGTCCTCCTCTTTTTGCTGAGGCAGACTGGCCCTGGGCTAACATCCGTGCCCATCTTTCTCCACTTTATATGGGACGCCACCACAGCATGGCCTGACAAGTGGTGCGTCAGTGCACGCCTGGGATCCGAACCCACACCACCAGCAGGGGAACACGTGCACTTAACTGCTGTGCCATGGGGCCGGCCCCAAAACAGCATATTTTTTATAGATGCTTTTAGTCATTTTCTTGTACTTTTTTTAGAAATTAAAAGTGTATTTCATAGTGTTAAATTTTTATACTCTTATTGGTGTCATGGGTTTTAAAGAAGTTAAACCATCTTGAAGAAGTTGACTCAGAACCAAAGCACACTAAGAGACACACGTGCACTCTGTGTGATGGAACGCAGCCGCGGTGGCCCTGTGGCGGGCAGGGCCTCCTGTGCTCCCTGGCCTTAAGGGCTGACTGAAGAATCTGTGAGGGCCGTATCCTGGACTTGGAGACTGTAAGTCGGGCCCCTCTTATTTCATTATTGGATTCCTGAGCCCAAGATGTTTCCTCAATCCCCTGGAAACCTTCTTTCCTTCTACTTCCCTGCTCATGTTTCTGAATTGCCTTAAATGAAGTCTGTATCATACCCAGCATTGCCTATTTCCAGCCTGATAGATAAGCCCTTAACTCTTCATCCCTATGTCTCTCTGCTTTGCCTTGTGCATGTGGTAGATTCCCATATTCTTAATATCCTAACATTCTTAACATCTTAATAATCCCAATAGCAAGCTGCATTTGGTCTTTGAGATTGTACACAGCCAGACTCCAGGGGGAGCCATTCACATGGTAGGTGAGTGGCATTTCCCAGCTGGGCAAAGCCGTAAGTGGTAGCCCTGCCTTCCGTGAACCAGGTATGCAGTGCAGGGACCGTGAGCGGAGTGGAACAGCAGGAGAGCTCTGAGCACCCCACAAGGAGCATTGGTGTGTCGTCTTGTTTCTTTTGCATGCAGGAAGGCACAAGTACTCATGGCTCATTTGGAGACCCTTGGTTGTTTTCAGAGAAGCTATATTCATATTAGAAATAAACTTTTAAAAATCACTCATATATATGTATATATACATAGAAAATGCTGATTTGTGCTTACTATTATAAACCTGTCAATATACAAAGCAAAATCTAAGGTTTTTGAACTAATTTAACTTGAGTAAGAAGAAAAGTTACATTTCTTGTTCTTGTTATTGTTGTGAGACAGTAAAGGATGGACAGAAGAGTTGGAATACAAGGTGGATAAATATTAGTTGGGAGGACTTTTTTTTAATGAGTTAAAAATTTTAAATATATTAACACTTCCAAAGTATCATCTGTAATAATGTGTTTCATTTTGTTGTACCAAACATGGTGTTATTTGTCTGAAAAAAATAAGTATATATTAAAAATTAGAACAGACTTTTGGTAGACTCTGCTGACTTAGCTTTTTACCATTCAGCTGAAAAAACTGAATAAGATTAGATATTTTTTGTTGTTGATATTTAGAATAAGCTGCTTTTTATCATCACATTAAATGTAATATGAAAGGTCATCCTTTGTTTTTGTCATCAGGTTTCAGGTGTCTTACAACTAATGTGTACTGAGGAATTTTTTGCTTCGAGTTATTAACATTTCTTAATTCGTTGTTTCTTGTTTTAAAAATTCTGGGATAAGCCCACCTTTGTGTTGATTTAGGGCAGTGATGGGGATCACATTATATGTGTTTATGGAGGGTGTTTCTGCATCTTTTGCAGTCACCTCAGTTTTCTAGACAAGCCAATCATCATGATTCCCTTACACACAAACGCACCAACACCCACCCCATCCTGAATGAACGAGTACTCATGGGTGAGCCACGTTCCCAGCGCTTGGCCCTTAGCAGTTCTGCTGGCCAGCTGCTTCAGATCCGAGACCCGGCATCTTGGTGCTACTTGTCGGCCGAACTCTGAGCTGCTGCCTGGATAGGGTGAGAGACGGGAGCCGCTATGCAGAAGGTTGTTTTCAAATCTGATTTCAAAGCCAGAGATATGGTTCTCTTTTGCATTTATGGGAATTACAGATTGTTTATAGAGCATAGGGAGAAAGTTTCTCTAGAAAAACTTGTGTTTTTAGAAAGGGGGGTTTAAGTGTTTTGTGGCTAGTGCTTTACTTTCTGGATGAGTGAATTGATCTTTTAAATATATGTGTGTGTTAAAACAGTAGTAAAATTACTTCTTTAAATTATTAGTAAGTCATGGATTAAAAACTGCCTTTGGCAGAATGGGGGAGGAGAGCTGGGGGGCTGAGGCATTAAATATTGCATGAATTTTTTTGAATACTTTTGCAAAACTGGTATTTGTCCTTGATGTTTCTCTATTATGAGCAGTGCAGATTAAGCCTCTAGTTTGGAAAAACAAAATTATTTTTTCCATGTTTTAAGATAGTCTAGTGATAATTCAGTTTTTGGCTACTGGAAAGTTAGTTATTTTCACTGTATAACTTCTGTATACTAATTTCTGTTAATCTAGAAATGATTGAAATCTTGAATGTATAAGTGTGCTGGTAGAAAATTAAACATATACTAAAACTTTCTTACAACTTGAATTTACCATAAAGCTTATTGGTCTTGAGATCCATCCAAGGGAATTTAATGACTACTGTAGTGCTGTGTAGTAGGTCTCTCACTTTTATGAAAAGACAGAACTTTATTATAAAGTTTCAGTTATTTATCATAAAAATACCTCTCTTAGTTCCTAGTGCTGCTGTCACAAAGTACCACAAACTTGGTGGCTTAAAACAACAGAAATTTATTGTCTCACTGTTCTGGAGGCTGGCAGTCCGAGATCAAGGTGTCTGCAGGGTTGGTTCTTTCTGAGGCCTGTGAGGGAGAATCTGTTCCAGGCCGCTCTCCAGCTTCTGGTGGTCCTCAGGAATCCTAGGCGTTCCTTGGCTTGTAGACACGTCACTGTGGTCTCTGCTGTCATGTTCACTTGACGTTCTCCCTGTGTGTGTCTATCCTCTCTTGTAAGGACAGCAGGCGTATCGTGCTAGGGACCTCCCTACTCCAGTATGACCTCATCTTACCTAGTCACACCTGTAGTGGCCCCATTTGTAAATAAGGGCACACTGACATACTGGGAATTAGGACTTCAACTTATCTTTTTTGGGGGGACACAGTTTAACCCATAATAACCTCCAAGGCCTCTGAGGTTGTCCGAGGAGTGAGTTCTCAGCGTTGTCATGGGATTTTTTTTTTTGGTCACACTTCTTTGTTTTAAACTATTCTTAACCTTAGCTATTTAGATTCATCCTGAATCTTAACTCCAGTTTATCTCCACCTAGGTGATAGAAACTCAAGTAACTGAAGTTTATGTATAGAAGGTAAAGACCTGTCTTAAGCCATGATAAAGGTTTTTTAAACAAATCCCAGGGTATATATAATGAATGATTTGTTGTTGCTTAAAAGCTTTGGACTCCTCCATGGAAGTTGCTCTTGAAGTTCTGTACTACTTTTGTTTCACCTGCAGAGTATTTTGATAAGTCTTTCTCCTCTTAGTGTGAATTTTTTTTTAATAGTAAAAGTTATTTGGAATTAATTTTAATGAATATTCATTAGTAACCCAGTTGGGTGATGGTCTTTTTGGTAAAAAATGAGCCAAGTTTTAAAGTAATGACATGTTCCTCTGTGGTTTAGAAGTTGATTTTGAGAGCAGTTCCAAAGCAGATTGTTTTTAAGGTTTAATTTTACCCCATAGATAAATAGAACTATAGTTTTAAAACAAACTAATTATTTTTAAAAATATATATTGTGTTGAACATCATAATGTGCTTCTCCATGAAATTTATCTTCCTAAAACATCTTTCTTTCCATACCAGGAGTATTGCTGAAACCAGTCAAAAAATAGTCATGGGTATATATTAATTACTAAGTTGAGATGGTTCATTATGTGGACTTAAATTATGTTGGTAATGTGAATTCATGGGGAAGAAAGGCTTCATTGGAATAATTATTGTTTTTTGTAATGTTGCTTTACACTTAACATTTCAGTTTATTTCTTTTCTTTTTTTTGTGTGTGTGAGGAAGATCAGCCCTGAGCTAACATACATGCCAGTCCTCCTCTTTTTTTGCTGAGGAAAACTGGCCCTGGGCTAATATCTTTGCCCATTTTCTTCCACTTTATGTTGGATGCCGCCACAGCATGGCCTGACAAGCGGTGCATCAGTGCACGCCCGGGATCCGAACCCAGGCCGCCAGCAGCGGAGTGCGTGCACTTAACCGCTACGCCACAGGGCCGGCCCCTCAGTTTATTTCATGTCAGTTATGCTTCTGAGTTTTCTCAGGAGTGTTTTTCTTTTTTTAAAGATTTTATTTATTTATTTTTTCCCCCAAAGCCCCAGCAGATAGTTGTATGTCATAGCTGCACATCCTTCTAGTTGCTGTATGTGGGACGCGGCGTCAGTATGGCCAGAGAAGCGGTGTGTCAGTGCACGCCCGGGATCCGAACCCGGGCCGCCAGCAGCGGAGCGCGTGCACTTAACCGCTAAGCCACCGGGCCGGCCCTCTCAGGAGTGTTTTGAAGGAGAGAATTGATCACTATTTCAGTATTCGTGATTGTACATGTGTCTGCATATCACAAGACTTCAGGGTGTTCATTTCCAAATGCATATACCTTTGAAAAGATGTAAATCAATTTTAAAACATTTATAAATCAGAAATTATAAGGGCGTGAATCTAATTAAGAAATACATAACTATATTTGATAATACTAAGAAAACTTCAAGAAAGTGGTTAGGAAATTTTTAAAATTTTCTGCTTCTTTGAAAATATCCTATGTTGTCTAAAAGCATGCTAACTTTGGATTTGTTTTTCCAGACATCTCTTTTTACAATCATTAATTTATCTGTGTCAATAGCATATGGAATGTATAGTGCTATACAGGGCCCTAAAAATTGTATAGCGTATATCTTGCCTGCTGTCAGCTAATCATGGCCTCTAACTAGTGTAAAAATATAAATGTGTATCTTAATACAAACACAATACATTCTGTCTATACACATATTAAAAGTGAAATCATCCTTAGAGTATCTTATTCTGTAATTTCTAACCCACATTATGACCACCCTGCTTCAGTAGTCATTAACTTCTACCCAGCTGCCCATCCTTTCTTTCTTAACTCCTGGTAATAATTTGACTTGGAAAATACTAAGCTAGTTCACTTCTTGAGGAAATTCATGCCTGGGAAAATCAGTTCCTTCAGATTATGTAGTGAGTAACGGAGGATGGACTGCATTCTCCGTACCGTGTTTCTCATACACCACAGGCACTACTCTCTTTAGTGTGGAAGGTGGAATCTTGGGAAATTGCCATGTTTACCCCACAAACACTGCAATTTCATGTGACTCAACCTAATAGCATAAGTATTAAGAGCTAACTCCAAGAATCAGACTCTGATACCCCTAACTCCCCAGGGACCTTGGCGAATGACTGAAATGTCTCTACATCCCCTTTTCCATATCTGCAGTGAAAACAGAACCTACCCCCACACCATAGGGTTATTTTGAGGATTAAATAGCACATGAAAAGCAGTTGAATGCTTCCTGTAAATGTTAGCTACTTTTATTATTACTCTCATGATTTTTTGGTTTTGTTGTTATCATTTTTATTATTCTTCTTGACATAGACGTGTGTAAGGGCAAAAAGAAATCTGGTCGAGGGTAGAATAAAATTAGGTTGTGAAGGTCAGGGCTAACTGTAAACAAGAAATACAGTATGCTTACAACACCGTCAGATGAGCAGGACGTGAGTAAAGTGCCGGAGAAGTTTGTTCATTGGGTTAAGATACGTAGAAACATAGACAGACGACACGTGTCCCAGGACACTTAAGGGAGGTGTGGGTTAGGGACTTCCTCTGAAAGTGAATTAAGACCATTGCTTCAACTAGCAAATCCTTATGTTAGAAATGTACATGCTAAGGGTGGCATCTTTTACCTTGATGTCTCTTGTATTTGGCACTGGATGGAAAACTGCTATTTTTACTGATGAACACTTTGTTTTAATACTTGGTTCATTTATGTGAAATAATCTTCCTTCTCTTCTTTACTAGTAATGACTTCTTCTATTTACAAGTTGAAAACATATTAAGATAATTTAGAAAGCAATGATATATATGTAAGAGGAGATGGGAAAGTTGTTTATAAATGGGAAAGGTATAGTAAAGATTCTCCCATTTAGGGAGGGAGCAAAGGAATGGTATAAATGTATTTCTTTGACATTTTTCCCCTTCAGAAGTTAGCCATGCTGTGAAGCCTGGGGATGAACTGATAGGTCGTGAGGTTACTCTGCACCTCATGCAGTTGCAAGACTCCACACACACGCGCACACACACACACACACACCTAGATTTGCATACGTTCACATGACTTCTCTTTATTACTTAAAGTATCTTATAAAGTTTCATTTCACCAAGGAGACCTTTTCTGTTTCCTTCTCTCTCTTTCTAGAAGACCAGCAATGATGCTAGTCAGAGTGATACAAGTATCTCCTCGTCAGAACCAAAGAGCAAAAGTAGTCTTCATTTATTGGCCCATGAAACAAAAATTGGATCTTTCTTAAATAACAAGAGTCTAGATGTCAAAGACAAAGCTGGTCTTTGTCCAGATGAAGATGATATGGAAGGAGATTCTTTCTTTGATGATCCCATTCCTAAACCAGAAAAAACTTACGGTTGGTGAGTAAACTGTGTTGTTGGATTATCAGATTAGAGCTTTAAAAATATAATTTCTAAATGTTTTATATTTAAAAAATAACGAGCTACCGGTGGTTCTATAATTATTGAATTCATAATTTCGATTTTGTGTCATTAAAGCTTTTTATGTTTATAAAACAATTCCAGGTTTTAAAAAACCTATATAGTAACGATTTCAGTGGGTAAGTGTGCCTACCAGGTGCCAGGTACTGTTTCAGGTACAGGGGACAGCGCTGATACAGCTGGCACAAATCCTTGCCTCAGGAAGCTTATGCTCTTGTGGACGGAGGCAACAAACAGTAAGTAAGAATCACAACATGGCTGTGTTGGTGACGCAGGCAGTGTAACGGAGAACAGAACAGAGAAGGGAGGGAGTGTGAGTGTGTGGAGGGCATCAGAGAAGGCTTCTCTTTGAGGCTGCCATTTGAGCAAAGAGGTAAAGGAGGGGGGAGAGTGAGTCAGGCAGATATCTGGGCTTCTGGAGTTCTGGGGAGAGGAAGCAGCAGATGCAAAGTTGTGTAGCAGGCCAGAGAATGGCAAGGTAGAGTTGGAGGAGGTGGACTCAGATGATGGGGCTGGACCGACCGTAGGAGCGGTTTGGCTTGACTCTGAGGAAGACTGGAAGCCCTGAGGAGCTGAGCAGCAGAGTGACTAGATCCGACGTGCATTATGCAGGATCACTTGGCTACTGGGTCTCTAGGTGTGGATGCAGGGTTTCCAGGTGGGAAGCTGTTAGGATTATCCAGGTGAGGGATGATGGTGGAAGTAGTGAGAAATAGGTGGTTTCGGATGTATTTTGAGGTTAGCTCCAAAAGGATTTGCTGTGAAGTGTTAGAGAAAAAAAGTAATATTAAGGGGAACTCCCAAGTTTTCAGGCTGAATAACTGGAAGGTTGAAGACACCATTTGTTGAGATGAAGAGTGGAAAGAGCAGATTGGATTGCACAGGTTGGGGATGCGACAGTCTGGAACTCACTTTCAACGTGTTAAGTTAGAGAAGGTTGTTAGTGGAGAGGTAAAGTCGGCTATCAGATATGAGTCTGGGGATTAAGGAAGATGTCTGGGCTGGAGATACAAATTAGGGAGTCATCAGTTTTAGAGAATGTTGAAAGCTGGGAAACTGGAGGAGGTTACCAAGGAAGTGGGCACTGTGGCACCTCAAGGTCAGCGAGATGAGGAGGAAGTGGGGAAGGGGACCAAGACAACCTGGAGAGGGAGGTGTCCTTGAAGGAGGAGGCCGGAGCAAGTAGCCGAATTAAGTTCTGCTGAGAATCAGCCATTGCATTTAGCAACATGGAGGCCAGTGATGACCGTGACGAGCAGTTCAGTTGGAATGGGGCAGGGGGTGTTAAAGGATTAGAGCGGGTTCAAGAAGGAGTGAGAGGAGAGGATTGTAGATGACGAATAATTTTCTGATAAGTTTTATTTTAAAGGGGTGCAGAGGAGTGGGTGGTGGCTGGAGGCAGGGACATGGGGCGGAGAAACACTGAAGTAGGAAAAATAACAGCATGTATGTATGTTGAGAACAGTCCAGTTTTACAGAGGAAAACTCAAAGATGTACAGGAGTGAGAGACAGTTCCTGGAGTGTGGCACTTCAGTGCCCAGCGCGGGAATCCAGTGTCTGCTGGAAGGATGGAGAGTGTGTGGGCGCAGTTAGGGTGGGGTGGATGTGATGGTAGGAGCCTGTGGAAGTTCTCGTCTGAGTTCACAGTTGAGGATGGAGGAGGGGGGTTGGAGATGTGAGGACTGAAGGAGGTATGAAATCAATGTGTGGGAAAGTGAGGAGAGCAGGCCGTCAAGAGGATGTAGGGTGCTGGGCACCGTTAGACATCCGCTTGAGGTTGGTGATGGTGACTGGGAGGGGAGATCAGCTGGGAGGCTGTTCAGGGCTCTTCTCAACAATGTCGTGTCTGAGGTGTAGTGGCCTGGGCTAGTCGACTACTGTGCTGTCCCTTCCCTTTGTTTCTGGGCGATGGAAGGGGCTTCTGATAGAATCACAGACAGTGAAGATGATGAAGAGCAATTTAATTTGTAAGGTATCAAACAGAATTCTAGAGAGAGGTGAGCTGATTTCTCATTGACAACTTACCGCATGACTTGTGATTGATCCTTAGTCTGCACTGCCTTGTAGGTATGCTTTATGATTTTGAATCTATGAAATGTATATCTATTTGCCAACCACTGTGCGCCTATAAGATATATTTAAGTTGCTTATGTTGTAGTGGCAGAATATGAGTACTATTTAACTGTACACTTGTTTCTTGTTAGGAGAAGTGAACCTAGTAAGCAAGTAGGAAGCCTTGCATCGCTCTCTGACGCCCCCCCCTTAAAGAGTGGACTCAGCTCCCTTACTGGAGCCCCCTCATTGAAAGACTCTGAAAGTGAGTGCCCGAAGGGCCCTAGATTTGCTGACTGAAGATGTGGACTTTGAATACTGATGATATTTTTTTCTCTAATTAATTAAGTAGTATATGATCATTGTTTATTTTTTCATAAACGTGTATGTAAAATCACAAAAATAGATCATAATTTTACCACTCAGATATTTCCTATTAATATTTCTTTTTAATATGGTCATATATCATTTTGTATATTGCTTTTCCTATGCCATCAAAATACTTTTAGGAAATTGACTTTTTTGCTGCCTTATATAATAAATAGATAGTATAATTTTAAACGATCTCCCTTTTGTTGGATATTTAGACTGACTTGAGTAGGATTTAAATTCAATTAATTTTTAAAAATTTGTTTTCATAGACCTGTGATAGCACAGTAGTCATCATAGGAATGTTAGAATGTTATTCTGCCTGCAGGAATTCAGCTCTGAGACATATGTTTATACATAGCAGAGAGAGGGATTATTAGCTAGACCTGGAAGAGCCCTCCTACTGCACGACTGACCTTCCTGCCCCTCCCCGCACAGGTGGTACAAGACCAGGGATTTAGAAAGCATGGCCTAAATGTGTAGATAGGTAGATGAACTTCATGTGCTGTTATCATAGTAAATACAGGATTTAATTGGCAGAGTGTTTAGAGCATAAATGTGCCTCTTTTGAGAAAGTTTTCTAAAAAGTAGATCTTTGTTAGGCAATTGCAGTGTGAGTTTTGCAGGATTTTGCAGTACTTACTAACCTTTTTGTATTACATGGTAGGATTTCCCAGGACATGTAAAGGAGATGGTCTGTGGCTTCTCAGCCTCTAGTAAACTAGCCATGTATCCGTTAATACGGCCCACGTCAGTTTCCCTCTTTTTATTCTTTCCTCTGGTTATTGTCACTCTCAGTAAAGGAGTCCAGAATGTCACCGTCATGTCACTCTTAACAATGACTAGCGAGTGAAGATTTAGAGAGGACATGGAAAACTAAGGACTGAAGAAATAAAACCAGTGAGGAGACCAGTTTGATCAATGTAATAGCAATTGAATAGAAACAAAATTTTAGAAGTTCAAAGGAAAAATAAAATTGATGAGAATATTTAGCTGTAGTCCATAAGTGCATACCCAGTAGGGCTTCTTATAGAAGGTGATATCTGATAGTTGGGCAAAAAATTACTCTAACGGTAATGTTCCAATAAAGAATAGTATTATGTTTGGCTAAAAAGGAATGTAGTGCATAATGTAAGCAACCGTTAGTCACAGTTTGTAGTTTTTTCTTGGTTTTTGGTAATTATGTTTCTGTCATAAAGAAATTATACTAAAAAAAAATTGACATGATTTAGAGACTGTTGTAGTCTAAAAGTCAATTTAATGCCAATATTTTTTCCTGTTCACAGGTAAAAAGGGAAACACAGTTTTGAAAGATCTGAAATTGGTCAGTGATAAAATTGGATCACTTGGATTAGGTAACTAGATTTCCAATTTTAGTGTTGATTGCTCTAAGGTGGTTATGTTTTTAGAGTAAAATCGTAAATGGAGTGACTCGATCAGCCTACAGTGAGCACCTCATGAGTAGATGTTTGGATGGTTTGTACGTGTCCAGGGCTACTCCACATGCCAGGAATGGAGACAGCAGCAACACGACGGACTCTGTCCCTGGGGGTTTTAAGTCCCGTAGGGAAGGTAGGCATTAGACGGGTACCTACCGATCCTTGGAGTGTTAGAAGAGTCAGGACACACTGGTATGAGAATGGGTAGTAGGTTGACTTAACCTAGCCTCACCATTCGGGAAGGCCTCTCCTAGGAAGTGACTTCACTGCTGAGACCTGACAGGTAAGGGAGAAGAGAAGAGATTTCAGTTCAGACTGAGAGGACAGCTCGTGCAAAGGCAGAGTCACTTCTCTGGGTGCTGGGGGCACATGGTCCAGGCCCCAGGGAATCGGTCTAAGGGGGAGACAGACTTGTAACAAGAAAAACTGGGCTGTTGTGTTTAATTCTCGTATATGGAGCAGCAGTTTGTTACCTCGAGTGAGTAATTCGTTTCTACCAAAGGAAGAGCCTCAGTGTGAACATTACAGAGCCCTGGGCGATTCGTGGAGAACATGGTTCTCATCCAGTTTTCTATTCTGTGCAAAACTGCAGACAGGTGTGATAGGTGTGCTTTAGGCACACCTGACGTAGCAGCCAACCGGAAGGAGATGGTTCAGCCCAGGTTCTCTGTGGGACGGAAAGTCTGTGCGTGACCCGATGCTTGGTTCTCCCTGGTCTTAGAGCACTACATGAGGGGGCACTGGAGCCCAGCCTCACAGGCAGGCTGGGAGAAGGAACGTGTGGCCCCTTTGTGCTGTTTGCTCCTACAACTGCGAGCATCTGAGTGGGATGGCTCAGAGAAATGCCCCTCCCTCTTCTGGACAAACAGTCTAGAGAGTGGAAAGAACTGGGGTTTGGAAGTGGATAGATTTAAGTAAAATCACAAATGTGGCCCTAATTGGTGAGTAAGGTAGGTAGGTAAACAGCTATTTCCTCATCTGTTAGGTGGAACTAATAATGTCTACCTCGTTTTGAAGAGTAAACAAATAAAATTACAGTGCCTGGCATAGTAGGTGCCTCATACATGTTAGTTCCCTTTTTACGTTACTGTGTTCCCCCATTTGCAGCAGAATAGATGTTCCTTGAGCTGCCGGATTCTGTTCAACGGGACCTGGACTCGCGCTCACTGCTGAGGTGGTGGTGCTGGCTGGCCAGCTGGGTGGGCCTGCTCCCTCCTTCCGTTTGTCTTCCCCCATTGGGTGTGATTGGGTCTTCAGTTAGGACGTTCTTGTCCACAGCCTGATGGAAAGTCTGCGCCCAGGTTTTCGCTGCAGGCGCTGCCTCTATGGACAGCCACATCCGGAGATGCTCTGCCCTCCACACCTCGACAGCTGTCCCGTCCCACTGCGTTCTGGCTTTGTTTGTGTCTCACCTTTGCAGTGTTGTACTCTGGGTTGCCAAGCCATTTAGCTTCTCTGACTGCTCTGTTCTCTGTCAAAGTGAGGGTGTCCCCAGTCTGGTTTTGAGGAGGAGCTGCTGAGAATTCTTGGTGAGGGGAGGGGGTTCTCCTGCCTCAGAAGTTGCTGGTGCAGTGGGACAGTGGTCTGCTGGTGCAGTGGGACAGTGGTCTGCTGCTTCACTCCACTCTAGTGGTGACTCGGATGTACCTGGGGCTGGGACGTTTGTTGGTTATACCGGTGAGACTTACCAGTTCACGAGCTGAAGGTTTGGTCACTTAGATGTTAGGATTCCATATAAATAAGCATTTTTATTTAGTTTTGTTTCATGGCATTGAAACAGTATTATTTTCTGTTTGTTTTTTTATTTTCGTTGTAATACACAATATTCTCAGTACTTTGGGTAATATATAAGTGTTAGTGGACTAGCCTAGGATAATAATGAAGCTAGTGATATGTGCCTGGCACTGTACCACAAAACTGGTGTATTGAATTCATATCTTATGAGGTAGGTTTTATTATTAGCTCCATTTTCACAGATGAAGAACCTAGGTGAAGTAGGTTGCCTAAGATCGTACCACTTTTAGAATCCTGATATACCAACAAAGAGCCCTAACCACTGGATTTTACTGCCTAGACATTATTCAGACATTATTTAAATATCATTTCAATGGAAAAATAAATTCTGAGTTCCAAAGAAACAACTTACAAGTAAAGCTTTAGAGCACAACTTGCTTTGCATGTTTAAAGCGTGGGTTGGCTAACGTTTTCTGTAAAGGCCCAATAGTAGATATTCTAGACTCCGTAGGCCACATGTGGTCTCTGTCACATATTCTTTTTTGTTTTCTTAAAATCCTTGAGAAAATGTAAAAGACATTCTTAGCTCTCAGGTTGTACAGAAACAGGTTGCTGGCTGGATTTGGGCTGCGAGCCAAGCTTACCTGTAGTTCCCTAGTTCTCTATAGACCTAGGCAGTCAGGATCTAATGTTGTGTTCCTGCACATCACTCAGTATTTTGTCTCTGAATTGACTGCATATGCCCAAAGGCGGAGAGTCCACTCTCTCTAATCCAAACTGTAGCCCAGCTCCCACTGCCTGAGCTATTTCCACCTCTGCGCTCTGCGCTGGGGTTCACACGGGCACGCTGTGCCTGGATTGGGCGGCTGCCTCACCGTGTAGGAGTGGCTGCTGCTGTGGACTCCCTTGGCACTTGCAGACCAGCTGGTGGTTTGTTTAATCAGAAGGTTCCACTCCTCATTCTCTGCCGTTCTCTGCCTGTGTGCTGTCTTTCAAGCACTGTACACCCCTTAACCTTTGAGGGCATGAGTCATCTGGGCGACGAATGCAGATAGGCTCTTTATTCGAAAGAGGAAGACAATCGGGAAACTTGATGCCCACGTGCTACTTATTGTCAGGGACTCCTGATTCATTGTTTTCTTCATTTTCCAATATTCTTTCCTCCCCTCCCCGTACAGTCCATCCTTCTGTCTCTCTGTCTGATCTGTAGGACACTTGCCTCCCCCCAGTAACCCTAGTCGTCTCTGGCCTGGACATTGCGGTAGCCTTCTTTGTCTTCTCTTCCTTCTTACCTCCCTCAAGCACGTGTCTTCCTGCAGTCGTTGGAGTGTCTGTGGAAAGCAGAAGCCTGTCCTCTTTCCTCCCCTGCCTCCCCACTTTGCGTTTTGGCTAACATCCTGATCATGATCTAGAGGCCCTAAATGGCCTCTGCCAGCCCCTCTGCTCTACACTCCTTTGTCTTCTCCCCACCCTGCCCCACATTCATTATTTGATGATACACTAGCCTCCTCACTATTTTTCAAATCACTGTGCCCTCGCCCATCTCAGGGTCTTTGCGCACGTTTCTGCTTCTTGCAACACACTTTCCCCAATAATTTGTACATCTGATACCTTCTTTAGGTTTCAACTCAGCTGTCACCTCAGAGAGTTCTTCCCAAACACTTGAGCAGCGTCTAGTTTGTTCAACTGTTGGCTGTCCCTTTCCTCCCACTACAGTGTCAGCTCCCTGAGATTAGAGCTACCACCTTTTCCACTGCTGTACCTCAGGGGACCTAGTAGTCGCTCACGTATTTGACAAATGAATAAATTAGTCATGGAATTTTATTGGAAGAGGATCACCTTGTCTGGCTGCCTGGGCAGAACTTGAATTCCCTCAACAATGCCCCTGACAGAGTCCCGTCTGACACTTCGAAGGATCTGAGGGACAGTATGAGTAGCATCTCTGAAGAGCTCGCTGTTGAGCCAGGCTTCCTCTCCGTGCATGGTCTGCGCTCTTCCCCTGGTGGCCACGTGTGATCCATGTGTGTCTGCCACCTGCCAGTCATTCACACTTTGAGGTGCCTCTCCTGGGCCTCTACTTCTTTGCTTTGAGGTTGACAACCCTGTTTCCTCAACTGTTCCTCAGAAGACATGGAGGGAACAAAGGCTAGTTTGTAAGTCTCAGAGGTGTTACTCTGTGGAAGCCCCGTGGTGCCCTTTTAGACACTGTGACACTGCTTCATTAATCAGGCCCCTCCCTTGTGATGTTACCTTTCGTCAAGCACTTACTGTGCACTAAGGTTTGTTAGGCACCTCACATGCATGAATCCTTATGTTAACCCTGTGTTTGGTGTGGGTTTGGCCATACTTTAGAGCTGAGGAAATAGCCAAGAAAAGTTCCCTGAGTCTCCCACAGTCAGAGAGCAAGAGCTTCAGGGCTGGGCCGGCCTGTGAACCCAGCTCTGTCTGACTGGAGATGCTCTCATTGCTCTGCTGTTGCCTCTTCACACCGCGTGATCATTTGTTTAATGTTGTAGCTGTATTGAGTTGAAGAGTCTCAACAGTTCAGAATGGTAACAAGAGAGGGGGTAGGTGTTAACTTGCTTTTGCTAGATCTCACTAATCAAATATTTGTTGTTAATATCAGGTGATATTATAAATGGTAAAAATACAATAGGATTAAGCTTTTGAGTACTTGGAATGAAAGACTAGATATTAACTACATTTTATATTGTATCATAACTTCAAAATAAACTTAGGTAGTTTATTTTGTCATTGGCTTTCATATATGGTAAAAATATTTCTGATATTTGAGACTTTTTTAATGATACAATATAATTCAGTAATATAGATTTTTTTGAAGGAAATGTGTATGTTTGTGGATAAATCATGAAGTGTGTATATATAAACATGTATATCTCTTCTTAAACTTAACAGGGACTGGAGAAGACGATGACTATGCTGATGACTTTAATAGGTAAGAAAAATAGTTGGGCGACAGCTCTATAAATGGTAAACGATTTCTGAACACAGGACAGTATGAGAGAATTACATGGTGCTTATTTTAGTGTATTGGAAGCCACTTGAAAGCATTTAAGTCTTCACTGTGTTGTGGGTGCTCGGTCTGTCCTCCTTCCGTCTCTCTGCTGGGAATCGTCTACATTCAACTTCAAGAACTTGTCCCTCAAATTATTGTTATGATTCAGATGACATTTCTTAATTTTTTTCAGATAAGTTTTTTTATAAACATAAAGACAGTATCATCTATGATTGGCTAATAATTTGGAAGTAATATTGGTGTGGATATGATTAGAAATTTAAATTTTAAATTTCAGTCTAAGAATCTTATATATTTGACAGTTTTTCAATTTTGGAATTGTTTTAATTTTTTACAGAATAATTTACTATACAGCTTTTTTGAGAGATGGCTGTAGTAGAAAATGTAGTAGAAGAAATTTTGAAAATCTGGGTTTGCTTCTTTCTTGCCATTGTGACCATAGTCACCACTACAAACCTCAGTTTTCTCATCTGTGAAATTGACTTGACTGTTCGTAGTACCCTTGCTAGATTATTTTAAGGGTCAAGTGAGATAATATGTATGAAATTAATGATATTTAATATTTTATATTTTATTTAAAGGATTGAAATAAATATTTGAAAGGTGGAAGAATGATAGTTGCTCTCCTTAAATGTTTATATTCAGAGTCTGTATTTCTCTTTTTTTTCCCTGAAATTAGTACCAGCCATTGCTCAGAAAAAAGTGAGCTGAGCATTGGTGAGGAGATCGAGGAGGACTTCTCTGTGAAGATCGATGACATCAACACCAGTGACAAAGTACAGTGTTGAGCATCGCCCGTAGATGCTGTTTGTGCCGATTTGTTGCCTTGATCTACTGTAAAGCTTCAATAATTTACACAGATTAGGAGAAAAACAGTTGAAATTATGAAAAGGTTATGACAGAGTTACCCGGTCCAAATCTAAAAGAATGTCTTTAATGAATATGTAAGATTGTTTTCAGTAGTCGCTTCCTTTGGTAATTGAGTACTTCTGAAATGTCTGTGTATTGTTACTGGGCATCAATTGCTGTGGGTTTAGGTGGGCCACAGTGGGTCAGGACTAGAGTCAGAATCAACCCCTTCAGTGGTGTGGACAGTTAGTGTTGGCAAGAGGTCGTCTTCAGAGAAGACAGGTTACAAAGTTGGCGCTTGAGTAAGAGCACTGTGAGTGGAGGAGCTGAAGCTGAGACTGGAGTGCAGCGTTGTGAGCTCTGAACAGGCAGGTCAGGGCTGGTGCCAGAAACCCACGGGAGACAAGACAGCAAAAACGGTGTCAGGGTATAAAGTTAGGAGTCTATATCGGAGATCCAAATGTGACATTTTTATTATGCAGAGAGCAGAATCTACTTAGATGTGTATTAAACGTGAGATGTAAGGTAGTATGTCAGGATCGCGTGTCAGTGCCCACAGCAAGCTGTATCCCCAGCTGAGGTGAGCCTGCCTTTGAGGTTGGGGTTTCCTACAGCCTGGAGGTGAATGTTGCTTTCCAGAATGAGAAGGGATTCTCCAGATGCTTCAAGTGATTATCACACAGGGAGAAGGCCTTTGAGAAACTCGGCATTTTATAATGAAAACAACACAATCTGAGCCAGCAAAATCTGGGCTTGCCTTCTTATTCTTTTGTGTACTGTGTTTTCCTAGGCAAACTTTAACCTTTGATCCTCAGTTAGTTTATTCGTGAGATGGAAATATTAATGCCTACCTCATAGGATTGTTTTGAAGGTAGTGATAGTATGTAAAGTACCTTCTCTAATTGCTGGCACATCATAGGCTATTTCTCTTACCTTTTTACCTTATGTTACCCTTAAGAGGCCTAAAAATGTTGCTTTAAAGTTACCAAAGAACTACAGAAGATTCTTTTAACAATCAATTTTCTTGTTAATGCAGAGGTCAGCTGTTAGCTCAGCCTTTTGGTATTATCAGATTTCAAAATAAGAAGAAGGTGAGGTAAAGGACTTTGGAATATGAAGCAGTTTGTAGAGTATAATATTTAAATAATAGTAATAGATTTTTAAAATTATTTGACTCTACTTGCATTCTGACACAATTCTTTTCTTTCTTTTGAACAACAAAGCTTGATGACCTCACACAGGACCGAACTGTGTCCCAGCTCAGTGATGTTGCAGATTATCTGGAAGATGTTGCATAGACATGAAAGAAGGAAGTATTCTAATTGACAAAGGACAAAGGACTCTGATTAGTTCCATTTTTTTTTCCAGACAATCATTCTTTGCTGGAATGTCTCCTCCCTATTGGTGCCTTGTGTTTCAAGAAGACTGCAGATATTTTTAAAATTAAAATTTTTAAAATTAACTTTTCATTATACTAAACAAAATACTTCTTAATTGAGCCCATGTGTGGATTCCTAATTTGGTTTAGCTACATGTTTCTCTATGGAAATTATTTGTGCTCAAATTCATTATAAGGAGCGAAGCCGTGAAAATACCAGTATTAAGACCATCCTAAAGGTGTCAATAAAGCTACAGGCTCACACAACTCTGCATGCGTGTGTGGCTTTAGTCATGTGGAGTCAAAGCATAGTTGGTGTTAGGTGGTTCTGCAGATACTTGGCAAATGACCTGGTAAATTTGTAGTACCGAAGCCTATTACGTAAGTTAAATTTGATATGTCAGCTTTATTTTGTATTTCCTTCCATTTGGAAGGTTTGTTAGACCATTAAGGTTATATTAAAATACTCTTCTGTGTGCTACTTAGTTTTGCTTGTTTTAAAGAAATCTAGAGGTGGTTATGACTTAATTTGTGGAATTGTCTCTGACAGCATTTGCAGTCGCCGCCCCTGTGTCCATGTAAGAAGCTTTAGTCACAGGTTCTCTTTGTTATAGTTATAATTTATTATTTGTAAAGATGCCTTGAAACATACTAAATACCAAAATGCATCTGAAACCATTAAGCAGTGCTTTTATGTCAGATCTGTAAGTTGATTATATTAAAATCCAAATTGGACTGTAACAGTAGTAATGGCCTAAGACCATATCCAGTTTGATGAGCTTTATACACTGTACATAGTTTCATTGTAACCTTTTAAAAATTGAGCCAATAATAGAGTTCCAGACAGTCTCAATTACACTGTATCCGTTGTGCTGCTATTTATGTAGGTTACTGACATTGTGATACTGAAGTGTTGAACAATTGGAAGTGAGCATGCGTGTTCATATAAATATAAGTAAAGCTGTGATTATGTGTTAAATTTTGTACCTTTTTATTTCAATTAAATTATGGCTTTTTATTAAGTCACCTTAATTAATAAAAGGAACATATTAGACCTGATTCATTGATATCAGTAAGTGAGCAGACTTCATGGTTTGATTAATGCCAGCTTTTCATTTCATATTAGCCTAAATATTACAGAAATATTTGCTGGGCCCTAAAATGTAAAGAGAAATGATAATGTAAGGATTAAGGTTATGTAATATTAGAATCTGATTTTATCAAATTTAAGTGAAACAGCCATAAGCACCAAGAGGAAGTAGCACAGAAAATGGGCCAGGGCTGCCTGGAAGCGTCCCAGTCATCGGCCCTCAGTTTGTGGGCCACTGTCTCAGGCTCGGTCGTGCTTTTCATGTGTATATGAGTGAACAGCACTGTGTGAAGATGTCATTATTGCTCAAGGTCCCCGTGTGCTTGTTATAAAATGCATCTCCCTGGCTGGCATCTCAGTCCACAGTCACTGTCTGTAAAGATGAGAGTTCTGTTCTGGTGCTCTGGAATCTGTCACATGTGTGGTTCAGTTTTTATAGTCTTTGATAGGAGCTTGATTTCAGTGAAATGATTTGAAAGTATAGCAGGGATAGCTTTTTGAATCTGTGGAAAATCTTTGACCAGTAGTGTCAAAACTTGTCATTTTTCTATTACCTGGAGAATCTGACCTTTTGATAATATCTGGGAGGATGGGGAGAAAAAGGCCAAATATGAAACATCCTTTGTCGTCACTACATACATCTGATTGAATAATTTTAAGTAACTTAAAATTGAGCTATGAGAAAGTTTTGTTTCCGTGTGTTCCTTGACTAGACAGGTTTTGAGTGTGACTAGTGTTTTCTTTTTGTTAAGAAATACATATTGAAATATTAACCCATGAAATACATTTTTATGCTAAAACCTGTATTTTAGGGTGGAGTTTTTCAAATGCTAGTTCTCATTTTATGGACGATAAGAGTGAATAAAAAGCTCACGCCTTTTGTTCTGTGGTGTGTGACAATGACCAAGCGTCAGGTGTGGGACATGGTTCTTGTTCCCTGTCTCACGGTGGCCTGTCTCCAGCCCTCTTCACCCTCTTCTCCTTGCTCCCTGCCCCAGCCCCCCTGAACCAGCACTTGGCACACAGGCCTGTCTGCCCCTTCCAGCTGCCAAGGTGGGTCCTGTGCTGGGGTGTATTTGGTTCTTTTCCGGATTGCCCTCCCCCAGAACTGTGCCCAGCTGGCCTGTTTCTGTCCTATTCTCAGAGAAGCTCCAGCCTGGAGGTTATGCCCATTTTCCCTCCCACCTTGTCACTGTCACAGCTACCCGTGTATTTTCATCGTCTCTCTCCTCTGTCTGCACTGGGCCTGTGTGTGGTCCATAGCTCCATTGGCATAGGGACTTTTTGACCACTGTATACCGTTGGTACCTAGAACAGCACTGAGCCCTAGGATAGGCTCAGTAAGGGTTCCTGGTGATGTGAAGGGCACTGGCAAGGGGCCTGGGAAGTGTGGTTTCTGCTGGGCAGCTGCCTCCCAAGGACAAGTCCACTCAGTGTTGAGGGGACAGCTGTCCTCACCCTCAATCTGGAGGCCTAGCTTCAAGTCTGAGGGGTGGGCTCATGGCTCAGTAAAGGCCATCTAATGGACACTGGGTCTCTGGCTGCCCTGCCCACCACCAAGGCTAGTTGGAACATTGCTCTTGAAGGAAGTGGACAGTTGTCCTGTCCGTGGCTTGGCGTGAATGCTGACACAGGACAGATGCAGAGCAGGACCCAAGGAGGCTGGGCTGATGACCCTGCTGGACCTGCAGGGAAGGCAGGCGAGGGAAGTCAGCCCTCCTGGAGAAAACGAGCCCCGCCCTTGGGCTGGGTGGGATCCCCACCTGTTCTCTGCCCTTGCACACTGACCCAGCCCTGCCCTCTTGACATAGTCTTTACTTGACATAGTCTTTACGCCCTTCTAGGAAGGGGTGTATTTGGGGAAACCAGTGCCGAGGACATCAGGGAAGCCACATTTACAAATCCTCCATGCCTCTTTCAGAGCTCTGCACGGCCGACCAAGAGGCCCTGCATGTAAGGAGAACAACATGTCACAAAAGGCTGAGATGAACAAACAGAACAGCTTATCTTGGGGGAAACAATTCAGAGAACAAAATAATTTAAAAATAAAAACCTAATTACATTACTAGAGATTTGAGAAAGCTTTTGAACTTAAAAGAGGCTTTTATGGAAAAGGTATAGTGAAAATGATTTTTGAGTAAAAAACTTGGGCTAAGTCATTCAGTACAAGGGCTGAATGATGAGATAACTCAAAAAAGAATTAGTAACCTCAAAGAGAAAGAACTCTGCATGCTTAGCAAAAATGACAAGGATGGAGGCAGAACAGCCAAGAGACAAAAAACGGAAGATTGGTTGAGGACTGCAGCATCTACACATCCAGGACAGAGGTTGCAGGGTTGAAACCAGGGCAGTCAGGTATCAGCAAGGACATCCTTAGGACGTGCTGAGCTGGATGACAGAAAACAAGGCCCGTGGCTAGACACACCTTGGTGAAGTTGGACAATTCTTAGTGTAAAAAAAAAGGCGCTTCCAAGATTACTTGAAGGGAATGAGAATGAGAATTGTCTACCCTGGATGCTAGAAGTAATAGAGCAATGACTACCAACTTAGGAGGAAAAAGTGATTTTTGAACATAGAATTTCTACCCTGCTGAGAAAGGAAGCTTCCTGCCAATCAGAAATGAATCCCAAAGCAAGGTCAGGAGAGTCTGGCGTCTCCCAGGCCAGCGGGCTTACACTGTGTTCCCGCAAGGCAGTGAGAGAGGACCTAGACTCCCTCCCCACCTTCTAGAACATGGCTTTGCCTTTGCCATGACTTTGCCTCGTCTTTGCCTGCCGGCAGAACAGTTCAGTTGTGTGAGATGGGGCCCTGCTTCCCAGAAACAGGAAAGAGAAGACGGGCAGGAGAGCAAGAAGAGAGGCCGAGGGCTTTCATGGGGCCTGAATCTCAGGATGGATTGAGAGGAAAGGGGACAGGTGGGAGCAACAGACACCAGGACAAAGAGGTCCAGACGCCTTCTAAGAGGGTTTTTCTGATATTCTAGCTTGAGGTGTTGGTTGTTTTTGGCAATTTATGCAATCTTCAGATTTGAGGTGAAATTATTTTTTTCCATGAATGTTTAATTTTCAAACACTTATAGTTTCTAAAAAGCCAATTTTGGAGTGTTTTATAAGTTGCCAGACTACTGGATATAGACTTAATCATACTTGTTGTCTTTTAAGTCATTCTTCAATTGTAAAACTGAGTGTTAGCTCTCCTGAAATGAAGATTTTTGATGAATAAGAAGCAGTCACACTAAATATTTTAACCCTCCTTTTTCTGTGTAGCAAAAGTAAAACCAAGGACACAGTATGAATTGCACGGCTTCTAGCTGTGCAGGGGGTCTGCCTCAGGTCTCTAACTCACTGTCGTCTCTCTCAGATTGCTAGCCCTCAGTCTGTTGGCCTGAGCTCTGTTTACCTTACCTGCTCTTTCCTTCCGCTTCCCCTTCACGCCCTCGTCCCCCAGTGCCAGGTGTCTTCACCAGCCCTGCAGCATGTCTCTCCTGGGGGTGACTCCCCCAAGCCCTCCTGCTCCCCGCACAAGGAAGTGGCACCTAATTGTTTCTCTAATTTTTTTTTACATTTTAATGTATACTATTGTGCACAAATATATTAATTACATTTATAGAGGTTAGGTGTATAGGAATGTGAATAACATCCCCCCAACACTTTCATTTATCCTGATTTATTATGGGGCACATTTATTTGACCTACCCCAATTTGTTTAACACACATTTCCAAGAAAATATTCATCAGATTAAAAAGAAAGAAAAAGACTGCCTGTACCTAAAGCTGTAATCATCAAGTTTCTTAAGGAAAATGTATTCCTGGAGTTAAACAACACACTTGTGATTGGAATTTCTCAGCAGAATCTCGAAGTTTGGAACTGCTTCAGCAAATTAACACTCTGTACATTTCAAGAAACATTTGCTGATTGATTATTGTCCAATAAGCCTTCCAAACACGGAGAAGAAGACATGGTCCCGGTCCTGCGATGTGCCACCAGGTCCTTTTTCAGTGAAGGGCTGCCCAGCCCAGCTGCTTGGGAGCTCTGACGGTCCCTCCAAGGACCACCTCAGCTGTAGAGAGCCACATCACCCAAGGTCAACCCCCACCCCTGGTGGCCCTCATCCAGGGACTACAGTGGCTGATCCATGTGGGGGCGTAAAGGCCTGGCCGGCTCAGCCTAAGTCCCAAGGGCCATTCCGGTGTGGAGCACCCTATGGGCTCTGCAGAGGCTGCTGTTGACTTGCCTGGTGACTTCTCCTGCCTCCTCCAACTTCCCTCCTGTCCTACTGCAGGTGTCGGCCCCTAGGGTGCCTCTGAGAAACACCCTGCCTACAAAACTCAGTCTCCAAGAGATGGCTTCCTGGAGAGCCCACTCTGCACCGCCTAGTAACTGGGACTTGGGAAAAGCAACGTCTATGCAACCGTGTGCTGAGGGCTGGAATAGAGTGTGCTGCCCGCCATGCCTCTTAGAAACCTGGCAGAGAGAAAAATGAACCTGGACCTTGTGTGGGGACTGGAAGAGTGTTACGCAAAACAAGAGAGAAGATGTTTGAGGTGATCTTTGAACTTTTTAGTACCCAGGAAAACTGATGGGCTGATGGGATTGGCAGCCTCCTGGATTGGCAGCCTCCTGGAGTCACATGGGATAAGCAAAGGCCCGTTCTAAGAAGGAAGATGTCCCCAAGAAGGAAGTGCGGTGGGGTTGCATGGGTGTAGGAGGCAGGAGCAGAGTGATTGGGTGCACATTGGAAACTACTCCACAGATCAGAATCCTGGATGCCTAACTTACTGGCTGAGTGCTGTTGGGCAAGTTATTTATTATCAGAATTCTCAGTTTCCTCATCTGTAAAAGGGAGAGTAAACCCTTCCTGACCTCACAGGGCTGTTGTATAAAGTAGATAATGCTGTAGAGTGTTTAGCATTGTTCTTGGCAGACAGTAACCACTCAGGAAGTATGAACGATTCTTAGTAAGAAAGTAAGTGTCCTAGTCTTAGTTTTACTTGGATGTTTAGGGAAGGAGAAGAGAGAGTGCCTTGGGCGATCGCTCGGTTTCTGATGAATTTCTCTTCATCTTCCAAGGCCTGATTCAGACGTCACTTCTGCCATCGAGTCTTCTTCACCCCCCTGAGCCACGTCCCGTGTAATGTGTTTCCATGACCTGGTTTGCTCTGGTGTCCCCATCAGTGCTATTGTAACCTGGAGTTCTCGTCATGACTCCATCACCACTTAAGGAAGACTTTGTATATTAACAAAATGAAAACCACCAAACAGTTGCAAAAATCATGGTATGCCATAAAAATTTACATTGAATATGGTTTTAACATCCAAAAATGCGTTGTAATAGGATTGAAAAACAGCCACTCTTGGTGCACTACACACTGAGCTGTCCAGGGATGAGGTTCAAGCCTGAAGTTACATGATGAGCATCTTTATGCAATCCTGCTGCGTCAATCTGTGTGATAAGGATGAGTGATGACACATGAGAAATGGTCCCAACATTAAAAACTAATTGTAACAAAGTACTTTGCAGATTGTACCAAAAATAGTAATTCATGAGTTACATTTTGAATAGAAATAGTGTATAGGCTCTTGCATTATTTGATAATTCAATTAATGGAGAGGAGTTCATCATGTAAACACATTGTAAAAATATTTAAATTAATTACTGATTTGACACAAAATATTGAAAATAAAATAATATGCCATTCATGAGGACACTAATTAAAAACTTAATGAATATCAGTAAAAGATCATTTATATTACTAAATGTTATCAGTCATTGAAAGAAAATTTGAAATGCCATAAATCCTAAAATTGTATGTAAAAAAAAAAACTTGAAAAAGGTTTCCAAAATTTAACAATTCTAAAACTTAAACATTTCTAAAAATGAATTATAAAGATTGATGAAACTCTTAAAATATATCAATAATTGAAAAACCATTTTGATCAATCATTCTAGAGTGAAATTATTTTCTTCTATCTCCATGGAAAGATATTTTAAAAAATCATCCTGGTATGAAGAGGTGATATCAAAAATTATGCCTTTAAAGCAAAGTAGGAAATATGTATTATAAAGATATGTTAGGCAGTTAATAAAAATATTCTATTATTTTCCTACATTTTGTGGTGTTTGTGGTATTTGTCAGATTTTCAGAATTTATAATTTGTTGGGATTTTGTTTCTTATTTGAAATATTTACATTTATAGCTAATTTTTATAAGTAATTTTGTATTCCTTTTCTAAAAGGAGATAATCCCAAAATTTAAGGCTTCAAGCACTACCAAACAAGGCTCTGAGCTATTGAAAAGAAAATAGAGGGGATGGTAAAAATCAGTTTAAATCTATTCTCAAGTAGCATTAGTTGTTGAAAGTATGTGTAGTCTGAAATTTGAGCAGATCCTACACATAAAATAACTTTGAGAAATATTGAAAGTTTCTCTCCTGAAACTCAGATCCTGAGAACCTTTGATGGAAGGGTCTACACCTTACATTATCACCCTCTTCCTCCCTCATCCTCACAAACCTTCGTGCAGTGGGGTACAGCATGCTGCGCTTCATCCGAGAGTGACACGTCTGCTTCTCTCACCGTCTGATGGAAGACCAGCTTCTCTCTGGCATAATGCCTGCCCCAGGGGTGTCACCTTCACAGGCGCAGTCAGCAACCTACTGCATCATAACGTCAAGGTTCTCGGTTGCAAACAACAGACTCAGTTTATCCCTAACTTAGAGAGAAATGGAATTTCTTGGAAAGACACAGGAGAGAGAATCAGGCAGGAACCAGCAAGAACCTAGGAAGATTCGGTAAAGAAAGGATCTGGCGCTGCTGCGGCAGGACACTGGACCTGCTACAGTAGACTCTGGCCGCCATCACTGCTGTGCGACCGCCTGGCCTTCCTTGGGCAGCCCAAGTGCTGAGCCCAGGCCCTCGCCCTGAAGAGGCTGGAAGGAAGGAAGTTCTGGTTTCCTGTGGCTTCAGCAGTGGGCGCTGCCTCCTGTAAAGACTCACATGGTGGAGAATGCTCCCCATGAGATGGACGCAGGTGGAGGAGCATGGTGAGTGGCCACTACAGCCATTCCTCTCAGAACTGTGCCACTGGGGTTTAGTAGATGTCTTGTGGTGGGAGCGTGGTTATAGTTACCATTTACTGAGGGACGATCGTGTGCCTGGAGTGCACTATGCACTTGGTGTGGACTCTTATTTAATCCTAGCCATAACTTGATGAGACAGTAAATCAGTGAGAATAAGCTAGACCATGCTGTGAAATCTCAATGGCTTCACCCAACACAGCTTTATTTTTTTTTCACGTTAAGTCCACTGCAGCCCTGGGCAGCCATTCTCCATATGGTAGGTCAGCCCCCATCCTCCATCCTCCATCCTCCATCCTTCACATGGAGGCTCAGCCCCCAGCCTCAACTCTCCCTGTGAAGACTCAGCCCCCATCCTGCATCCTCCAAGTAATAATGAGTGTTGGTGAGGACGTGGAGAAATCGGAAGCTTCATACATTGTTGGTGGGGATGTAAAACGGTGCAGCTGCTTAGCAATTCCTCAAAAGACCAGATGTAGAGTTACCATATGACTCAGAAACTCCACTTCTATGTATGTACCCAGGAGAAAAGAAAACATATGCCCACACAAAAACTTGTACGTGAATGTTCTTAGCAGTACTATTCATAACAGCAAAAAGTGGAAACAACACAAATGTCAACGTATGAATGGACATATCAAATAAGATATATATCCATACGGTGGACTATTATTTGGCAATAAAAAGAAATGAAGTGTGGATTCATGCTACAACGTGGATGAGCCTTGAAAACATTATGCTAAGTGAAAGAAGCCAGTCACAAAAGAACACATGTTGTAACATTTTGTTCCATTTATGTGAAATGTCCAGAACAGGCAACTCTATAGACACAGGAGGTTGTTGTCTGGGGGGGTGGGGGAAAATGGGAAGGAACAGCTAATGGGTATGAGGCTCTTTTTGGGGTGATGAAAATGTTTCAAAATTGATTGTGGTGATGGTGGCACAGCTCTGTGGATATACTAAAAACTATCGAATTGTACACTTCACATGGGTGAATTGTATGGAGTGTGAACTATGTCTCAATGAAGCTGTTAAAGTAAATATTGGAATGCGGGGCCGGCCCCGTGGCTTAGTGGTTAACTGCGCACGCTCTGCTACTGGCAGCCCGGGTTTGGATCCTGGGCGCGCACCGACGCACCACTTGTCCGGCCATGCTGAGGCCGCGTCCCACATACAGCAACTAGAAGGATGTGCAACTATGACATACGACTATCTACTGGGGCTTTGGGGAGAAAAAGGGAAAAAAAAGAGGAGGATTGGCAATAGATGTTAGCTTAGGGCCAGTCTTCCTCAGCAAAAAGAGGAAGATTGGCATGGATGTTAGCTCAGGGCTGATCTTCCTCAAAAAAAAAAAAAATATTGGAATGTGATATGAGCTGCATTATGGCATGTTCTGGCCTGCAACGCACAGCCCAACCTTCTTCTCTGAGTGTGTGTCTCAGCCATTGCAGCTCATTGCTTGCCAGCTTGTTCTTGGGTGAGTTATGCCCAGTAACTGGGCATGGGACTGTAGGCAGTAAAGAAAATATTTCTGTATTTCTGTGTGGTTAGGGCTTTCTGAACAAATTTTACTGGGACCTGGGACAAAGGACAGGCCTTGGAAGTTACTGAATTGATAGACATTCACCTCTCTCGTGGTGTGTGCTTACATTTCAAAAGGGTTGGGGATGCAGGAGCCATGGAGACACTCCAGGGTCTCTCCTCCTGGAGATGTTTAATTGTATTCCCAAGAGTAAGAACCCAGGATTCTTCCTCTTCTCTTCCTGAGGAGGACTTATTGACATTGGGAAGAGAAGTTTCTTTTCCTCTCTCAGGGGGAGAGAGGAACAATGTGTATATAAGCCCCTGGATTCATATTTTTTGGGTTCCTCACCTACGATACAGACCCCAGAATTGGTAAGGTGATGTCAGTCTGGCCTTCACATCGCCACAGAAGGGAGGAAGAATTAGAGTCAAGGAGATCAATATGGTTATTGCTCTAAGGAATAATCTGTCCCTGCCCCAGGAATCTGTCGATGCAAATAATCCATAATCAATCTATAAATCAAAATTGGGGTGAGTTTATTATATGAGCCAGTTTGAAGAATATAGCTTGGGGCTTCTTTCCCCAAGGAAGGAAGCTGTCTGAAGAAGTGGGCTGCACAGAGTGGTTATACGCCATCTTGGAACAAATTGCATACATCACATGTGACAGGAATGTCTCTTTTACTACTATCACGAGATGCCTTGCTGGCACAGCAGGTCAGTGGTCAGCAGGTCAGTAACTAACCCTTAGTTTCCGGGAAGAAATGCTTATCCTTGAAGAAATGCTGATACGGAGACGGCAACATCCCTATCTTTGAGGGCATCATTCTTGGCTTTGGGACGTTGTAAATGTTTAAAGCAGATGTACAAAGCAAGCTCGACAGGCCACCTCGAGCCTTCTGAAGAAACAAGGCCGGGCTGATTAGTTTTAAGCCAAATGGTGTCCTCAAATACTCCAATATATCTTATTGCTTTTCGTTACTTTATCAAATCCCATGTCTACTTTCAAGACAATACAAATAAATATAGACATTGAAAACTTACCAAGGCCATGCCCATTTCTGCCCACTCTCAGAATTGGTTCTAGGCTGCTGTACAGGCTGATTTGGGTGGCATCTCCGAATGTCTCAGTCTCCTAGTTTGATCTCAAACTTTGTTGATGTCATCACATGCTGTGCCACCTACTGTGATTTCTCACAAACAATTTGGATTACTTCAATTGAATTTAAATAAAGTTTAGGCAACAACGTCTCGTAGCTGTCTATGATCTTTCAAGAAGTTGTACAAGGGTACAGGATGAGTCTGAAGTATGATCTGATGTGTGCGCTGCAAAGCCTCAGAGCGGGAAGCAGAGTGGAAATAGCAAATTGGGAGATGAATTGACTTTTGGAGGCTGGCCCCTTGTTTTCTACATTTCAGTCACATATTGCTACAGAAAAATGAATGTTAATCCACCGACTTCCTAGTGAAGTTTTGAAATGTAACTTTTTCAACAAATTGAAGCCTGAGTAATTTTCTTTGGTTGTACTCTGTATCCATGGAGAAGGGGTCTGTTATATAATCAAGATAAACCATAGTAAACGAACGTTTGAATGGGTACATTGACCCACCCATTACCTTGAAACCAAATGATTATTTAATGAAATCTACATAGTTCCTAGGAAGTCAGTGACCAAAATACTGTGAGCTTTGAGTGCTGAGTCAAAATAGGTGTTGAAATGAGCCTCAGGCAAAAGAATCGGTCAATTTTTGCCCATAAAACATGTGTTTTAGATGAAATCGCAAATAAAATGCATGAATGTGCTTGGCAAATTCGAAGTGGTCTTGTTTGAAAGGAGGAAACCTGGGCCCAGTCAGAATAACAGGGCTCTGGACCCTGCTGTATGACCACCTCTCGGCACGGCCCGCTTCTCTGGACTCTGCCTCTCTCAAGTCAGCTGAGGGTGTTGGCCCCTTGGCTGGTGTGTTCACACGGGCTGGTGGAGCCCAGGCTCTCAGGGGGCCTCGGGGGCTGTGGAGAGGGGACCCGAGCACCATTTTTTCCCCTATAATGTATAATCAAATTCTAAAATTTAAAAACAAGAAATCACCTAAAACAACTGCTTTGGAGGAAGCTCTTGCACTAAGTGCCTCCAGCCCCAACCTTCTAAGACCTTCAGAGCTGCCCATTTCCGTCGTGCATGTAAAGCTGGCGCTGCCTGGAAGGGGTGAGCGCCTGGCAGATGAGAGCAACACTTTGTAAAGAAGGCAGATGAGACCTCTAAGTGATCAAGCAAGTGCCTTCTGAGAGAACATCAGTTTCTGCTGCTCCAGACGGATCCCTCAGGCTCCAAAGACCACAAGCGGGTGCTGTTGGCTGGGGTGGTGGGGCTCAGTCAGGGAGAGTGATAACTGAAGTTATTTAATGTCTTACAAGCAAGCCTCCCTCCCCCCTTTCCCCGCCCCCAACTGCCTAAAACTACTTCACGTTTTTCTATTCATATTTAGGTATTTAAATAACATCATCTACATAATGTGCCGGTTGTAGAGACAAGTAAAATTAGGTCGTCTACACAGGTTGCATTTTCAATCACACCACTCGAGTAGCAGGGGCAGTTTAACTCCAGCTATTTCTATGTCTTGGAAAAAGAAAAAAATAAAACTGCCACGGGCTTATAAAACTATTTGGCAGTGTATCTCCTAGGAAACAGCAGAGAAACTAAATTATTTTTCTACTGAGAAAATAAATGGAGGGCTCAGAAATCTTGGAAATAGAGTGTTAGGCCAACTTTATAAAAACGAAGAACTAGATATTCAGCTGATTTGCTGTGGTCAAGGGTCAGGAGGAGAAGGTGCGATGAGGAGAGGGGCGGGGATGGAGAGGGGAATTCAGGAAGAGTGGATGGCAGCAGGGCGAGCCTCGCGCGGTCGCAGGAATGGGCTTGCAGGGAGAGAAAGGTAAGCTGCTTTTGTTCTCATTGTGCTGCTGGTTTGGGCTTCTCTTCTCAGAGGGGGCCGTCGACTGACACGGCTGCTGAGACTCGTGTGTCAGTAATGAGCTGCCACACACAGTTTGCCTATCACTTCTGTCAATTATTGACTTTTCTGGATCCATTAGTCACAGAAGCTTCCTGGGAGGAAATATTCTCCACTGCGGTGGAGTGGACAAAATAATCTCATCTCATAAGGGAACTGCTTCAGGATATGAAATCCCGCAGATGTTCCCCAGCGCGATTCTGGGACTACTGGAATACAAGGGGAATATGTATATATTTATATGTGTTTAACAGGTAATTTTTGTAGCTGATGTCTACCCTCTAACCTACGAGATTCTCGAAAAAATGAGTTATAAAGATCTTCAGAATTCTCAGGGGTTTATTTGTGTATCAAAAAAGGAGTGAAATCTTAAGTCCTGTGAAATATTTTAAATATCTCACTAATATTCAAAACCTGTCTTTGAGATTGAGTACTGGGCCAAAGAGGCAAATTCTTTCCCAAGACCTAACCACCAGGATGCCCGATCCTTTCCCACAAAGCATGGTATATAAGCACTATTTAATATGCCATCTGTCCCCAGTTTTAGCCATCATTATATGATGTTTATATATACACTTTTTGCATAGAGATAACTCCTTCTTAATTATGTGGGCTTGAGGAAGCATTAGAAATATAGGCCACTTTAGAATGCACAGCAGAATAGGAAACTTTGCAGACAATTATCTTGCTATTTCTCTCCAGAGTAGCTGAATTTTCCACTGTGGTTTGGCTTCTGTGGTTTCAGAAATAATATGTGTGCTGAGAGTGTGTTCTGTTATGTAACAGCAACCACGCCATAGGTGTCCTTGTCCAAAGGTCTTTGTTCAGCCACACTGGTACAAGGTAACACCCTGGTTAGTAAGATGACTCAGAGATGGAGCGCTCTCGTTAATTACATTTTCTCTTTACATGAAAGATTTGGAAACTTTAACATTGAAAACATATTTAAAATGCAAATTAGTTTGTTAATAATCTTAATGAATGTCCATGTTTTTAACTGCCTTCTGTAATGATTTAAGATCTTTCGTAAATTCAGGGTCATCATCCTCAATGTCAATTACTGTTTAATACCTCAGTTCTTGCTGCAGCGCAGTATGGAAAACACGACATTAAGCATCCAAATGCTACCATTTCCGAGTGGCTACTTCGTTTGTGACCTTTGAAGTCACCCTATAAAAGCCATAGAGAATGTGGAGCCACAAGAGGGGGCAGCCGGGTCCCTGAACAACTGTGTGGAGCAGATTCCCCCTCTCTGAAGGCTGGTAGATGATTGGATTTCTATGTGCATGAGAAATAAAGTTCTAGTGTGTCTGAGGTCACTGAGGTTCAGAAGCTGACTGTTACAGCGGCTGTTATCTCACACCCAACTAACATAAATATTCATTTCGTGAGAATCACAAAACATCATGCCGAATGTGTGCCAACACATTCTTTAAAAATCACTTGTCATTCATTCATTCATGCTTTCATACCATTAGGGGTCCACCCTGTGCCAGGTATTTTACAAAAATAAATCCCTTCTTTTAAGTTGTTTTCTCGTTATTTACTTTACTCCTAAAGGTGATGAATAGAAAGAAATTTCAGTAGAACATTTCTTACTAGTGGGATTCAATCAAATACAAGTTTTACTGGATTACTTTAAGAGGTGAAAAATAACACACTGGAGGGAAATAATAGCAAGTGAGAGGGTGCTGAGGGATGGTGTCGGGAGAGAGGGAGAATCTCCCTCTGCCCTTTTCCTTAAGGTTCTTATGGCTGGCCAAATAATCAACAAGACAGGTTAGCAGGAGAAAATAATACCAAGTTTAATAACATGTATACATGGGAGAAAGCAGGGACACTGCGTTTCTCAACACAATAGCAGAAATTCTTGTCTTAAATACCATGTTCAGCCAATGACAAAGGAGGATTTTGGGGGTGGGGGGAGTCAGTTACAGGAAATTACCACTAAAGCACAGTAAACAAGAGTAAGGTTATTATGCAGATTTAAGGCCTCACCTTCCACATTGATAAGTTTCTAGAAATGAGGCCATCACCCCTTTTCCCAATACAGAGAGGGAGATACCTTTACAAACGGAGATTTCCCTTATAAATGTAAATGTTTGTCTGGCAACTCCTTGCAGGGCCATCCAGAGAATGTGGCCAGAGAGACATAAGATGGGCTTGTTGATGCCTTTTCTATTGTAACATCTTTTTTACATTATGTTACAGCCATCAGATAGAAGATCTGTTCCAGGAAGGAGTTACTATGTCAAATTCTTTAGGCAGTTAGTGGGGGAGGTCAAATGTCCTCAGAGAAAACAACCAAGGTAAAGAGATTGCAGGGTGGCCAAATCTTGATCTCCCACAATGGCAATAACCATCACGGAAAGATCACATTTTCTCACTCCTTTCCCTGGATCATTGAGAATAGTTTATGTTCACCAAAAAGGATAGCCATGCTAAGAACCAGAGCAAGACTTTTCCTTTTGTTATTAAAAAAAATAATTGATATACTCTTAATTCCATAATCCAGGTCAAAGAGATCTGTTAGAAAATCATAGGAAAGAAACATTGCACTTGGTGGACAGCATTAGAAGCGTTCCACCAAATAGAAGCCTGTTTGCAATAAAACACAAAATGTATATGGTTAAATTTAATAGATTTGCAAGACCTATTTATATGGAACATACACAAAATTACGTATCTATGCTGGAAGGGACTCCAGGAATACCTAAATAAATAGATGTACCATGGATTTGGATAAGAAGATTCAATAATGTAAACGTATCAATTCCCTCAAAATCTATAAACTCAGTGTAATCTCTTTTAATTCTTGTAGGGTTTAAAAAAAGTGGAACTTGACAAACTAATGCTGAATTCATATGTTAGGAAATATGTTGACAAATTATCCCTTCTGCTCAATCATGCATTTTCCTCTCTTTACCACCTGCTCGTTCCCCTTATAACTCTTACACCCTTTAAAATCATTGGGTTTTTCTGTCCATTTCCCTCCCAGATAATAAACTCCACAATGGCAGGGATAAGGGATAATCTATCTTGTTGATCTTTGTATCTACAGTGTGGTCCAGTGCCTGGCTTAGAGTAGGCATTCAATAAATGCTTTTGAAATAAAAACCAAGATACATTTGAAAAGTAATTTTGTATTCTTATTAAAAAACACAGGAAGGGAAAGTGAAAATTGTTGGGAAGGGTAATGGATTTGAATCAGGATTTTAAGTAATGTGTTCAGCGTTGTTACATTGTTCTCCAAAGGAAAAAAAATCTCTTAATTTAAAAATAAAACGGTCCTTGTGACCTAGCAATGTTAATTCTATAATCTCAGTCAAATGGCATCAGACGTCAGGAAAGGAGTGATTTAGTGGGTGTGGATAGAAAGGGGTCCAGCAGAAACCAGCTAGTTCTGGCTCAAAGACTGGGAAATGGGACACCTAGCACTCAGAGAGAGGGTGGGCATCCCCCACTTTTCTTCTGTCATGCCCCAGCCCCCAGGCAACCCCAGTGGCAGTGGAGGCCCACAGCTGCGTCATCTCCGAGGGAAGAAGGAGAACCCTCCTCTCTGATGGGAGGAAATGAGGTCCCAAAAGGGTGCAACAAACACATATGAGATTTTTTCTCTATCTCTGCTCCTGCAGCTTGGCCCTGGATGGAGGCACGATCAAAGGGAGTGAGGAGTGTTGTGGGTAATTAAATCTAGAGCTGTCTGGCAGGAGGACTAAGGGAATCCGAGGAGCCAAAAGTCCTGGGAGCTTGTAGAGAGGGAGGAGCTCAGAAAAGTGACCCCATAACATTGTTTATGAATCCTGGGCACCCCTGAGCTGTGCATGCGTGGATCTGATCCTACACAGCATACTCTAGACATCGAGTGCTTAACCATGGGACAAGCCACCGCCCAGGCCTAAGACTGGCCACTGGGTGCCGTATACATGGGACAGATCTGAATTAGCACTGCAAAGCCTTTAAAAAGTGATCTGGCTTTGGAAACACAACCCATGGAAGGCTGGTAGGAACTTGGAGCTGGAACCCAATTGGATTGATTGCCTACTAAAATGAAAAATATCAACATTCTTCATGGAAGTGAAGCAAGATCTGGAAGCTTATAGTGTTCAAATATCCCAGACACAAACCAAAAGTACACTGCATACACAGAACCATGAAAATCTCAACTTGTGCAGGAAAAGACAGTCAACAGCTGCACGTGGTGAGATGACACAGGAGATAGGATTATCAGATGAAGACTTTAAAGTGGTTATTATAGTAATGCTCCTTGAAATGGATGGAAAGATAGAAATTACCAGCAAAGAAAGAGAAGACATCAAGAAGAACTAAGTGGAAACTAGAACTGAAAATGAAATAATGAAAATGAAAAAATGAGTAAAAGACTCACTGAGTGGGTTCAATAGCAGACAGAGGAATGAGTCAGTGAACTTGAAGACTAATCAACAAAATTATCTAATTTGAACAGCAGAGAAAAGAGAGACTGAAAAAAACAAAAAGAGCCAGTGGACTTTGGGATAACGACAAAAGGGCTAACATTTGTTTTATTGGAATACTAGAAAGAGATGAGAAAGAGTGTGTACAGAAAAAATATTTGCTCTGCACAGCAAAGGAAACCATCAACAAAATGAAAAGACAACCTATTGAATGGGAGAAAATATTTACAAATCAAATATCTGATAAGGGGCTAATATCCAAAATATATAAAGAACTCATACGACTCAGTAGTAAAAAAGCAAACAATCTGATTAAAAAATGGGCAGAAGATCTGAATAGGCATTTTCTCAGAGAAGACATACAGAGGGCCAACAGACACATGAAAAGATGCTCCACATCATTAACCCTCAGGGAAATGCAAATCACAACCACAATGAGATATCACTTCACATCTGTTAGAATGGCTATTTTCAAAAAGACTAGAAACAGCAAGCATTGGTGAGGATGTGGAGAAAAGGGAACCCTTGTTCACCATTGGTGGGAATGTAAATTGGTACAGCCACTATGGAACAAAGTTGGAGGCTTCTCAAAAAATTAAAAATAGAACTACCAAATGATCCAGCAATTCCACTTCTGGGTATTTATCTGAAGAAAACAAAAACACTAACTTGAAAGATATCTGCACCTCATTCATTGCAGCATTATTTACAATAGCCAAGATATGGAAACAATCTAAGTGTCCATCAATGGATGAATGGATAAAGAAGATGTGGTATATATACAATGGAATATTATTCAGTGATAAAAAAGAATGAAATCATGTCATTTGCAACAACATGGACGGACCTTGAGGGCATTACGCTAAGTAAAATAAACCAGACAAAGATAGACAAATACTGTATGATTTCACTTTTTTATGGAATTTACATAACAATAACAAAACCGAGCTCATAGATACAGAGAACAGTTTGGTGGTTGCCAGAGGCAGGGGGTGGGAAGTGGGAGAAATGGATGGACTGTTTTTGTTTTGTTTTGTTTTTCAGTTTAAATAAATTGAATTAAAAAGAAACCACCACCCCAAAAGAGTATATATAAGTTAATGATCACACATGTATATATAGTATTTGTGTCATGCATGTATGTGTATATATGTATGTGTATCTGTGTACATAACACATACATGCTTACTTATGTGTATATAGATATAGTGTGTGCATGTGTATATCTAGATAGATAGATAGGTGGATGGGTGGATGGATAGATAGATAGATAGATAGATAGAGAGAGAGATGATAGATAGATAAACTGGAAAATTAAATCCACAATTCTTGGCCTTTGTTATGGGGGTGGAGGGCTGATGATGGGGAGTGGGGAAATGATGTTAGGAAGGTTAAAGATGACATTGTCTTCATTTAAAAGTAGTTCTATCTTGATTGGAAAAGCTGACAAAAAATTAGCATTACTAGTCGAGGGGTAGAAAAATGGACAATATTTAGATTATTATACTTTTCTGTATTTTTTAATTGGTGGAGAAGTTCCAAGAGGGAGAACAGAACCATGCAAAGCCTCTGGAGGCCCAGGTCTAGAACTCACACTACATCACTTACACCATATTTTACTGGTTAAAGCGAGTCACAGTCTAGTACTAATTGAAGGGGCAGAGAAATAGAAGCCACCTCTTGATGGGAGTAGCTGAATAGAACTTTAAAGAATTTTGACTATTTTTGAAATCTACTACATAACCTTATCTTTCTAGGGGGATGGTGTTGCCTTCTCACATGGAAACGTTTTCCTAAAATATGCAAGAATTGTTCTAAGCAGATGGACAATTTATATACCTCATTTATATATAGACTCTCTCCCATGAAAAGAAGATCCAGAAAGCATTCCTAAAATTCTTAAACTCATTTTTAAAAATAAAGTGAAGAATGAAATCAGAAACACGATACATGATGATTTAGGCAAAAGCTGTGACTATCATTCTGATTCAAAAAGAAGTCACTTCAAAATATATCTCCAGTCTTAGTTTCAGTGACATCCATGCTATGCTAGCTTCTCGTTGGAGACATACTTATTTCAAAGGAATCTTCAAGTATAAAGATTATGTAAGGAAAGAAAGAAAGAAAGAAATATTTGAAGAGATAATGGCTAAAAAACTTCCAAATCTAGCAAAACATATAAACCTACAGATTCAAGAACCTCAGCAACCTCCAAACAGGATAAATCAATGTCTAGACGCATCATAATCAAACTCCTGAGAACTAGACAAAGAAAAAAGTCTTGAGAGCAGTCAGAGCAAAACAATGCATTACTTATAGAGGAACAAAGATTCAAATGAATGCAGATTTCTCTTTAGAAACCATGAAGCCTACAAGGAAGTGCTGAGATAAAAGAACAGTCAACGAAGAATTCTATATTCAGTGACAATGTTTTTCTGGAATAAAAGTGCAATAAAGACATTCTCAAATGAAGGATAACAGAAATTTTATGGGTAGGAGATCTGCTCTAAAATTAATTGCTGAAATTCGAAGCTTTTCAGACAAAAGAGATATGATACCAGAGGGAACCATGAAATATCAGGAATGAAGGAATACATTAGAAATGGTAATTACATAAGTAAGTATAATTATGTGAGCAAGTAAGTATAGGCTAATCTTCTCTCAAGTTTTTAAAATATGTTTGATAATTAAAAAGAAAAATTATAGCATTGTCTGTTGAGGCCTTCAGTGTATGTACTGTATTTTGATGTCATGCATAATAACATAAAGGTGAGAGGTAAAGGGACCTATATTATGATTAGGTTTCTCCATTCAACTTGAAGTGGTAAAATATTGATTCTAAGTAGACTGTGAAAGTTAGTTATGTAGAGCGTAATCCTCAAGCAACCACTAAAAAACTATACAAAGAGGTATAGGAAAAAATACAATAGATAAACAGCAATAGTATACCCTAAAATGTTCAAATAATCCAAGAGAAAGCAGGAAAGAGCAAGCAGATGAATGAAAAACAGAAGGCAAAAAACAAAACAAATGATAAAATGGTAAACCTGAAGCAAATATATCAACAATTATATTGAACATAAATGGTCTAAACACACCAATAAAAGGACAGAGATTGTCATAATAGATTTAAAGAAGAGAGAGAGAACCTAACTCTATACTGTCTATAAGAAACTCACTTTGATTAGAATGATATAAATAAGCTAAAAATAAAAGGATGGAATGCATCTTTACTTTTTTACAGAGCAAAAACTGACAGAAATGAAGAGAGAAATAGACAATTCAATAATAATTGTTGGAAACTTTGATACCTTGTTGTCAATAATTGATAAAATAACCAGAAAGAAGATTAACAAGGAAACAGAAGGCTTGAACAAACTATAAACCAACTAGAGCTAACAGACATCTGTAGAACATCCGACCAACAACAGAGTACACATTCTTCTCAAGTGGACATGGAACATATGCAAAAATGGATCAAAGACCTAAATGTAAGACCTAAAATTAAAACTCTTAGAAGAAATCATAGGAGTAAATCTTCATGTCCTTGGATTTGGCAAAGGATTCTTAGATTTGATATCAAAAGCACAAGGAACAAAAGAAAAAATGGACAAATTGAGCTTCATCAAAATTAAGATCTTTCGTGCTTTGAAGGACATCATCAAGAAAGTGAAAAGCCAACCCACAGAATAGGAGAAAATATTTTCAAATCGTGTATCTGAAAAGGGACTTGTATCTAGAATATATAAAGAATTGTTAAAGCTTAATAATAATAAACCCAAATAACACAATTAAAAGATGGGCAAAGGATCTGAATAGAGTAATTCAAGGAAGATACACAAATGCCAAATAAGCACATGGAAAGATGTTTGGCATCATTAGTCATCAGGGAAATGCAAATGAAAACTACAATGATACCACTTTACATCCACTAGGATGGCTAGAATAAAAAAGTCAGATAATAATAAATGTCAGTGAGGATATGGAGAAATTGGAACCCTCATACACTGCTAGTGGGAGTGTAAAATGGTGCAGTTACTTTGAAAAACAGTCTGGCAGTCATTCAAATGATTAAACATAGAGTTACCATAAGACCCAGCAATTCCACACCTGAGTATATACCCAAGAGAAGAGAAAACATGTGTTCACAAAGCTACTTATACATGGACAAGTTTACAGCAGCATTATTCATAATAACCAAAAAGTAGAAACAACCAAATGTCTATCAATGGATGAATGGATAAATAAAATGTGGTATATCCATACAATGGAATATTATTTGGCCACAAAAAGGAACAAAATACTGATACATGCTACAACTTGGATGAAACTTGAAAACATCATGCTAAGTGAAAAAGCCATTCATAAAGTTGGTGCACTATATGATTCCATTCATATGAAAGACCAGAATAGGTAAATCTATAGAGATAGAAAGTAGATTGGTGGTTGCTGCTTAGGGATGGTGTGGCAAGGGTAGGGATAAGGGGTGAGTACTAAAGGGCATGGGGTTTCTTTTTGAGGTGATGACAATATTCTAAAATTGACTGTGGTGATGGGTGCACATATCTGTGAATATCCTAAGAACCTATTGAATTGTATACTCTAAATAGATAAATAGTATAGTATGTGAATTATATCTCAATAAAGCTGTTTAAAAAAACCCTAAAAATAGAAAAAGAGAAAAAAAACAAAAGCATTGAAAAGCAAGGCTGTCCACTTTCATCACTCCCATTTAATATTATACTAGAAGTGATAGCCAGTGCAATAAAGCAAGAAAAAGAAATAGAAAGTACACAGATTTGAAAGAAGATACAAAACTCTCCCTATCCACAGACTGCATGATTTTCTATGTATAAAATCTTTGGCTTGGGATTTTATGCAGCCTTGATTCTCTCCACCTTGTCTGTGTTTAGCTCTCTGACAAAGGGCCCTGGCCTCTGCAGGACATTCTTGTCACCAAGGTCCAAGGCAACAAGAGCTGACCCAGGTTTTTGTCCATCCTCATGGGATTCCAGTTCATAATGTACGGTCCAGCTGCCCTTGATCTCTCCTGTTTTTTATCCGTTTTCCTTCCTGACTGCCTGTCCTGTGCACTTCAAACTCCAGCATCAGATACAGAGAAAATGGACTTACAGACTGCGTATGGACATATTCTACTGGTTTTGCTTCTCTGGTTGAATCCCGACCCAGTTATCTAACCTCTCAGTTTGATCATCACAAAAATGGGGATAACTGTATCTATTTCATCAGTTCATGTATATTAAGTTGAGATAGCATATGTTCAAAGTCTGAGAACTACAGTTCTTAGGTGAGACTCTTGGAGGATTCTCCGTTTTCATTATGTAATGATTTTTATTTTTATTTTAGAAATCAAATGGAGTTAATAAGCTGTTTTGTTTATTTCTGTGTGCTTATTCCTCAAAGACAAATGATGCATGTTGTGTGTTGTGGATGTGAGATGAGGGTGTTTGCAAAATGTACTATGTTTACAAAGTTCCTGTGAAAACTCCCTTTGTTTCTAGAATATTCTGGCTTGTTACTTTTTCTTATTAGAAAAAAGAAAGGGATCTACCCTTTCTTTTCCTTTTTTCTTCAAATGCAGTGAGAAGGATATTTAATGTCTCCCCTGAACATTTGCCCAAAGAAAGAAGAGAATTATATTTGGATAGTAACATTGGTCCACCATTTCTGCACAGTGGGACCTGTTTAAAGGGGTCAAAATACCTCCCCTTTTTGAAGGAGTCACCTGGACAGTATCCACAGTGTCCCACTGTGGGTAGGGTTCCTCCCAGTGTCCGCCCCTGAAACCACGTCAGCCCATGCCAGGCGGTAGGGCAGGTTGAAGTGGAATGGGTCGGGCTATAAAGACAATGAAAAGCCCCCTCATTCAACAGGGGGTGGAGGCAAAGAAAATAATGTTTGGACGCTAATGAACATTGTCTCTCACAGGGACGAAGGGACAGCAGGATCATTTGTCTGGACTCGGTTTCTTAGTGCCCTCCAACATGCCTCATTGCAATGAAACCAATCTAAGGTGGACTTTGCCCAAGGTGGAGAGGCAACTTCTGCTTTTGTCAAGACTCTGAGGCAGTTTCTGAAGGGAAGGTGAAAGTCAGGACTCAGAGTGAGGACCTGCTTCCTAGTCTTCTCTCTCCTGCCAATTTACCAGAGTGCTTTCAGCTGCCAAATGCTTAGAGTGGAGTAATTTAGACGTGTGTTTTATAAATCACAGTTAATAGATTTTTTAACTTAAAATTCTGGATAGTTTTGTCTAAACTAAAATAATAAGGCTTGGGTCTTAATAAAATTAATTAATTTAATGAAATTAAAAGTCACTATTATAGAAATCAAGTTGATTCTCCAATTTTTGCAAATGCATTCTCCAGCTGAGTGACCATGCATCCAGAAAGACGGGGAAGATGGATTTGGTGGGAAAACCAGCTGTGGGCTAAATTGCCTTTTTCTCTTTAGAATGAAACCTCACGAGTTTATCAAAAAAGCAGTCATATTTTGATTTCTCTTTAAAAGAACCTGGACACGGGGCCGGCCTGGTGGCGCAAGCGGTTAAGTGCGCGCGCTCCGCTGCGGCGGCCCGGGGTTCGCTGGTTCGGATCCCGGGCGCGCACCGACGCACTGCTTGGTAAGCCATGCTGTGGCGGCGTCCCATATAAAGTGGAGGAAGATGGGCACCGATGTTAGCCCAGGGCCGTCTTCCTCAGCGAAAAAAGAGGAGGATTGGCGGATGTTAGCTCAGGGCTGATCTCCTCACAAAAAAAAAAAAAAAAAAAAAAAAAGAACCTGGACACTCCAGTGATTTGGGTCAGATCTGAGAGGGAAGCAAAGAGTCTTCACTCTGCCTGTGCCCGGCCATGAGTCAGAATTACGGAGCAGACGGGCTTCCTTCAGCTCCCAGCGCCTCATGGTCTTATTCCTTATTCCTGGTGCAGCTCTCCAGGCGCCTGATCTTTCTAGTGACTTCTGGAAAGATGTGCCTTTCCCATGACCCAATTCTGTAAGACGTTGCATGGTGATGTGGGGGAAAGAGCATGGACTCCAAAAAGGGCAGATTTTGAATCAAAATCTAGTTCTGATGTGCACCAGATGCATGAGGGCCTGGTTATTTAATCTCTCTCCAAGCCTCAGTTTCTGCATCTATGAAATGGAGATAGCACCTAGTTTGCATAAAGGATATGAGTTTTAAATGAGAAAGCAACATCCAGGCCACAGTAGGTTCTCCATATTAATTCATTGTCTTCCTCCTTACCTCTGTGTTTTCCAAGTGTCTAGATTATTCAGATTAACCAGCTCTTGCTAAGGCCTGTTGATCCTAAGCCATACATGTGGATATTAACAATGGTCTACGGGACCACCAGCATAAAGCCAGCGTCTCCAGATGGTGCATCTTCCATACGTAGGATGTGGGTATAGAAGTGGATCAGTGTGTCATAAGCACTCTGTTTATTAAGAGCATAAAGGGGACCCCAGTTTCATCGCTTCCTGGCCATGCAACCTTGGGTGAGTTTCCTCTTTGCTCTCAATTCCACTTTCCTCATCTGTCATCTCTCCTCCTCATAGGTGGGTGGGAAAAACAGCAGTTAATCCACACAAAGTGCTTAGCACAGAGTAGGCACTCCAGCATGTGAGCTAGAATTATGAATGCAACCTTTGTGATGCCATCTGGGAAGCAGAACCCACTCTCTTCACAAGGCAAGAAGGACCAAAATGACCCCAGTATTATACAGCCTTAAGAGCTACTGAAACACATCTCCTGAGGAAGTCTTCTAAGAGGTTAAGACATTTTTAAGGCCATTTCTCTTTAGGGAAATCTTTGCCTTTGGAGTTTTCTAAACCTGTCCCTTAGGATAAACCAGCTGTATCAGTCAGGGTAGGCTAGACTCTGCCATGGTAACAAACAGTCTCATTTCTCACCCATGCCATGTGCCCATCCCAGGTCTGCCCCCACTGCCCTCCCTCAGGGAGGCAAGCGGAGAGGGTTCCACCATTTGGAGCACCACAGAGAGGAAAGAAAATGGGGCAAATGGAACACCAGAATCTAAAGGCCTCGCCCTGAAGTGCAGCATATTTCCTCTGCTCTCCTTGTATTAACTAAAGCGAATCATGTGGCAACATCTAATGGTAAGCCAGCGGAGAAGCGCAATCTGCTTGATGTTCAGATGGCAGAGAACTGGAAATACTGACGAGCACCAATTTGTACCACTCAGACATAAACAAAATTGCAGGGCTTTTGAGCACACCCATTCCACTTTACCCATAAAATGGTGCTGATGTTCCATGCCTGCACTGCAAGGATGTCAGAATAGATGCTACTCTTTGGTTCCCAGAAGAAAATTCAAAACAATACCCATAATTTTATAGTCAAATTTAAAGTGATTTTTAGGAATAGCTTTTTCTAGGAACTAATGATCAAATAAAGAGGGATTTGGGAGCTGTAGACTTGCAGCCTGAAGTGGTGATCTTATCTATAAATAAAAACCTGAATATAATTGCTCCTAATAGCAATTAAATATTTAACACATAATTTTGTGGCTGAGGGGCTGATAACAAAACCTTGAAGGAAAAGACAACAGATTCATGGAGACCATATTCCCACTGAAAGCATCAGCAGGAACTTCTTTTTTTTGGTGATAAATTTCATGTCAACAGATCTGTTAATGAAAAAGACCCCATGTGTTCTATGTTACGTTGGCGAATTGGTCTTTCATAAGATTTTTCTTAAATATATCGTGTATCCCCAGTGTGCGCATTTTCAAACAAGCGTAACCTTAGACGATCTCACCAGCAACAACAGATGTCCAGTTCGCTTTAGCATAAACCATGTCCACTGATTGAAATATCACTTAATATCGAGGAACGCACACAGCAGAAATGCTAGACAGATTGTAGATAATGGGAATGACTAGGAGAGTCCTACTGCTGGCAGGGTAAATTCCAGGGGTTAGGGAAAGGATTAGAAATACGCAGACAAAACAAACCGAAATTTATGAATAACAAATTTATAATATTTCCCAGCCTCATGGTAATATATTCATTCATACAGGTGCATTAGTTTGGAAAAGTAAGTAAATAATGAAGGCTGGGATAACAACATACCTAAAAATGCTCAGCTTAGTGTCTGGCTCAGAGTGGGTGTTTGATGAATCCTGGTATTGATCACAGTCTTGTTGAACGGAACCACCATTGGTGCTTTTGTTGTGCATTAGATCTGTCTTGGGAACCTGGGGAAGTCCCAATTGTTCCAGCAAGGCCTTTGATAAAAGTCTCAGTTTCAGGTCCCCAAGATGAGACATCCTTTAGTCAACTCGTGATGTTGCTAATTATGTGCCGCTGCCTCTCACAAAGCACGTTTAGTGGTGAGAGAACTGTGAGGATGCGGATCTCCTAGGAGTGCTCTGCGGGTCCCAGCTCCAGCTCTTGGTTTGTGTTCCAGAGCCTTGATGCCCAAAGTGTGGTCCCCGCACTGTATCAGCATTGAATCACCCGGGGCTTGTGAGAAACAGACCCTGTGGGCCCCAGCCCAGGGCTATGATATCAGAATCTGCGAATTCCCAAGATTTCAGGGGATTCAAGTGCACATTGAACTTTGAGAAGGACCAACCTAGAGAATAACTCAGCATTCCTTCCAGATTTAGAAATGGTGCTTGTCGGGAGTTCTTATTAAAAATGGGGTTGCACAGCTATTCAATGGAGATTGCTTTGCAGCCGCTGAATTGTAAACATCTGGTAGGAGGAGAAGGGCTTTCTTTTTTTCCACATTTTGATCTTCGATGACCACAGCTGGAGCTCCTCATGGAACAGAGAGAGGACACACAACTCAGTCCTTGGCAGATGACCTGAAGACAACGCTGGTCTGAATAGTCTCTTGTCTCTGGTGCTTCGACATGTCTGTCAGCCTCTCTATTCTGGGCATCCTGACTCTTTCTCACTTGAATATCAAGCACTTGCAGCATCCTAACTAAGTCAGCCAAGGAAAGTGGCCGTATCCCACGAAGCAGAACCATTAGGAGGGGGTTTCCAGTCCCAGGCTGTCCTTAGGCCATTTCCTGGAATTACGACCCTGCCCTTCTTTTGACTTAACAATCTGCTCTAGAGGTGTATTTCCTTGATTTGCAACTTCCATTGCTTTTTCTCATGTTTTTGGCCCTGCACTTGTGAGCCAGTCCCTGGTTTCACCTTCTGCCCTTCCTGGGACACAGCCTATGCTCACCCTCGTCATGGGGCTCCAAGTACCTTTCCAGCTCCACTAGGCCCTGACCCTGTGAGTCACCTCCTCAGCCTGGTTAGGGCCTTCTGGATTTTACCCAGTCCCCAGAATGAGGGGAACTGGACACATTCTTAAAATGTGAGCTTCTTATGTAAAGAGGATGAGTTTATTTGTCACAGCTGCAGAATCACGCAAGTATTAAATGCCAACTATGAGATGTCCACTTCCTCTTACTATGGAGAAAGCCTCAGGAGAGAATCACTTCCATCCTCATGACAAGAAAACTCCACATCATCTACTAAATCACAACCTTTCTTGAGCCCTTTAGAGAGCTTCGGGTGCAAGAAAACTATGTGAGCTGAATTCTAGAGAGAGGAAATCTCCTTCGAGGAGAGGTGGGACACGTGAACTATGCCAAATTTGGCAGAAGAGGGAGAAAGAGATGGCTACCATACCATGGGTAAGAACAAAGCAACCAGTTTTAAAGAATCTTTGAAGATCAGATATGGGCCAGCAGATCAGGTTCCAATATTGGGAGGCCCAGGACACACGGAAGTTCGTACTTGCTTGCAAGTTCTTTTCTACTGGCCTCCTCAAGAGAGTTTGGGGGTGGGTCAGGAGCCTGGAAAGAGCTGCCTCAGTGGCATAGGACTGCACAAGGCGATCAGTGGCTCCTGGGAAACACAAACACAAAACTCTGTCCTTTCCCCATTATCCTTTCCTGCCAGTAAGCGAAAGCCTTGAGCTGCTGACAGAAGGGCAATTAAGCTTCTTATCCCAGGACAAATGCAAAGATCCAATGCTGCAGGAGGAGGGACAGAAAACTTTCTCTCACCTGAGACCAACCACAAATACAAGGCTGAGTTCAGCTTCCATAGGAAGGAGGAGGAGGAATGCTTAGAAAACCCTACCTCCAAGGCCCAGGTTCATAGGGTTTGCATAAGACTCAGAACAACAGAAAATCCCTCCTTCCACCACCAGTAACTGAGCTTGAATAACAAGCAACAGCTGTCTGTTTCTGTGGGAGGGGCAAAAGCAGGAGAGAGAACATCTCTCTGGCACAGGCTTCCAGGAATGGTTGAGAGTGGGAGATGGAGCAGGAACACTCGGAAAAACCGTCCAGCACTTCAGCCCACTGTAAGCTAAGGCAGCCTATCACTGGAGGGTTTTGAAGCCTGTGGTGCATTGAAGGTGAAGATTTAAAACAAAAAACCAAACCCAGCTCAACTCCTGACTAGATCAACAACCACCTCTCTCCTCCCACCACATAAAATGATTTTTATATGGGCATAAAAATTATTTACTTCAGTTTCTACTGTTTATGCATAATTTTCAGCAGATGATCAAAAGCTGACACTTATCAAAGCAAAACAAAACGAAACAAAAACAAAACCAACTCATTGCCAACAGATAAAGCAATCAACAGAACCAGAATTAGAGATGACCCAGATGTTGGGCTCTAAGACAAGTACTTTAAAATAAGCATGATAAATATTCAAATGATGTAGATAAAAAGGTATATAGCATGCATGAACAGATGGGAAATTTCAACAGAGAGATAGAAACTGTAAGAAAGAGACAAATAGGAATGCTACAAATAAAATGATATAAAACATAAAGAAATCCTTTGGCAGGCTTATCAGTAGACTCAGCTGAAGAAAGATTAATGAACTTGAAGATAGGCCAATAAAAATCATATAAAGTGACACATAAAAAGAATAAAAGAGTGAGAATAAAAGAATAAAAGAGTGAAAAATAACAGGGCATCCAAGAGCTGTGAAACAATATAAAATGATCTAACAGGGCCGACCTCATGGTCTAGTGGTTAAGTTTGGCCTGCTCAGCTTTGGTGGCCTGGGTTAGGTTCCTGGGCATGGACCTACACCACTCATCAACGGCCATGCTGCGACAGTGACCCACATACAAGATAAAGGAAGATTGGCACAGATGTTAGCTCAGCGTGAATCTTCCTCAGGAAAAAAAAAAAAATCTGACATATATGCAATTGGAGTCCCAGAATAAAAGAGAAAGAATAGAGCATAAGAAATATTTAAAGAGATAATGACTAAGAATTTTCCAAAAATAATGCAAGACAACAAACCTCAGATCCACGAAGCTCAGAGAACCCTGAAAGTATAAATACAAAACAAAAACAAAGACAAACATAAAAAAACTCCAAACTAAAAAAAAAAGAAACCCATCTAGACATATCGAAACTAAACTTGAAAACCAAAGACAAACAGAAAATATAGAACGCACCCAGGGAAACATTACCTACAGAAGAAGAAAGACAATTACAGTAGATTTCTTGTCAGATATTACGCAGGCTAGAAGATAATGGTGTGAGACCTTTAAAGTACAGAAAGAAAAAAAAATCTATTAACCCAAAGTTCTACACCCAGTAAAAATGTTTTTCAAAATTGAAGGCGAAAAAGAAAACTTTTTCTGACAAACAAAAACTGAGATAACTCATTGCCAGCAGATCTGTTCTACAAGAAATGTTGAAGGATATCATTTAGGCTGTAGGAAAATTACACCAGATGGAAATTTGGATCTATGCAAAGAAATGGAGAGCACCAGAAATAGTAAAAATAAAGTAGATATTAAAAATATTTTTTCTTACAATTAATTCTTTAAAAGATTGTTGACTAAAACAAAGACAGTAAATGGGGGTTTATAACATCTGTAGAAGCAAAACACACAAAAATAATTTGACAAAGGATGGGAGGAAGGAGTTAGAAGTATAATGTTGTAAATGCAAAGGTGTGATAATATGTTGAAATTTTCAGATTTCTTTTTAGGCTTAAAGTAGTAATTTCAGATCAGTTGCTCATGTCAGTGAACATTGTTATACATAAGAACATATAAGCAGTACAAGCGTAAATCTGAGACTTAGATTTTGAGGGGGAAAAAAGCCTTCTTATCGTTTAATTCAGTGGTTCTCAAATTTAGCTAACGTCAGAACCCCTTGAGGGAGTTTGTTAAAAAATGACTTTCTGGGCGCCATCCTTGAAAAGGCTGATGCCATGGGTGTCCCTTAGGTAACGCCTCCTGTAACACGCAGCCTCCTAACACGTGTCTTCCAGGAGTGCATGCAGTGTTCCTCCAGGGTAGGAGATGCTGTGTCTTAGTTACTGGGCCGAGTCAGGGTAGGCCAGTGTGAAACAGGAGAAAACTGACGTTCTCGCTGCCGAGAGACCGCAGCCTGGACTAACGCCAAGAAAACCCCTTCCTTTTAACAAGAAGCTGTATTCCTGCAGTGGTCAGAGTGGAGAAATAGAAATCCCGGGGAATAACTGGATGTTCTGGATGAGTCTAAGGACCTTCTACTCCAGGAACTTGGGGATCGTGGAGACTGTGGGCCAAGGGCGGCTGACCAAACCAGCCTCTTGGTTTTGGCCTACGGATCATGGTGAGATCCCACCGGCCCTTTTCCTTCAGACAGAACCCACAGATGAGCAGTATCTCTTCAGGGACCCAGGTTGGCTTTGGGCCATGTGTGCGCCATATTCCGTGGGGCCGAGGATGGGCAGACAAGGTTGCCAAGAGCTCTGAGTCAACCATGGCTTTGGTCTGCAGGCGAAGATGAGAGCAGAAGTGGCCATCGGTGTTGGGCCGAATCACCAAGAATAGGGCTCAGAAGATGGGTGGAGAAATGGGAGGAAGGGACTCTGACGCAAGGAGCCACGGATCAAGGCTGAGCTCCTGGCGCTATGGTGCACGGCCAGGACAGCGCCACGCAGAGGCCAGAGTGGGCCATTCGTTCCTTGGAAGACCTCAGTGGGAGGCAAGAATTGGATTTGTCTCCTTCCCTCTGTGAAACAGCAGATAAAGGATTTTCTTTCTTCCACTCAAGAGGGGAAGTTTTAGGCTCTGCCAAATAACTAAAATAGTAGAAACTCTGGTGTCTCCTTAATTAGCCTTGTATTTCCTCCAGGTGGCAGGAAGAGGAGTAGTCGCCCCACCTCTTGTGGCTGTTTTGTTTTTCCCTTCTTTTCTTGTTCCTCCATACCCACTTCCTCCATTTTGGGGGTTCCTGTATGTAAAGCACCGACTGACACAGTGATTGTGTCTGTAGACCTTGTACCTGAATGAGTAATTTTCCTACTAACTTTCTGAAGAGATGTTCCCAAAAGGTGTTATCAGCCTCAAGCAGCAGTAAGAGGCTGGAGCGGTGGTTTTGCTGCTCGGTGGAAGGCTTGAACAATCTTCTGACAAGTTGGATCAATGTAATATTAGATCTCTGTCATTAATCTCTTAAGATGATTTAGGCATAACCTGTCTTTTCCTCCTCCTCCTTACTCAATTTATAACATCCACCACATGTCAGGTGCATTCCTAGTAAGTAGCTACGTCACCATATTTAACACAAAAGGGAACGGAGGCCAGAGAGGTTAAGTAATTTACACAAATCTCCCAGGGAATAAGGGGTAGAGTCAAGATTCAGACACCAGTCTAACGCCAGCGTTCGTTCGGCTGCATTACGGCCTGCTCCAGCCAAGACCTGTGTTTGTGCGTCTCTATCCCAGTGGCTCGTCTCCTATACTCACATCCTGTGGGTCCCGTGTCTCATTTGCTTCCAATGTCCCAGGCTTGCATTCTTTAATAGTTTAACTGAAAGGGAATTTCAACTTGAAAGGAAATCCAAAAGCAATACAGCCCAGTGTGGGATTCCATGCACTTCCCTGAAATGCGATTGCCCGATGGCCAGAAGCGTCTTTGTGTATTCTGTCCAACTAAACAGCTTTATTTAACAAGATGTTTTCATGCCTCTGTGGCCTCTGGCAAGGTGGTAAACATGTGCAGAGAGGTCTGGAGCAAGGAGAAGTTGGAAAGGAAGTTGCCTGGCCCCGCGCTAAGCTTCGGGTAAATGTCCCACATAAAGGCCGCCTACTTTTTTTCCTCTTTCAAGTTAAAACCTCTTCCCCTTTTGCGATGACAAATCACAAAATTGGCTTTCCCCAGATTGCGGTGATCTCCCCCTATCTCTGCATCAACTCGAGGCTGATACAAGATCAGATCTAAAGATTGCTGCAGAAATGAGAGAAGCTGTCAAAAAACCCATACTCTTTAATTTTCCGTGCCAATCACCGCTTCATTCACTCATTCACCCATCAAATGTTTCTGGAGCACCTGCCGTTGGTGAGGCCCTGTTCCAGAGGATTGGGGGTCAGCAGTGAGCAAAACAGAGCCCCTTCTCTCCTGGGGCTTTCACACTAGTGACCACAAACAAGCAAACGTGCCAGGTGGGGAGAAATAAAGAGGGAGGGGCCAGAAGTGAGGTTGGAGCCAGGAAGCAACTGCGAATCAGGTGGTCAGGGAAGCTGGAGTGTTTGAGTAGACACTGAAGGAAGTGAGGGGCCAGCCCTGTCTGGGGGAGGCATTCTTGGGAGAGAAATAGAGAGGACTAAGGACCTGAATCAGGAGCGTGCTGAGCAAACTCAAGGAAAAGCCAGTTGCCAGGGTGACCAGTGTCAACAATAGTGGTGGTCAGAGACAAAGGAGGGGGGGCGAGTCCTGTGGGTGACCTGTAGGTCATGGTTAGGATGCAAGGTTTTATTCTGACGTATTTGGGGTGCCCCTGGAGAATTTCTAATGGAAGACAGACATGATCTGAATAATTTTACAAGTCCCATTCTGTGGAGTGGAGAGCAGACTGCAGAGGGCAGGGGGTGGGGCAGGAGACCATTTGGAAGATTAAAGCACTGGTCCAGGCTGTCAGGAGGGAAAGTAGTGAGAAGCCACTGGAATTGAGATACAGAATATACTTTAGAGCCTGAAGAGAGAACTAAGAGGATTGGCTGAGGTGTTTGATGGGGAGCAGGAGAGAATTCAGAATGGTTCCCAGTTTGTGGCCTGAGCAACTAGAAGGAGTCATCTGTTGCTGAGATAAACAGGACTGTGGAGCAGCAAGTGTGGGGAAGGGGAAATTGAGTTTGGTTTTAGACAGGAGATATCTGAGATTGTTCTGAGTGGGGATCCTGATGCCTGGAGTTCCAGAGGGGAATCTGGGCTGGAGACACAATTTAGGGGGTGCAGTCAGTTGAATGGTGTCTCCCCAAATTTCATGTTCACCTGAATCCTCAGAATGTGACCTTATTTGGAAATAGGGTCTTTGCAGATGTAATTAGTTAAGAGTTGCGAGAGGAAATCATCTTGCCTTGAGGGTGATGTGCCCACCCCACCTTAAATCAGTGTCCTTACAAGAGGAGAGGACACAGAGAGACACAGGAAGAAGGTGATGTGAGGTTGGAGGCAGAGACCGGAGTGACACATCTCCAGTCAAGGAACACCAAGGACTGCAGGCAACCACTGGGAGCTAGGAGACAGGCATGGATGGTTTCTCTGTCAGAGCCTCCGGAAGGAACCAACCCTGATTTTGGACTTCTGGCCTCCCGAACTGTGAGAGGATAAATTTCTATTGTTTTAAGCCACCAGGTTTGTGATACTTTGTTAAGACATCCCCAGGAAACTAATGCAGAGTCTCAGGGTATAGACAGTGTTAAAAGTGTTTAAAGTGTTGGTCTGGATGAAGTCACACAAGGCCCGAGCCCAGGGCGCCCTGCTGTTGGAGAGAAGGTGAGGAGGGCCCAGCAGAGGAGCCTGACAAATCTCTTTTCTTTGTCATTCGAATGGAATTTACAAATAGCAACCAGTGGAAAACAAGAGGAAGAAATAGAGAGTAAGTTTGCAAAGTAACTAACGTCCCTGCTAACGGGAGAAAGCTTTGTGCCAAGTTGACCATCATGAAATCTCATTCCTACTTCTGTGCCTAGTACCAGAAATTAACCCAACAATATCTTCACTAGCTTGGGAGAGGTGTCATATATTTTTGTTTTTTGAGGAAGACCAGCCCTGAGCTAACATCCGATGCCAATCCTCCTCTTTTTGCTGAGGAACATTGGCCCTGGGCTAATATCCATGCCCATCTTCCTCTACTTTATATGGGATGCCGCCACAGCCTGGCTTGACAAGTAGTGCATCAGTGCGTGCCTGGATCTAAACCTGCGAACCCCGGGCCTCCGAAGTGGAGCACGCACATCTAACCGCTGCGCCACCGCAGCGCACTCTGGGCCGGCCCCAGAGTGTCATATGTTTTTAAAATCAACTTTATTGAGATAATTTACATACAACAAAATGTATTCATTTTAAGTGTTATCTCAATGAGTTTTGACAAGTTTATACCAGTGTAACCACAACCACAATCAAAATACGAAGTATTTCTACCACTCCTTGAAACTTCCCTGTGCTCCTTTCTTATCAATTCTTGCCCTCCCTTTACCACTGATCTATTTTCTGTCACCATAGATTGGCTGTTTCTCTTAGAATTTCACATACATAGAGTCATACAGAATGTACTCTATTGTGCGTGCTGTTCTCAGACTCTTCCATGTGTGGCGTGTCTGGTGGCAGGCTGGAGCCAGCTGGTACAGGCTGTGCGTCTCTCCCCAGTCCTGCGTTCAGTGGCATCGTTCACTGGCCCGGGTGGGAGTATTTACACCACAGGCGTTGACAGGTGCTCTCAGGCGGGGCTTTTCTTCTCCTGAAGAGCCAGTGGATAACCATTTACCAGCCCGCCACCGGCCATGTCTTGGAATATTCAGAGTAACTTCCTGATCACTCTTCTGGCCACATTAGCAGAAAACCCAGCACCTGTTACTGCTCCTGGCTCCCCAGCCCTGCTCACACCTCACTCCCCCAGACCTCCCAGGAATCCTGGGAGCTTGTCCTCCAGGGGCATGTCCTGCTTCCAAAGGCACCACTGAGAGAGAAATGAAGGCTCTGGTCCATCCCTGGGCCTGACTGCGTGGGGGCTTGTTTCCTGTTGCCATTGCTCTGTCACATGCAGGAGAGGCATTGTGGCAGGAAGATGAGTGGGCCCCTGCTATGGATAGTCGAGAACCTTGCTCAGGCCAGAGGGGTTTCAAAGAAAGCTGACGCCACCACTGAGTTGAGGTGGATTCTGTGCTCACACGGGCTCAGTGTTTCTCCCCAGTGTGCTCAGCTCCCTGAGCACCTCTGGTCAATCTCGTGTGATAGCTTTGAGTTCTGGTCCCCTCTCAGTCCTCCTCTCTTCGTGGTGTATTTCCGCCGGGGGCTCCTGATGTTCTTTCTGCCAGTGGACTCCAGTTGAGACCACCCTAATCATCAGAGCAGTGTCAGCAATGCCGAACCTAAAACGAAAAGGCGTTTCTTTTCTCCTAGGGGAGACCTGGCCCTGCTGCAGGTTTCTGCTCCTTTTTCCCGGAGCCTCACAGTTTTGCAAACTCAGAGTCAAAGAACAGCCCCGGGAGAGCCAGCCTCGAAAGCTCTCGTCACCACCTGCCGTCATGACCTACTTGTTCTGTTTGCGTAACTTCTGAGAATCAAGAAGATCTGTTCCAGGGCTTCTTGCTGTTTCCACTGAGACAGAAAGGAGGCTGTGCCCTTGTAAGTGACAGCCTCTCCTGCTGTGTGTGTGCAGTTCCCGCAGAGTGTGCTCTTAGCACCCATGTCTTCTGCAGCAGTTCCCGCTGTGTGTTCCTCGAAGGATTTATGTATTTGTAAGAAACAGAAACAATTCAGTGTGTCGCTCTTGCTCTTTACCCAAAAGCCCCACCTCTTGTATTTCTGAGTTTTCTTCTGGTTACAGTCAAATTATTTCTCTGTGTAGAAAAATCAACTTAATCAGCCGCATGAGAACGATGAACCTACTAAGACTCCAGGACTCCTGGGCCTTCTCTCTGGGTTTGTGGTTAGAAGGTGCTGGGACCGCGTGAACGTGTAGAGTGGCCCCCACAGTCTCTGTTTCACTTCCAGTTTGTCCACTGTCCCACGTGATCTTAAGTCACTTACTTTTCACTCTGTACTTTTTCACTTCTTAGAATTACAAAACAATTTACTGAACACCTAGCAACTTGGGGCTGATTTTAAGATCGATTGGAATACCTCTGATTGCAGCGCTTTGTAAGTCTAAATGCATACCCGCAAAGCATGCTATGATGTGTCCCCACCCAACAGTCACAATTGTAAGACCAGCTTCTAGAGCTGAGAGCTGGAAGATCCTTAGAAGGTGGCCCTGCTACCCGCACTGGAGAAGGAATTCCCTTTACAATGCCTCTGCTTAAATCGTTTCAGTTTCAGAACTTGCCTGTGGCAGGTGAATTATTTGATAGTAATGATTCGTTTTATTTGCTAGAAAGTTCTCCTTTGAATGAGGTGGTATCTTCTGAGACTTCCTCACTCTGCTTTAGTCTCTGCTTTCCTGACACAGAACGAGCCCTCAGAAAATATCAGGGGAACTGAGAGTGAGACTGCTCCTTGCAATTTGAAGATAGCTTTCACGTTGTCCACCAATTTTCTCATTTTGGGACTCAACACATTCAGTTCCTATAATTCTTTGTAAAGAGGCGTGGCCCCAAGTGCTCATCCGTCCAGCCTACACGTTTCTGAATGCAGCTCACATCACTTCTAAAATGTGGTGCCTGGGCCTGAAAGAAACACCACTTGTCGTCTGATCAGCATAGACATCTGTAGTACATCACCTGAGGTGGATTGATGACATCAATGGGCCCAGATAACGGGCTCCCAGCATGCCTGTCTTTTGTGATGTGGTCTCACACTGGAGGGCAGACTCAGCTTCCCAGCCTGAAACTTGCTTTGGTCAACGAGATGTGGCAAAGGGATGGTGTGCAGTTCTGAGCCTAGCCCCTGAGACGCCTCCATTGGAAATCACCCTGATCATGAGAGCAGGCTTGGGCTAGCCTAGTCAGGATGAGAGAAACAGGGCAGAAATGAATTGTCCCAGCTGAGGCTGTTCTAGATCAGCCAGCAGGGGCTGACCTGCCAGCTGAACAGAGGTGCAGGAGTGGGCCCAGTCACATTGGCTGTACAGCCCAATCAACAGAACCACCCAGCTCACCTGCAGACTCGTGAGCAATAATAAAGGGTTAGTGTTGCAAGCCACTGAAGTTTTTGGGTTGGTTCTTATGCAGTATTATTTTGGCTGTAGATAATTGACACATCAGTGCCACCCAAGATTATATTATTTATTTACTGATTTATTTATTTTCGTGAGGAAGATCAGCCCTGAGCTAACATCCATGCCAATCCTCCTCTTTTTGCTGAGGAAGACTGGCCCTGGGCTAACATCTGTGCCCATCTTCCTCCACTTTATATGGGATGCTGCCACAGCATGGCCTGACAAGCAGTGCATCAGTGTGCGCCCGGTATCCGAACCAGCCGCCAGCAGTGGAGCGCCCGCACTTAACCGCTACACCACGGGGCCAGCCCCAAGATTATATTATTATAGCGACTTGCATTGAACTTGTGATCAATTACCTTGATCTGACAATTTTTACTTATACCAATTTCTTGACCTGTGCTACCCAATATGGTAGCTACTAGCCATGTGCGGCAATGGAGCATTTGAAGTGTGGTTAGTCTAAGTTGAGGTGTGCTACAAACATCAAAGGCAAATCTGATTTTGAAGACAGTACAAAAAAAAAAGGGTAAAATATCCCATTGATAGTTTTTATGTTGATTACATGTTGAAATGATTATATTTTAGATATATCGAGTTAAAAATATTTTGAAGATTAATTTCCCCAGTCTCTTTTGACCTTTATATTTATTTATTTATTTATTTTTGGTGAGGAAGATTGTCCCTGAGCTAACATCTGTGCCAATCTTCCTCTATTTTGTATGTGGGTCGCTGACACAGCATGACTTGATGAGTGGTGTATGTTCGTGCCCAGGATCTGAACCTGCAAACCTGGGCCACTGAAGTGGAGTGTGCCAAACTCAACCACTACACCACCGGGCCAGCCCCTCTTTTCACCTTTTTAAATGTGACTACTAGAAACTTTAAAATTACATATGACTCACGTCATGTCTCCACAGGACAATGCCATTCAAGACAGTTTCTTCCAGTCTATATGCTTATGATTTTCTTATCTCGGTATCTTATTGCTTTCAGCTCAGAATTTCAGCCACACAAAATAATATGGAATCTTGAGCATTGTTGGTAGTATTAGTTATCATCACAAATCTTAAAATTCAGAAAATTTGCTAAGAATCTCTTCCCTATCTTCATCTAAGCCATTGATTTAAAATAATTCTGATGAGCACAAGATCAGCACCATAGCCCCATAGCATTTCATTAATCAATTCCTTTCACCGAAAAATCACTGAAAAAATGATTTACCATTCCTGGCTGTACACAGTGATTCAATCAGTGAAGAATCTGCCTAAAAGGAGCGTCATTCAGCCTGCATTTTACCATTTTATCCAAAGGATTTAAAAAGAATCTTTGTGAAATGCTTTGCTAAAATCAAGATATGTGTGTGGAAATCAAGATCTGCAGTACAGGAGGTGTTCCCTGATGCACCAACAAGCTAACATGTCAAGAAAGGAAACGATGCAGCAGTCAACCAAGACGGCAACATGGGAGGCTCCTGAGCTCCCCTTCTCCCACCGACACACTGAATGTACAGCTACACACAGAGGAATCCCTTCTGAAAGACACCCAGAAACTAGCTGAGTGACTTCTACCCTTCAGATGAATAAGAAAGTACCCACATCTAATTGGGTAGAAAAGACTGAGACACTCTCACCGTAAACCCCACCCCTGACACAGTGCCACACAATTTGGAGGGAACCCACTCCTAGTTCACCCCTGAGGAGCAGATGGTTTAGATCCCACATCTAGTGCCCCAACTTTTAAGGCTCCTACTGGAGGCACAGGCCCCCCAAACTAGTTCTGAAAACTAACGGGGCGTGTGTAGACCCACAAGACTATGGCAAATGGAAAAGGAATTCTTAATGGGCAAGCAAGCACTCACCTGGCTATGCTCCCAGGGCTCCGCACAGAGCGAGCAGGAAAAATCACCCATTTCTCAGTCTTACCCTGAGAAGAGTTTATCTACATACTTTAAAAGCTGCTGTCCACGTGCCAGGTTTCTAATCTAGCAGGCACCAAGCAGTTGGCTGCGATCTTCCCCAGAGACCCAGGAAGCTGGTGGACACCTTTCATACCGTCTCCCTCCAGCCCACTCCAATAATAAAACCTAGTCACTGCAGGGAGCTTATGTGGCTCCCCAGCTTTTGTGGCTGCCACCCAAGGGACAGGCCCCCAGGTCACCTGGTCCTAATAGCCAATGGGGCTTGCACTCATGATTCCCTAGGATGGTAGCATAAAGATACAGTTCTTAATGGGCACAGGAGCAATACCCCACCCCCCATGGCTATACACCCAGGCCCAGCAGAGGAAACAGGCAAAAATGCCCATCTCTCAGTTTATCCCTGGAAGGGGCATAGCGGCATACTTTCCCAACTGCTGCCTGAAGATGCAGCTTTGCATCAGCCTGCAGCTAGGTGCTAACTGTGATCCGCCCCTTAGGACACTGACGGGTCTTAGCATACCCTCAACTACCGGAAGCAGCTAAGGACAAAGCAGATTTAGACAATCATAGAAGTTTGAGAGACACCTAGGTCAGGCTGACTGATGAGGTTCATCTCCTACACAAGGCCATTCTTGTCAAGTCTGAGAGAGGTGACTGTTTTATCTAATGTGCAGAAACCAACACAGAGAGTCAAGGAAAATGAGAAACAAAGAAATATGTTCCAAAGAAAAAACAAGATAATTACCCAGAAACAGATCTTAATGAAACAGAGTAAGTGATTTATTCGATAGAAAGTTCAAAATAATGGTTACAAACTCACCAAAGTCAGGAGAGCAATGCATGAACAAAGTGAGAATTTCAACAAAGAGATAGGAAATGTTAAAAAGTACCAAACAAAATCACAGAACTGAATAATCCTGTAACTGAAGTGAAAAATTCAATAGAGAGTTTCAACAGCAGACTAGACCAAGCAGAAAAAAATATGAGAAACTCGAAGACAGGGCAGTGGAATTCATCCAATAAGAGGATCAAAAAGAAAAAAGAATGAAAAAGAGTGAAGATAGCTTAAGGGACTTATAGAATACCATCAAACAGACCTATGTATGCATTATAGAGGTCCCAGAAGAAAAACAGAGAAAAGGGCAGAAAGTTTATTCAAATAAATAATGGCTGAAAACTTCCCTAACCTTGGGAAAGAAACATATCCAGATCTAGGAAACCAAGAGAGTTTCAAAGAAGATGAATCTAAAGAGACCCACACTGACACTCATTATAATTAAATTGTCAAAAATTAAAGACAAAGAAGGAATCTTGAAAGTAACAAGAGAAAAGCCACTTGTTACATACAAGAGAACCCCCCATAAGACTATCAGCAGATTTTTGAACAGAAACTTTGCAAGCCAGAAGGGAGTGGATCACATATTTAAAGTGCTGAAAGAAAAATACTGCCAACCAAGAATACTCTACCTGGCAAAGTCATTCTTCAGAATTGAAGGAGAGAGAAAAATTTTCCAGACAAATAAAAGCTGAAAGAGTCCATCACCACTAGACCAGCCTTACAAGAAATGTTAAAGGGAGTTCCTCAAGTTGAAACAAAAGGACACTAATTAGTAACAGGAAAACATATGAAAGTATAAAACTCACTGGTAAAGATAAATACATAGTTAAATTCCAAATAGTCTAATATTGCAGTTATGGTGGGTAAATCACTTATATCTCCAACATGAAAGTTAAAAGACAAAATATTAAAAATAACTATATAATAATTTGTTAATGGATATACAATGTAAAAAATGCAAACAGTGACATCAAAAATAAAATGTGCTGGTGGGGATTTAGTATGTGTTTAAAATTAAGTTATTATCAGCTTAAACTAGATTGTTATGAATGTAAGATGTTTTATATAAGCCTCATGGTAACCACAAAGCAAAAGAGAAAGGAATCTAAGCATATGACTCCAGAAAAATCACCAAACCCACAAAGAGCGCAAGAGAGGAAGAAAAGAACAAAGGAATACACAACAACCAGAAAACAGTTAACAAAATGGCAACAAGTCCATACCTATCAATAATTATTTTAAATGTAAATGGATTAAATTCTTCAATCAAAAGAACAGAGTGACAAGACACAGAACGAGTGGATAAAAAAATAAGACCCAGCTGTATGTTGCCTACAAGAGACTTACCTCAGCTTTAAGGACAGAAGTAGACTGAAAGTGAAGGGATGAAAAAAGATATTCCAAGCAAATGGAAATTTAAAAAAAGCAAAGGTAGCTATACTTACATCAGAGAAAATAGACTTTAAGCCAAAGACTGTAACAAGAGACCAAGAAGGCCATTATATAGTGATAAAGAGGTCAATTCATCAAGAGGATGTAAAAGTTGTAAATATTTATGTACCCAACATAGGAACATCTAAATATATAAAGCAAATATTAACAGATCTGAAAGGAGAAATAGACAGCAATACGATAATAGCAAGAGACTTCAATACCCCACTTTAAACAATGGATAGATCATCCAGACAGAAAATCAATAAAGACACATTGGACTTAAACTACATATTAAACCAAATGGACCTAAAAGACGTATACAGAACATTCCATCCAACAGCAGCAGGCTACACATTCTTCTCAAGTTCACATGGAACATTCTCCAGGATAGATCATATGTTAGGCCACAAAACAAGTCTTAATAAATTTAGGAAGATTGAAATCACATCAAGCATCTTTTCCAAGCACAATGTTATGAAACTAGAAATCAATTAGAAGAAGAAAACTGGAAAATTCACAAATACATGGAGATTAAACAACATGCTCCTGAACAACCAATGGGCCAAAGAAGAAATCAAAAAGTATACTGAGACAAGTGAATACAGAAACATAGCATACCAAAACTTATGCGATGCAGCAAAAGCAGTTCTAAGAGGGAAGTTTATAGTGATAAATACGTACATTAAGAAAAACAGAGAATTCTCAAATAAACAACCTGACCTGACTTTACACCTCAAGGAACTTTATACCTCAAGGAACTTTACAGCTCAAGGAACTTGAAAAAGCAGAACAAACTAAGCCTAAAGTTAGTAAGAGGAAGGAAATAACAAAGATCAGAGCAGACATAAATTAAATAGAGACTAAAAAGACAATTTCAAAGATCAAGAAAACTAAGAGCTGAGTTTTTGAAATGATAAACAAAATAGATAAACCTTTAACTAGACTTACCAAGAAAAAAAGAGAGAGGACTCAAATAAGTAAAATTAAAAGTGAAAGAGAATACACTACAACTGACACCACAGAAATACAAAGGATCATAAGAGACTGCTATGAACAATTATATAGCAAAAAATTGGACAACCTACAAGAAATGGATAAATTTCTAGAGACATACAACCTACCAAGATTGAATCATGAAGAAATAGAAAATCTGAACAGATCAATTACTAGTTAGGAGATTGAATCAGTAATCAAAAACCACCCAACAAACAAAAGTCCATGACCAGATGGCTTCACTGGTGAATTCTACTAAACATTTAAAAAGAATTAATACCAATCGTCTCAAACTCTTCCAAAAAATACAAGAAGAGGAAATACTTCCATACTCATTTTATGAGGCCAGCTTTACCCTGATACCAAAGTCAAAGACATTACAAGAAAAGAAAATTACAAGCCAATATCCCTGATGAACATAGATGCAAAAATCCTCACCAAAATATTAGCAAACCAAATTGAAGAATACATTAAAAGGATTATACACCATGATCAAGTGGGATTTATTCCAGGGATGCAAAGATGGCTCAACATCTGCAAATGAATCAATGTGATATGCCACATTAACAAAATAAAGGATAAAAATCATATCATCATCTCAATAGATGCAGGAAAAGCATTTGACAAAATTTAACATCATTTCATGATAAAAATTCTCAACAAACTGAGTATAGAGGGAATGTACCTCAACATAATAAAGGCCATATGTGACAAGCCCACAGCTAACATCATACTCAATGGTGAAACACTGAAAGCTTTATTTAAAAGATCAGAAACAAGACAAGGATGCCTACTCTCACTACTTTTATTCAACGTTGTACTGCAAGTCCTAGCCAGAGCAATTAGGCAAGAAAAAGAAATAAAAGGTATCCACATCAGAAAGGAAGAAGTGAAATTGTCACTATTTGCAGACAACATGATATTATATGTAGAAAACCCATAAGACTCCACCAAAAAACTGTTAGAACTAATAAACGAGTTCAGTACAGTTGCAGGATAAAAAATCAATATACAAAAATCAGTTGCATTTCTATACACCAACAATGAATATCAGAAACAGAAATTAGGAAAACAATCCCATTTACAACTGCACTGAAAAGAATAAAATACTTAGGAACAAATTTAATGAAGAAGGTGAAATATCTGTGCACTGAAAACTACAAGACATCAGTGAAAGAAATTGAAGAAGACATAAATAAATGAAAAGATACTTTGTACTCATGATTGGAAGAATTAATATTGTTGTAATGTCCATACTACCCAAAGCCATCTACAGGTTAAATGCAATCTCCATCAAAATTTCAATGACATTTTTCACAAAAATAAAAGAAATAATCCTAAAATTTGTATAGAACCAAAAAAGACCCCAAATAGCCAAAGCAATCTTGAGAGAGAAGAGCAAAGCTGGAGGCATCACACTCCCTGATTTCAAACTCTGCTGCAAAGCTATAGTAATCAAAACAGTATGGTATTGGCGTAAAAACAGACACATGGATCAATGGAAGAGAAGAGAGAGCCCAGAAATAAACCCACGCATATGTGGTCAATTGATTTTCTACAAAGAAGCCAAGAAAATACAATGGGAAAGGGACAGTCTCTTCAATAAATGGTGCTGGGAAAACTGGACAGCCACACGCAAAAGAGTGAAACTGGATCCCTATCTTACTCCATACACAAAAATTAACTGAAAATGGATTAAGGACCTTACTGTAAGACCTGAAACCTTAAAAATCCTAGAAGAAAACATAGGGGGTAAGCTCCTTGACACTGGTCTTGGCAATGTTTTTTGGATTTGACACCAAAAGCAAAAATAAATAAGTGGGACTGTATCAAACTAAAAAGCTTCAACACAGAAAAGGAAACCATCAACAAATTGAAAAGGTAACCTACTGAATGGGAGGAAATATCTGCAAGCCACATGTCTGAAAAGGAGTTAATATCCAAAGTACACAAGGAACTCATACAATTCAATATCAAAAAACAAACCCAATTGAAAAATGGTCAAAGGACTTAAATAGGCATTTTTCCAAAGAAGACATACAAATGTCCAATAGGTACACGAAAATGTGCTCAACATCACCAATCATCAGGGAAATGCAAATCAAAACCTCAATGAGTTGTCACCTCACACCTCTTAGGATGTCTACTATCAAAAAGACAAGTGAGAACAATTGATGGCGAGGACGCAGAGAAAAAGGAACTCTGTACGCTGTTAGTGGGCATATCAACTGGTAAAGCCATTATGAGAATCAATATAGAGGTTCCTCAAGTGATTAAAAATAGAACTACCATGTGATTCAGAAATCTCACTTCTGGGTGTATATCCAAAGGAAATGAAATCACTATCTCAAAGAGATATGTCTCTTCCCATGTTTGTTGCAGCATTATTCAAAATAGCCAAGGTATGGAAACACCTAAGTGTCCGTCAACAGATTAATGGATAAAGAAAATGTGGCATATATATGCAATGGAATATTATTCATCCTTAAAAAGAAGGAAATCTTATCATATGCAGCAACATGGATGAACATGGAGGGCATTATGTTAAGTAAAATAGTCCAGGCAGAGAAAAAGGAAGACTATATGGTATCAGTTACATGTGGAATCTAAAAAAAAAAAGAATTGAATTCATAGAAACAGAGAGTAGAAAGGTGGTTGCCTGGGGTTAGGGGATGAGGGAAATAGGGAGGGTTTGTTTTAAAGAGTTCAAACTTATAGTTATAAGATGAATAAGTTCTGAGGATCTAATGTATAACATGGTGACTATAGTTGACGACACTATATTGTATAATTCAAATTTGCTAAGAGAGTAGAACTTAAATGTTATCACACACACAAAAAAGTTAATTATATAAGGTGATGAATACATTAATTAACTCAATGGGGGGAATCCATTCACAATGTATACATATATCAAATTATCACCTGTACACTTTAAATATCTTACCATTTTATTTGTCAGTTATACCTCAATACAGCTGGAAAAAATAAAGAAATGAAGTTGCTTTGTGATGATGCACTCATAGTGTTTATCACACTGTTTTCTAAATGCTCACAAAAATATTTATGAAACAATATGTTCTAAAATATTTCTGGGGTGTTGAGCCATGACTAGTCTTCAGTGATTGTTTTCTATGCTTCTTCACGCCTTTCTTTTTGGAAATCAGGACATTTGTCATCTTGAATGCTGTGGGCATCCTTCCCATTCTCCAGTCCTTCTCAGGTATTAGAGGCCGTTAGCCTCTGCACGAAACTCACTCTGACTATGAAGAATCTGGGGAGATCATTACTGAAATGTCTTAATCAAGGGAATTCCAGGTAGCTATTTCAAACCTAAAACCAGATACAAAAAGTTGTGTGTGTGGAGGCAAGCTGTTTTTCACTTAAAACGTGAAAAATATTTCACTTGAAAATTTGATCAAGTTCAGTACCTTCCCTAATACCCTCTATCTGACTTTTCTCATATATAATATGCTCTCACATATAAAGGACATGTAACAACTTTTCACTAGGTGTCCCCCCTTGCCTTGTGAGCCCCAGTGAGCCTCCTATGAGCATGAGGGTTCTGTGGGCGGCTCGACCTGAATCAGTGGGGAACCCCTGCTCTAGTACATTCCACTCCCTTTGCCTCAGGACTCTGCTTGTGCTCTTCCTTCAAGCCTGGAATGTTCTCTCCCCACTCACCTTCTTGGGAAATTCCTCCTCATCTTCCATCACTCAACTGAAGTGTAACTTCCTCAAGGAAGCTGCCCCTGATCCCCACCCAAGTCATGCCCGTTAGATGTCCTCCAAGAATCCTCACTTCTCCAGGCCTTTCATTACACCTTGAAGCAACTATGTGTGGACTTTTCTTCACAGTCTTTTGGGCTACCCTACCATTCCATTCGGGCAGGTCATCTGAGTATCACAGATACTCAGCCCAACATGCACCTGCAGCATGCGTCTGGTATCTGCCGAGTGACTGGATGATGCAAACTTGACACCTGAGTGTCATCCTTGCCCCTCAAGTTCTAACTTGAATCATCAGTTCTGCTAATTCTTCCTTCAAAACGCTTCTCTTACATTTCTATTTTTCTCTCCCTTTCCCCCTGTGACCTGTGTGGGGGAGGAGAAAATTCTTTTTCCTACTACCGTCCTATGTTCTCCCACTGGGGCCCTGTGTATTGGACTGACCACAGACAGGTTAACAAGAGGAAAACTGAAGTTTATTACATGGCATCACGCTTACACACAGGAGCACCCAGAGATTAGCGGCTCACAGGGGTGGTTAGAATTGGGCCTATACCCCATCTCAGGCTAACAGAGGAAAAGGGGTCTGGGGGCTTCTGGGCAGGGGAGGCAAGAAGATGATGAGAAGATGACCAGGAAAAGTGTGGAAAACAAGGGCTGTGTAGTAAGGTTTGTTAGGCAGATTCAGGTTGGAGCCTTCTGCATAACAAGAATTGTTGAGAGTCCTCTTCTTCCTGGTATGGGAGAGGGAGCCACGTTACAAATGGAAATTTCCTTTACAAAAGGAAAGTGCCATGTTTTTAGAGTTTTACCTGATGGCTCTCAGTGGCTTTAGTTCAAAATAATCCATATGCCAAAGATGCTTATTAGGGGCGGCATGTTCTGGACCCCTCACCCACCTATCAGGACCACTGCTCTAGCTCATTTAACTGGTCTGCCTGCATCTGTTTCTCCCAATCCAGCTGGCCTCTCGTCTCTGTCAGACAGCACAGCAGTATCAACTTGTTCACCTGTGCGTGAGCTTCAGGTGCTCCAAAGGCCCCTGGGGTTAAGGGTCGGATTCCCCTCTCAGGCCCGACCCCCTGTCTTCTACAGCTGGGCCCACCTGCCCTTCCTTCTGTCTCCAAGTGCGCGTCCCGATGATGGGCTGCTGGCATGACTGGCTCTGCGCTGTTGTTATTATGTGTGGGGTTTTTAAGATGTTTCAGGGAATTATTCTCATATGGCCAATACAACCCAAGGATATTTTGACATGTCATAAAATCCACTGAGTTTTCATCTTTGAAAAATTCCCAGTAATATATATGACAGAAATGCTCTCCTTCTCCTTAATCCTCTTCTTTACCCTAAACCCCAGCTCTCTTCGCTGCTGCTCACGGGCGGATGAGGTTTGGGGGAAAGATGTCAGTGGCTTATTATTTTAACACCTTGAAGTGAGTTTCCTAATATGGATGAGCACAAGGTCCTCCACGTCCAATGCAGGCATTAAAAAGCCCGAATCAAAACCCCCTTGTTTCTGTCTCCTCTCCCAGACAGACCATGCTAACCCAGTCTCCATGCGGTCCCCAAGCCGCCTTGGGGTATCCTCCCTCTGTGCCTTTGCTCACCCACTCATTCCCAACGGTGTGCTGACTCCTCCTCCCATTCTCCTGTCCGGGCATCCTCAAGGAGAAAGCGCAGTTGTCCGACTGTTGACATGGGCCCCTGCATGCCTGTCTTCAGGGGTCCTTCTCGGAATCCCAGGCCCGGTTATCTGTACATTATCACCCACACTTAATCACACCCCCGGAAACCCCCTTGTGGTTGGTTTCAGCTGTCTTTTATCTTTTGTACTTGTATGAGTTAGTGCTGAGTGGTCCTACACACAATAGAAAACTTCAAGTCGTAGAGTCTTAAGCAGGCTAGAATTTGACTTTTCTCTCATATAAAATACTGTAGGTATGCTGTCCAGGATGGGGGGGCCAGCTCTGCTCCACGGTCCTCAACAGCCCCGTTCTTCCCGTTCAGTCATCCCCTGTCCCTAGAGGGTGGACCTGTACTCACAAAGAAGGAGGCATCCTTGTCGCAGCCAGCAGGATGGTTGGTCAGACAAAGAAGAGGACAAAGGGCATGTACCAGGTGACTCTTAAACTGCCCTACATACTCTGTCAACATCTCAGCTGGAGCTTCATCCCATTGCCACACCTAGATGGCCACACCTAGATGGCCACACCTAGATGGCCACACCTAGATGCCACAAAGCCTGGTGTGCAGACTTGAGGTATTTTTTCTACGTGCTCTTGTGTCCAGGCAAAAATTTTACCACTAAAGAAGAAGGAGAGAACAGAAATTGGATGAAATTAGTCTCTCTTACAGCCCTCACCTTCACAGTCTTCACATACCCATGTCTGAAGGGGACAGGGACCTCTCACACTTTTTTTCTCACCCATGGGGCACACGTGGGCCTGAAGACAAAACAATCAGGAAGTTTCAGCTGCTTGTTTCAGGGGTTTTTGCTGGTTCAAATGTGATGCACTGACCCAACCGTCTTCCTTAAGCCCAACATAAGGATGTTGTCTCCGTTCTTACTACAAAAGATGCCGTTTTAGCCAGTTCACAATCAGACAATGAACACTAAAAGGTTAGAGTCTTATGACATCAAGGGAGGAAAAGCTGTCACCATTCTAGATTTGTCCTGCAAACTGGACGGACACAAGTGAGACCCCGAAGAGCTGGGATGGTGGGCTCAGCACCTGCCGCCTCGGGCGAGTCCAGAGAAGAGGAAGTGGACCGGGTGGAGGGGCACGTAGAAAGTGCATGTGGCGCAGGGCCTCCCGTCGCTGGCAATAACCAACACACTCGGGGCTGGTTTGGTTAAAACCACGACCCCCCAGGAAGTGAATGAGAGACTTGGGGAGAAAAGTAATATGCAAAAACATTTGTGAATGAAAAAAGTACACTTTGTTTCCAGGCTGCTTAGAGAAAGTATGTAAATAATGACTTTTACTGGTAATAACCAGAATGACTAGTCATGGACAAAAGTCACTTCTATCCCTTTTGTATGTCCACAGAAATATCCCAGAAACCAAAGGTCTTGGTCCCAGGAGACATCTTGATTCTAGGAAATAAATGAAGAATAGAAGTCTGGACTTGGAAAAATCCTAGTAAATCTTAACAAAAAGGTTCATATTTTAGCAAAAGCAGACACTTGGTAAGAATTTACCAAGTCAGTGAAAGAAAAATATTTGAGGAAAATATTTATCAGAGAAACAATGTTCATGAGTTTACTATTATAGACATCTTTTCAGAAGTGCTAATATGTTAATAAATATCTGAAGAAAGTTGAGGAACCTGGAAAGGACTATGGTCAGAGGTCAAAAAGGTGGCAGGTCAAAAAACTCCACAGAGTGATTTGAATGGTACTCTCTGGAGTGGTGCAGTGCACATCCTGTGCAACTATGAACAGCAGCCTTGCTTACAGTCACTTATATTTAAGTTAACATTCAAGTGCCCAGGACAGCTGTGGCTGTGGACACTTTGTAGGGGCGTGGACACGTAGTACAAAATTGAAGTGGATTGAAGATGGTGTTTATGTTGGGAGTTTGTGGATGGCAACCCAGAGTGGGGTGTCAGAACCAAAGTGAGGTGAGAGGGTAGCTGCTCAGGAGGGCAGCGGTGGTGATGGGAGACTGGTTACATAGAGGGACGGATTGATCAAATAGGTCAATATGCTGAGGATTAATGGAAGCTGTGTTTCTCATGGTCAAAGAAGGAAATTATGAATATGGAAAGAGAGAAGACTAGAATAAATCCTACAGTGCTGAGTAGTGAAAATTGGAGATATTGGTGGGGAGTCATGGTTTGAACATAAATAGAAGATTCAGATATAAATATAGATGTAAGTGTACATGTGTGTGCACTAGTGTGGGAGGGCGTGTGTGTGTGCGTGTGCGTGTGTGTAACATAAATACGTTCCCAGTTTTTCCACCCAGAGGGCCTGGGGGCAGACGACCCTGTAGCAACAAACATGCTAGAGCCCAGGTAGTCGTTTCTACAACTCATTCTCCCCAAAAAGGAACCAGGCGTGGAGAAATGGCAGATTCCAGGGTTGGGGCTGGGAAGTTGCAAGACGGGCTGAACACAGGATGTAGCAAGTGCTAGAGCAATGACAAGTTGCCAAAAGGACACGGTGACCAGCTTGATGGGCTCCCATTGGTCAAATCTGGGGTGATTTTCCATCAAAATAAATAATGATATTAATATTAATGAAAATAATAGTGAGTTATTCAGTAACTCACTGAATAAAATAGGGATCCGTGAGCTTGTTTTGACGTAAATGAATAGGGAGAAGAGGAAGCGTTTGATAGCAGAAGGCCAGCCTCCCAATGTAGAAGGACTGGTGGAATGGAGAATCACCACTGGCATCCTCATGATAACAAGTAATCCAAGAAACAGCAGGGATGCTCGACCTGGTGGCTGGGAGTTTGACGAGGAGAGGGATATTTACAGAGTTTCAAAGCATCTCCTCATAAAACACTACTTCATTACAGAGGGAAGAAGAATGACTTGACAGTGGCAAAGTCTGGCAAATACCACCTTTATCCTGTGGTCACAATTGACACAAGCCATGGGACAAGTTGAACCCATCCACCACCTGGTAGGACCTAGTGAGGAGAGCAGACGTCACTTCTGGCATATTTCTGCCAGAAATGCATACCATGAATCTAGTCATAGGAAACACTGGACAAACCCAACATTCTACAATTTGCAATCATCTAAAGTTTCAAGGTCATGAGACCAGAGAAAAACTGAGAAACTGTCTGGTTTTGAAGGAGACTAAGGAGACGTGGGATTCTAGATCGGATCCTTTTACTATGAATGACTTTAATGGGACAATTGGTGAAACTTGAAGGGTGTCCGAGGATTATATGGTGGGGATGGGTCTGTGCTAATTGTGTGGGTATCAATTCTTCTTGTCTCAGCATATCAATCAGTCCTTACCACTATTTCGTAAGATCGCAAAATGCAAATTAAGCACAAATAGTTGCTTTTATCTTGTTTGTCCACTTAGAGCTGTAAAACATGATGATAAGGAAAATAAAAAAATAATATGTTAGTGTTACCGCCCAGTGTGGGGCCTTCTGCTCTCCGCAAGACATGCCAATAGTCGAGAGGCAAGGTGGTAGGAGAAAAAGGACTTTTTATTACAGCTTGCTAGCAAAAGGGAAGATGGCTGACTCATGTCCAAAAGAACCATCTTAAGGGAGCACAAATCTTACAGCAGTTATATAGGCCAGTGGGTTCTAGGGGAGGGGGATAGGAATGTTGACCTTCTGGTGTTACAGACGGGAGTGCCACACCAGATCTTTCAGTTTTCACTGATGATGGCTATCAGCATAGATTCTCTGTTCGGGGGTCATCACATTCCTAAGGAACTAAAAAAAAACCAAAGTTATCATCTTATCACAGCTGGGAGGTACATGCACAAGCTGGGGTCGTAAAATCTACAGAGCAGTTAGATCTCCTGGAGGGTGCATATCCAGCTGGGTTAGTTAGTCAGAGGTCATTCAAAGTTACAACAGAGTTTTTCTTTTCTACAATAGGGCTTCCCTCATGTCAACCTTGTCTTGAGCCGGTATCATTAGTAAAAGAGAGAAACATGAAAGTAGATTTGGAAGACATTATTCAATGGAGAATAAGGAATGAGAGAAATACATTCAGTGGTTGAATAGTGCAGCCAGTGGAATCAATATTTTATTTTTACCATCACGTATCCTTTTAGCTTCAGACATTTGGGACCTTGATCTACCTTTTAGGATTAACTTTTCATTTGTTTTTATTTATTAACTTTTTGTTTTATTTGACCATGTGTTGGTTCTGAAGCACTAACATAGAGAAACAGGAAAAACCACTGAAAAACTTGCTCTCAGCTGCTCCTACCTGAATATTCTAACGTGACAGATGTTTAGAAATGTAATCCTGAGAAATAATGAGGTTATTCACGGGAATGGTAATGACAATGTTCAGCTCATTCAGAGTTTAGCTGAGACTTCACAGTGGCACCTTTACTCAGGAGAGGTGGGAGGGAAAAGTAGCAGATGGAAGATTGAGCCCTTTTGTTCTAATCATTGAAACTTTGTTTTTAGTTAATAATCATGTCAATCAAATACATAATACTAGATGCCAGCAAGCAATACTTCTAAACAATTAAATCTCAATATATTTTAAAGGAAGTAATTACCATGAGGATTAGAATGAATAAGTCTGGATTACTTATAGTCACACCAAATCTCCAAATTCCTTGCATATTCAAATGTTATTAGTAATTGATGGTTTTTTACTTAAAAATAACTGAGTCCTACAACATTGTTCTGTTTGGCTCTAGGAGACAGAAATTGGACCATTTTATACTTTCAGAGCAAATGAATTTTGTGATTAGCACTCGTTTCTTTTGCAAACACGAAAGAATTTTATTTCCAAACGGTTATTTTATTCATTCTGCCAGAGTCCCATTGGCACCCTTATAATTGTGTATTTCAACAAACCAAAGCAAAATGTTTAACTATAAAATATTTTTTGTATGTATTGAAAAAAAATATGCATTAAAACAATAAAAGCATACGTTTATCTCAGGACAATGTTTACCAGTTCCATAAATTCTGTCTTAGTTTGGCGTTTGCTAGAAGCAGCCCCTGGATTCGAGCGGGCGTATTTTACCTGGTGGGCAGTCCAGGACCCTGGAGAGCGACTGGGCGGTGGTGGTGGTGGTGGTGGTGGTGGTGGTGGTGGTGGTGAAGGAGGACAGCCAATGAGAGCAGCGCTGTCCAGCGAGGCCCCACTGTGGGTAACTGGCTTGATTCCTCTAGGAAACTGGCCAAGCCAGCATAGACGGTGTGCCTCGAAGTTACTCCACCCAAAGGGAGAGAGAGTGGGTTATTTATGCACCAACGCCCACCAGACACGGGTGGGGCTGCTCCTGCGGACATTAGCCCTCCAGTACTTTCCTCCTCTAGTGCTTGCGCCAGCAGGCTCTGGTTTCAGAGTGAGTCCTCGGGCACAGAGGTGTGGATGCCTGAGGCTGGAAGGCTGGCCACCTGGACTGAAAGGATAAGGCCTGAGGGCGTATGAGGGGGGCACCCGCAATATCTGCTAGAAAATCACTTTCCCTTATGTAGAGACAGTAAGTGCAAGGTGAAACAGGGAGATAAAAGAATATGAAAAAACATCTGTCACTTGCGACATCATCTTTCCATCACCTGGTCAAATGAATATCTTATTGGCAATGAAAACGTAATTCTTAAACTTATAATACGACAATTATTGCTGCTTTCTTTTGAGCTGTATGTCTTTTTTGGCTCTTCCTAATTTTTTTCAGCAATGGCAAATACTGTCAGAAGCTAAATTACAAGTTTATAATAATGAAAGCTGACTTTTATACCTTCTTGGAAGGAATACTCATACTCTGCACAATTCTTAATCCTTTTCTGCGGGGATGGGGACAAATTATCAGATTTTTCTGAGTTGTTTACTATGTCATCATCAATAAATGAAGACAATAATGACTACCTCACAGGATATTATGACATCAGAGTTGGAGTATAAAACGTGTGCGTGCAACAGGTGCTCGGTAGATGACTACGTTACCACCTTAGCAGGATGTCCCAATTCTTTTTTTTTTTTTTAATTCTAATATATATCTTTTTACAGTGATGAAAAATTCCACGACTTGAGTGAATTTTAATTTTAAAGAGATGGAGACTTGAACATTCATTGAAACAGACAGTTTCCCCCTCAGCAGGTTCAACAGTGAACCATATATCATTATCTTGGGGGAAGATGAGGACACGTGAATGCAGATATTTCCAAATGCCCAGTGTCTCGTTAGTTGTGCAGATGAGGAACGTGTGACAGCAGTGCCTCTGCAGAATTGTTTCTTCCTAGGAGGAACACGTGAGCTTGCATAGATCCCAGTACGACACCTTGCTTGCTTGGGGGGTTCTGTCAGTTCTCTGAGGAGAGTTTTCCGGAGATCTGGCCACAAGAAAGACACGCAAGTGTGACCTTCACCTGGAGCTGGAGGAGAGTCTGTGCAGGACACTGGATGGGGCCTGGGCCATCCAGGCCTGGGCTGGATGAGTGAGGTCATCCAGGGCCGCAACATTTGAGGGTGACTTCCAGACCAGGTGAATGGCCCTAATGCTATGAGGTGACTGTTCTGCCAGGAGGGGCTGGGCCAGGCTCCTGTGCATGATCTGGATGGGGTGGTGATGCTGATGGTTTCTGAAGGCAGTAGAAATTCCCCTTGTTAATCATCCTGGGAAAAATCAGATCTTGAAATGAGAAACCAGGGCCACAGAGGAGGGCGCTGGGCCAGGAGATGTGGGAACATCCTCTTCCCCCTGGCCCTCTGGTGTGGGACTTGGGCTCTGAGGTTGGCTGACTCCACTTCCAGTGAGGGTGGCTGGTGCCTTGCCTTGTAGGATGGTGACCACCTAGGAGCCAAGCAAAGGGGTTCTCTGAGGGCCTCCTGGGGACAGCTCTGGAGACAGGAATGTAGAGGTCAGTTCTAATAGGAAGTTAAGTTCCCACATGGATTGTAGCTTCCTTTAGTATTCCCAAACCCTCAGTAAGATCTTCTTTAAGGAGTGGTCTTCATCATGCTAAGGGGATCTAGATAAGGGCTCATCTCATGCTTGCAGGGGGAGAGACAAAGGAGAGCAAGACCCTCTCTCATGGCCAGAACAGGAGTGGCAGCAAATATACCGTGGACAACGGCTGCCCCTCCAGTCTGGACCACTCTGGAAGTCTCGTCTTGTCTCAGGCCCACTGAGAGCTGGCATCTTTTCAGGTCATCCAAGAAATGGTTTGGAATGAGATAGTCCCATATGTTCTTTCAAAATCCCAAGAAGCCTAGACAGAGTGGAGCCTTCTTCTTAGTGGTAAGGAATTTCAACCCCAGATGCCTGGGTCCACAGGCACATCTCTGGGGACATGGTTCTTTTTGACGTTGGAAGACTTTTCTCGCACCCTCTGACCCACATGCATCTTTTCAAACAATTCAACTTTCTGCTCTTTAGTCTTCTCAGCAACAAATGCATCAATGTAATGAACCAGTGTTGTGTCTGCGGGGCTATGCCTTGACTAGTGTGCTCAGGTGACTAAATTATTCCAGACGGTAGAAAGGCAAGTAAGCCTCCTGGTGGAGAAGAACTCAAAATCACCTCCTGACTTCATGCTTCTTTGTAGTGCATCAAAAGTCCTTAGTGCAAGGCGGAATCTGCAAGACACATGTTTAGGGAAATGCTCGGAGGCGGCAGATATCCTGGGCATGCCACTCGCTTTGCTGATGTCCCCTGGTTTCTAACATCACTCTTGCCCCTGGCCATGCTTCTCCTTTAACTTTAGGTCTTAATTCTGAAGAGTACCTCTTTTCTTCTTTCCTCTAAGGCACCTCTAACCCATGTCTAATGTACGCAACAGAATTTTACTTAAGGTCTGGGGATATTGGAGTGCTGGCTACATCAAAGAAAAGACCAGGACAACCTAAAATCAAATATCAGAAATTTCTGCCCCAAAATTTATGTTATTTTATTATGTAGAATAGTGTCTCCCAAACCCCAGCCCAGATTGATCTCTGGGCCTAGATTTGATGTCCAGAGCACCCATTAGCAAACTTTCCTTATCAATAAGGACAGATAACCCCAAGATTACTTATACCGTTTATTGCACTACCCAAGAAGGCACAAGAAATTTCAGTTAGCTGTTGCTTAAGTACCATTTTTACCTTTCTGAAATATATCTACAGTATAAAGAGCTTGACACAGCCATAATTATTATCAAAGCTATTGCTATACTATCTGTGGGTTTGCTTGCTGTATATCAGAATATTAGAATGCATTAGATGCAGGAGAAAAGTAAGTTAAGGTAAAAATAAAAGAAAATGTTGCTTTTATAGATGATAGCAAAATTCAATAATTAATTGCCCTGAGAACCAGCAGGAGCAGAATTAACAAAACAATAAAATAAGATTGGAATGTTTTGGGTGTTAAAAACCATCGATTTTTAAAGGAAGCAAGGGTTTTGATTGGCAATGTTGTTGAATTCGTACTTGACAACAAAGAGGACAATTTCATCCTGTCACAATGTATTCCTTGGTGCCAATGTCAGAGACAAACTGGGTTGGATAGACCCCATGTCTGAAACTGGATCATTATGCTTCTTTTCAGCTAATCTGTCTTTGGGCCATCACTAGAATATTCTGGGGCAGAGTGGGTAGAAGGCAATGTAACACTTTTATTGCACACACTCTCAACCACTGGCCCTCCCTCTGTCTTACTCAGGTGGCTAAACCACAGCTCTGGTTGAATTCAACTCTCCTCCTACTCAGCTCTTGTGCCTACATAACTGAATGTGTCTAGAAAAAGAGCACAATGGTGGTGGCTGGTCTCACTTTAAACTCATGGCTGCTCACCTATTGTTGCCTGGCAGTTATATAATTCTCTACCCTCCCCCCTAGATAGCCATTTCATTCCTTTTCCTCTCTTGTCAAAGTTCTGACACCTCTTTTTGCATCTTCACTCACAGCTGATGATCTGGTTTCCTATTTCACTGAGAACACAGCGACAATCAGAAAAGAATCTGCAGAAGTATTCACCACCACACCCACATGTCTGCTGGCCTCTGTGTCCATGGATGCTGCCTTCCCACCTACAACTGTGGAAGAACCACCCTGCTCCTAACACAGTCCAGTCCCTCTCTGGGCACTATCTCCCAACCTCCTTGGTCTGCTCAATGATGGAGAGCAAGCTTTTCTTTCTCTTTCTTTATAGTCAACATTTTCCTCTTCACTGGGTCATTCCCACCAATATGCAAATATCTCTTATTTCTCCCATCTTAACAAAACATTGTTTGAACTCTAGTATCACCTCTAGCTACTGCCTATTTCTCTTTCCTTTCACACAAACTCCCTGAAATAAATGTTTGTAGTCTTTCCTATCTTCAACCCTCGTCCAGTCAGGTTTTTTTTCCTACAACACCCAACAAAAACTGTATCAAGGTTGTAGTGATTTGCATGTTGCTAAACCTAATGATCAATTTTTTCAGTTTTGTCTTGCTCAATCTGCCAGCAGCATTGACACAGCTGATTATTCTCTCCTTCTTGAAACACTTTTGTTCTTGGCCTCCAGATCTCAGATCCTGGACCTCTTGTCTTGTCCATCTACACCCACCCCCTTGGTGATCTGATCCTCTCATAAGCTGATGACTCATAAATTTACATCTCCAGCCCAGTCCTCTCCTCTGAACTCCATATTCGAATAAGCAACTACGTATTTGATGTCTCCACTGGAATCGTCTAGTAGGTATCTCTAACTTCTCCAGTTCCTAACTAACTTCCTGATATCCTTCTCTACTCCCAACCTGCTTCTTCTGCAGTATTTCCCGCTTTATTCAATGAACTCCATCCTTCCCTTATTCAGGTCAAACACCTTGGAGTCATCTCTTGTGCTTCTCTTTTTCTCATACCCCACATCCAGTCTGTCAGCAAATCCTGTTGATTTTACCTCCAAAATAGGCCCTTCATATCTTACAGGGATGGTCTTCCTAATTCTACCCAGGTTCCCCCAATCTACTTTTAACATGGCCACCAGAGTAATCTGCTTAAAATGAAAGTCAGATAATGTCACTCAAAACCTTCCACTAGCTTCCCATCTCAACCTGAGGAGAAGTTAAAGTCATTGCGATGGGCTGCAAGGCCCCATGACCTGGCTCCTGACACCTCTTTGACCTCAACTCCCACTGCCCTCCCCCGGCTCACCCCAGCCACACTGGCCTCGAACGTGTGGGGCAGATGTCTGCATCAGGAACACTTCCCTTGCTGTTCCTTCATCCTGAAATGATCCTCCCCCAGATAAACACTTGGCTCACTCCCACACCTCCCTCAGGGCTCTTCTTAAATGTTTCCTTGTCAGTGAACCCTTCCCTCTTCATTCTACTTAAAATTCCCTCAGCAATCCCTATCAGACCTCCCTGTTTGATTTTCCTCCATGGCACTTATCACAATCTACCATACCATATATCTTTTTATTTATTTTGTTTATTGTCCACCTCTCATGACTGGAATGTAAATCCCACAGGGTCAAGGATTTTGTCTGTTTTATTCACCACTGTAACCCTTTTGCCTAGAAAAGTGCCCACCACATAGTAGGCACTCAGCAAACGTTTGTTGAAGGAACAAATGAATTGAGGTTTGGTGTAAAGAGGACTTAGAAGACCTGGGTCTTATTTGTTGATTCCACTACTCCTGATTTACACACTCTTAGGCAAGTTGCTTAACATCTTCACGTGCTAGTTTCTTTCCATCTGTAAAACAGTTTACCAAGATTGTTTGTCAGGATTAAATGAAATGATGAATATGAAAAGTACTTTCTAATTTGCATTATGCAAGTGTTAATTAACATTAGCAATACTATTTATAATCATATGAAAAAGACAGTCGGACAAACCAGAGATGTATATTCTCACTCCTTGCCTAGTAGAGTCTTTGGTGTTTTATATCATGGGACAATTTGGGACGTTACTCAGGGGCATTTGTAGCCTGACTAATGCTTATTTTATACTTGGGTGGAGAAGGTAACCCAGATTTCTGCTCAAAATTACAGAGCTATTCCCAAACTGAATGCCAGCAGTTGCTCTGCGGATGTGGAGACTCAGATTTCTGCTGTCCCTAAACAGGTCAAGTTACGATATAATGGCCACATGTTGTATAAAATGATTAATGAAGAAACATGAATCTTTCTAGGGAGGTATTTCTCCTTTACAACTGGGTTGTACCTCCTTTTGGAGCTAATCGTAGACCTACAATATTTGTGACATGCTGATTCTCTCTTCATTACATCTATACTTATGAAAGCATAAGTCATATGGCTTTTTCAAGCTTTTTGTTCTTTTAAGAATAGAACGTGGGTGGTTGATTATAAAGTTCATTAGGTCTTGTGTGGAGCTTTTCAGAGAAATTTATAATCATTCTAATTGATTTGGAATTTCCAAGAAGAATCAAAAAATATTCCACAGACTAATAATTCTGAAACAAAAAAAAATTTGTATCTAAAATTGAAATTATCAAGTGACCTAGTTGCATAAACTTGCCTTCCTTCCTCCACCTTATTTGTTACCTTTATATGATCTGAAGTACGTGTTGGAAGAGTAAAACTTGTGGTGAGGCAGCTCACCGCAGCGCCCAGCATGTGGGTAAAGAATGAGAGAGTACTCACTTGAGATGATAGCTGAGCAATGAGCACAAGGACGTCCAAAGGGCAGAAATTCTTTAAGTAGCACAGCATCTGTACTGTTTTCATCAGTAAGAAGAAGGTGAGTGTGTTGACACTGGTGAAGAGAAATCTAAAGATTTAAGAAATCTGAAATTAAAGAAAAAAACTAAGTGGCTGCTCATTTGTGGAACAAGAAGCTACTTCTTTCTTGGTAAGTTTTTGTTTTGTCTTGGAATTTAGAAAATATTGTGTCTCTGTTGACTTAATAACTGTTTTATGCTCTGAAGATAAAAGAATATTGCAAAGTTTGTATTACCAAGTTAGACATTGATTGGACGCTTATTTATTTAGACTCTGTTAGTCATGCTATGGAGAGAGAGGAGACACTAAGTTTTGCTGAGTCTCTTAGGTGCTACACGCTATTCTAGAGACTTCACGTGCACCATTTTATGTAATTCCGACGACAGTCCTGGAAGATAGGTGTGATTAAAGAGTTAGAGAGACGAAGTCACACGATCTGTGTGTGTCAGGGGAGGGATTCAAGTCAGGCTTTTTTTGATTCCAGAATCTGAGCTCTTTCTATCTCACAGAGACATTAAATATAATCTTGAAGTCGCCTGTGACCTGATGTACGGCGACTAGCACTTGTGAAACAACTATAGGAATATTTACAAAGAGCCTAATAAATCATAGCCACCTTTAAGACCAGTCATCTATATGAGCTGTAACTACGAAGAAGAAACACAGATTTTACAAACCCAAAGCAAACACAGTCTCTCTAACTTACTGTTTGCGTACACGCTGCAGGGCTGTACCTGTGTTACAGAACAAGGGGTGCCGGGTGGATCTAAATGTGGATGAAGCGCAGAGGAGGTGAGCCGACTGGGTGAGGGGTGGTGGGAACAGACATGGAAGAGTCTAGGGGAGGAGAACGGGTCAGAAGCAAGTACCACAAGGACAGAGAGGAGACAGACAGGGTGCTGACAAACTGGGGCAATGAAAAGGGAAGAAGGACTCGGTGAGCCTGGAGCCAGCCCAGCAGAAGATGCTAACCCATATGTGAACATGCAGATGCGTCTATGTGCATAGACTTATGGGTCTGGTTCAAGAGAATTTATGTTGCTGTAACTCATGGGAAGAAGTTCTCTTGATAACATCTTCCAAGTGAAAGTGGTGAATGGGTGGCAATCAGTTTCACTGTGTTGTGGGTTAAAGTATTTATGCCATTTAAAAAATACCGTTACTGCATTTATATGACAATATTAGAGGCATCAGCTTTAATCTTGCCTTGTATCTTCTCTTATTAAACGTCTTAAACTTTCTGAGCCCTCACTTACCTGGAGGTCTCTTATCTAATAATATCAACTCTCTAAAACAAACTGAGAAAGAGGAAATGAACAGGACTCTGCAGCCAAAATAGATACCACAAAGCCCATACCCTAAACCTTGTGAGTCTTTCTCCCAGGGGAGACCCTCAGGTGCACGTTCAGATGTACTGATACTTATTTTAGGTGCAGTTCTGATAAGTAGGGCTGTTTGGTTTCCCAGCCCAGAACTTATTGGAAGCAAAAGGTTAGAAGTGGGAGGGTCAACTACTGAAGTCAGACACTGGGCGTTAGGAGATGTGACAGAGAATGGGTTACCAGCAAAAACTGAGGTGGGAAACCCCAAAATACAGATAGGACAACTCAATATACTTAACCTGGGGCCATTTGACACAGAAGCAAATAGTCCCAAGTGTTTGAGCGATTTCTACATGGAATTTGGTACATTGCTGCAGAGAAGAAAAGCTCATGTCCACAGTGGTGACCACAAAAGGCATTGGAGGCAGGGCTGGACAACCGTGGTTTTACCAGAAGATGAGTTTGAGCAAGAATTTCATTAATCAGTTCTCAAATCTTTAAATATTTAAAACTGCAAATGATCAACCTCAGTTGAAAGTTAATTCAGAATAACTTTCCCCAAGAACAAGATTAATTAGAGATTGCTATCTTCCTCTGTAAAGTGTGCTAGGCATCCAGTGCGTTCTTCAGAGCTCAGAGGACGTAATGGCCATGCAGGGTTTAAAATCTAAAGAGAATTCCATGTCAGAGAGGATTGAGTGTCTCTAGAATAAATACATTTCTTTTTACTTTTTAAAACTTTTTCTATTTTCGGAGTAGAGTGATGAGTTGGATATATGAAGAAAGAGAAAACTAAGCAACGAAAGAAGAAAGATGTAAAAGAGGGGCAGGCTGAGGAGGAAGGGCAAGGAACAAAATGGAAGGGAGAGATGTCAAGACAAGAGCAGAGTCTGCAAGGAGGGAGGCAGCAGCCACCCAGGACCAAGGGAGGGGCCCGGCCGGGCACTGTGGACGTGGTTCTGGGCTCTGCAGAGTCTTGTCTAGCAAATGGTCCAGGCACAGAGCAGGGCTCGCCCATAGCAATGGGTATGGGGCCACTTGGACTTGGGGCCCCTCTGTGCAGCCTTCTGCATTTCCCTTTTCAGCACCTTTCTCCTTTGATGGAGTTCACTGTCATAAGGACTCCATGCTCTCCAGGCTCTCACCTCCTATCTGCCATACCCAACGATCTGACATTCTCAGGGCGAATGGATGGTGAGCTTAACAAGTTACAAACAACGTGCACTTAGCAGAGGCTATCTGGATCCTTCCTGCTCAAGGTAGTGTTAAGAATTGCAGGATGTCAGGTCCCTCCCAGGCCTGCTCAGTCAGAATCTGCATTTTAACCCCATGGAGAGGTGATTCATATGCGTCCCTATGCTTGGAAACCCCTCTTCTGGGCATAGAAAACCTCAATCCAAAGGTATCCTTTAATGTTTAGGAGGCGGTTGCTGCTCTGGTTGTATTGTTTACATTCTAAACATAGTGCAGAGATAAGCAGGACCCCTTTTCTATCCCAAACCATCTTAGCAGCTGCCTGCTGTGGCTAGTGGGAAGGGTCGGGGGAGCAGCCTGCGACCATGGTAACATTATCACGACATCATCCTTTCTCATTTCTGTAGCACTTTTATAAATCAACCTGGCTGTTCCCGTTAGACAGACTGCAAATGAAGCCCTGAATCTGGGTCACAGAGGAATGCAATGAGTCAGTAGAGGCCCCAGGCCCTTTGCTCTGCCTCTCTCCCCCGGCATGCATAGTGAGCACCATTAGGAACTGAGGTGATGATGTCTCCACAGATTGAGATTTTATTTGTGGGTTTATCTAACATCAAAGTCATTTGATTGGAGGCCCCCAACATTAAAAAGGATGTGTGGCTTTCAGATTTCTTTCTGATAGGTAAACAGATTTTTAGTAAATCTAAAAATCACTGTCTTGTGTGTGCAATTAAATGAAAATGCAATAAAATGTCAGTCTCCTTTGATCTTTTTGAAGGTTTGAGCCTTTTCAGATTCTGTAAAATGGGCTGAAATGGTATGCATATCTCGTCCCACGCAGTCTTCTGAGTCAGTGGTTAGCAAATGGATGCTCTGGTATTCTCCCTGCAGACTTGCGTTGTAGTCCCTGCCTCCACACTGGGAGATTGGCCAGAGGATCAGAGCCCGGGATGACTGGGTTACCGGGTCTTTTGAGGGCCTGATTTGGTAGAACAGGTGAAAAGAAGGCTTTTCTGTCATCCCCTCTCTGTCCATTCTGGCAAAATCAATCATTCCTCATTGAAGAGTTTCGTGACATTTTTAAGTAAGTCTGAGAAAAGCCAATCTCACAGGAAGTTAGTTTGGAGCTACTTAGAGCTATTTCATTGATGGCAATAATCTTGTTAGGTCCACAGTACTGTGCACTCTCCTTTCCTTGTACTGAGCAAGGGCTGGTGCCCACCAATTCATCATCCTTTCAGCATTTCCTGTATCTGACTGGAATCAAAATAGCATGTTCACTATTCTGGAAACTGACAAAAATAGAAATTGTGATTATGGGAGCCCTCAGACAATGAAGATTATCAGGAAATTTCTAGAAGGTGTAATATTTCCAGCAGTGAACATTAGTGATCTCTGTTAACAGTTGCTACAATTAGTCTCTTCACTGTTCTTAGAAATTGGTTCATTATACAAACAATGTATCTCATTGTTAAGCATGTGGAAAGCACAAAACCATGGAAACAAAATTATAATTATTTCGAACTCCCCAAGCCATTACCATTTTAATGTATTTCTTCCCAGGCTGTATTCTGAGCAGAGTTTTGTCATTGTTTTTCGCTTTTACTTAGAAATGTTGGTGAGAACAAGGCTGTGTCTAGGATGCTGTGGTCACAGTGAGAACTTCAAATTTGTGACCTCAAACAAAATTTTGTAAATTTTCTGTATTCAGGAGACCAACTCAAAATTTTGAAAAACTCCCTCCTTCTCCCATTTCAAAGATCCTCAGGCATTATAAAATGAGTGAAAATTGGTTCAATTTAATTCATCTTTAAACCAGCAGCTGTGACTAGCACTGGACACAGCCACAGAGCATCATGTGCGAGTAGGTGACGTCTCTCCATTCTTGAGAAGCTCGACAGCTAGCTTCCAGAGAGTATGAAGAAGAGAGAATTCCAAACTCTCCCTTGTGTCTCTTGAGGACATCCAGGGCATTGAATCTGTCGCGCCCCCTTCCTGGCCTCCCTAAGTCTCCCAGACCCTCCAGCTGCCTGCGAGCTCTCACAGAGCCCCCCGTGCCCTCACAGAGCCCCCCGTTCCCTCAGCTACATTTCACCCTCCCAGTTTTTCCCTCCTTCCACCACCACCCAGCTCTTTATTTTTTAGGTCAGATTGATTTTTTTGGCTTAATCTCCTTTCCTGTGGCACATGAGGTAACGGAATTTCTCTCCAGTCTCTTGACTCAGCTCCACAGCACATCTGGGGAGGGGGAGACTGGCAGGAGAGGAAAACACACACTCCATGACTGGCGGTCTGACTGTTACAAAACCCCTCCTTCCTCCCAGCGGAAACCACCTCTTCCACCTTCCTATCCTTAGGCCCACGTTTTCCTTTTGGCACAATGAGAATAAGGCCGGCTAGCGTTCTTTATGTATTTACGGCAGCCGTCTTCCCCATGGGCTCCCACTCCACCCCTGGTCTAAACGGCCACCCTCCTCCTTCCTCATAACCAGGTTTCAGGCCCCTTCACCACCCTAGCCACGCTCTGTAACGAAGCACCAGTGTGCCTCAACCACCGCAGAGCAGAAGGGCTCCTCATCCCATTCCTCGGTGCCATTACTTCTCCTAGACCCAGAGCAACCACCCTTCCTGGCTGGCCAGGACTGTCCTGGCTTTAGCACTGAAGTTTCATGTTCCAGAAACCCCTTCAATTCCTGGCAAGCCAGAGTGGTTGGCTACCCTAATCCTGGCAGCCCTACAAGGAGAAGAGGGTTGACTCCTTTCCCTCTGTCGGTGGAGGGGCCCCTGTTTGTCCTTCAGGAGACATAAACTCCTCTGTGCTTCTGGGTGGTACCTGAAGGCTGAGCAGAAAAAGCCTCGAGTCAGAACACCAGAGCTTCGGGTGCTTGAGACGGGAACTGTCCAGGAGGGCAGTGTCTGTCCCCTACAGCTGCAGCTGAAATCAGAAGTGGGTCAAGAGGGCACGGTGTGGGAAATCAAAAGTGGTGTCTGCTGACTCCCCAGGGTGAAATAAATAAACTTTCACTGCGTCCGCTACCCTTAATAACTCCATCCTCTTTCTTTGAGTCTTACTGCCAATTTTTTAAAAATAAATATTCTGCGACTGTGGTCTCCATTTCCTCGGTGTGCTCTCTCAAATCCTTGTAATGGAGCTTCCACTCGGACATTCATACTGAGAGTCGATTTTCAAAGAGCACTGTAAACACTGTGATGAATACAAAGGGCAGTTTTCAGCCCTTGAATTCCCCACTCTGCTGGTTTTTCTTCAAACATTTTCCTCCCTTGCCGGCCCCAACACCACTGTATTAATTTCTGAGTGACCTATCCTTTTGGCCCCTTCTTTTCTGTATTTTTTCCTCATTTCCACTTGTCCTTTTGCTCCCTAAGCACAAGCACAGGCTCCCAGAACGTTCTTCCACGTCTCTGAGCTCAGTGACAGCCTCTCTGTGCATAACTATTCCCGCATCTCTTTCTATAAGCTCCTCTTTAGCCCTCCGTCATCATCATCATCACCATCATCATCATCACCATCCTCATCATCAGCTGTTACTGTATGCCAAACACTGTGGGGCGAATGCGCTTTATGTGTCTCTAATCCTCACACTAATCCTTTACAAATCTCTAATCTTCATTTCATCCATGAGGAGACAGACACCCAGAGACTAATTTGAACAACAACCAACATGTGGCTGACATGGATCTGAAGTCACTTCAAGACTCTCCCATTACACAATACCTCCACCTCCTCACATTCTGTGGACCTCACATGAAACTCATTTCCTTCCCCCTTTGATCAGTTTCTATAACTTCTCCCTGTAGAAACGTGTTAGAAATAAGTTTCCAGTCCTGATTTCCCCTGTTTCTGTTGAGATGGAAAACTTGGCATCATTTTCATTCTTCATTCCTCTTGTTCCTTACTGATGTTTCAAAATATTTCTCAAACATCATTTCTTCTTCACGTTTGTCCCAGAAATGCATAGGATCAGAAGACATGGCTTTGAGCCTTGGCTGTTCAAGTTATGAAGTGTATGAATTTGAGGAAGTTGCTTTACTTCTCTGAGTTTCGATTTGACAACACCAACACTGTCTAGGCTTGTTGTGAAGATTAATGAAACAGAATAAGGGAAATATCAAGGTATCAATCCAAAAGCCCAGAAGTGTGTCATTAGCACTGCCAGTCAATTGGCCATCCCACCGCTGCTCTGTGACCTTGGCACGCCCACCTCCTGTATGGCTTCCTCTCCCTGTCAGTCCTGTGAACTTGCGCCTGTACCTCCACTGCTCACAAAGCCCCCCTGCAGTCCAGTCCCTACCTCTGTTCTCATGTTCTGCTCTGTGTTTGTGCCTTCCTTAGCTCACGCTGTTTGCCTGCCTACCCTTTCCTACCTGGCCAGATCTCCATCAGCTCTCCTGGCTGACCTCCAGCCTTCCTTCTTCATAAGACTGCACAGACCGTTGCAGCAGACGGAGCTCACTCTCTCTCCCTCCTTTAAAGCATTCACCTCCTCAATATTGCTTCCTCAATGATCAACCACATACAGCCTTGCTACATCGCATTGCACATACCGTCATGTATGTATGCCCCAACTTTCCAACTGGATAAGTTCCTTAAAGGCAGAAAATAAATTGCATACTTTTGTGTATCTCTGTACTTAGTGCAGTGCACACGGTAGTTATCTGAAATATTAATTTACAACAGGTAAAGTAGGTTGGTGTGTCCCTGGCTCTTTAAGAGTACAATTTTTAGACCAGACAGTTTAGGGCGTAGAGTAACAAAGAGTTTCAAACCTCCGCAGGCCCAAAGCTCCAACATACACGGTGAACAAGAAGGATATACAACTTGAAATCTTTGTAAATTCCAAAATTTGAAATGTCAGCACAGCTAGTGATTCTCCATGTAAAATGCACTTTTGCTGACATAACGATGAATAGCATTTTCTTACTTCTCTATAGAGGAAAAGAGATGGATCCAAACCACACGGCACAGATCCCAACCACTCCCGGTCAGGTATTCTAGTTTCAAATTTACCCTGCTGCTACCTCTCCAACAACGTCACTATTTTGGATTTGTCACTCCACCGCTCCCCGCCTCCCCAGCACATGTTCAACTGTTGGTTTCTTTGGGGAGGATTTTTTTTTAACAAAGAAAATACTCTTTTGTTTTCATTTATTTTATTTTTAATAGATCTTCCTTACTTTAGAAGAGGTTTAGAGTGCATCGTGAGGAGTAGAGGGCTGTTCCAGTTATCTGTTTTTGCTTAGCAAACTACCTCCAGTCGTGGTGCCTTGAAACAACGATTTATTATTGTCTCTTGTGGCTCTGGGGATTGCCTGGGCTCAGCCGAGCGGTTCTCAGTTGGGGTCTCTCATGCAGTTACAGTCAGAGAGTGGCTAGGACTTGAGACATCTAAAGGCTCCACCAGGCTTGTTGGTTCCCCATTGGGCTGGCTGCTGTCTGAGATTTCAGCAGGAGGTATCCATCAAACTGCCCACACGTGGCCTCTCTGGGCTTCTCCACCCAGCATAGAGCCTGGGTTCCAAAAGGAAGCATGCATTTCATGAGGCCCAGTGGGGAGCTGCAAGGCTCCTTGTGACTCAGTCTGAGAAATCCCAGATTGTTACTTCTGCCATATACTATTGGTCGAGCAAGTCACCAAGGCCAAACCAGATTCTGAGAAGAGGAAAATTAGATTTTACCTCTTAACATATGAGCAGCATGCCTCTTTTGGGAATAAAGGAATTGAAGTTAGCCATCTTCAAAGACTATTACAAGAAGTGAACATCTCATTAAGATACACATAACACCAAGATCACCAGCCCCGGTGGTCTAGTGGTTAAGATTTGGTGCTCTCACTGCTGCAGCCTGGGTGTGTTTCCAGTCAGGGAACCACACCACCCGTCTGTCTGTTGTCATACTCTGGCGACTGTGTGTTGCTAAGATGCTGAGAGGTATGCCACAAGGATTTCAAATACCAGCAGGATCACCTATGGTGGACAGGTTTCAGCGGAGCTTCCAGACTAAGATAGACTAGGAAGAAGGACCTAGCCACCCCTGAAAAATTGGCCATGAAAACCCTATGAATAGCAGTGAAGCATTGTCTGATACAGCACCGGAAGGTGAGAGGGTGGTGCAAAATAACTGGGCAGGTTTCCGCTCTGCTGTACACGGCATCACTGGGGGTCTGAATTGACTGGATGGTACAAACAACAAAAGCACCAAGATCAGCTAGGTTCATTTGCCAGGTCTCAGAGATTCTAGCGCAACCAACCACCCAAAACAACACTCAAGTGTGTTCCTCAGAAACATTGCAGATTACTACATTACGGCCCTCCACAGCGACTGCAAATACTAAAAGCAGGCACTGGTAAATCCGTGAGGGCCAGGCTCTACTCAATTGCTGAAGAGGTGTCAGCTTTTCCAGCCACATACACATCAGCAGATTTTGATCATCTGTGTGTCAATCATCTTTTGAAATTATGCCCCAAGTTGAAAACTTATTAAATCCTTTGTCATCCCTTAAAGAAACAATATAAACTGTGAGGAAGTCAACTTGTTCGAAAAATTTTCTTTACATAACTGTTGCTTGAGGTCATTTGAATTTCTATAATTTTATAATTAAAAAACTTGTTTGTTCATAACCTATGCACGTTTCCTAAGTACCTATTTTTCCTTTTCCATTTTTATTCCTTCTTAGGGACCGATTTGTAGTCTTTGTTGCATCTGTATAGCCCAAAGACTCCCTTCCATTCTATCCTCCCTTCCATTAACAGGGCCCTGCAGTTGAAAGTGTTATCTTTGCACCCCTCTGGGGTGAGACCAGGCTGTTAGAACAGATGGTCACTGCAAAGCCTGAGCCACACCTGCCGTCCTCAGAGGCTGCAAACAGCCTCACCTCAGACTTTAAAGCAACTCCTTGTGGCTATGATACTAGTTTACCAACCGCAGCTGGACTTTGTTCTGAACGAACTTTTCACATTTACCGTCAAATTTTCAGACTAGAAAACTGTTCATATAAAAGGCAATACTGTATACTGTACTTCTTGCTTTTTATGCACCTCACAATGTCATGCAAATGAGCAGTATAATTTTAAATTTGAGGAAGAATAAATAAATGTGAGACTTCACAGGGTCTTTACCATGGGGCATTTTCTAGAGCGATAAAAACAAAATGGGTCTGAGGTTCCTCAGGATGAACTATAATTTGGATTTTAGTTTGCAATACAGAAGGAATATTGGGGCAAAGAACACACCAGGCATTAGACAGGCTGGTGGATCCCACAGGATAGCAACCTCAGCCACCCATCAAAAGGAAAGGCAACAGGTCTGGGCTGGAAGCTATCCAAAGGCTGGGTCTGAGTTCTCTATGACTCACTTCCCTCTGGGGGCAGAGAAGGAGCACAAGGGGAGGAGTCACTCCTGGGGAGATTTCTTCCACCCCCTCCCCACTGCTGTGCTCTCTACTCCTGGAAGGTGGCCCACATTCTGGTCATGAATGTTGTACCCATTATGTTCTGGGTAAGGAAGTGTAATTGAGCCTTCTCCATCCATCAGCCTCTCTGTATGGCTGCACAATACTGCCTTTCTCAATGTGCTAAATTCTGTTTACTGTTCTTCCTTGGTCTTTAGCAAAGTCAAATCTGTTTTTCTTTTTTTTAGGCAGGCCAAGTCCAGGTCTACAGTTAGCTCTAAAGGGATTACCTTCTCACCTTCGTGCTAAACAAGACCGTTGAAGGAGATGTTCAGGGAGCAGGTAGAAAGGGTGGAGCTAGAGAATGCGTGTGTCCCCAAATTCCTCAGGTGGCCTGTGTCTTCCTCTGTGAGGAGTCTGGGGCCTCTAGTAGGCAGCCCTTCTAGCAGCTTCCACCCACAGCAAGAAGCAGAGCCTCAAGGAGACTGTGGAGGTGAGGAGGAAGGGATGATGATGAGGCAGCAGTGGGAATGACAGAAAGCAGGTGTGTCCTTTTCTCTCCATCCAGTGATCAGCCGGTTCCAGGTCAGGGACAATGCGGGAAGTCACATGGAGCGTTCTCTTCAAACAGAAGAGAGGACAGGGCACCCCTTGTCAAGGGGCGTCTTAAGCTCTGTCAAAGAAAAAGCTCAGGACCTAGTGAGGAAAGACTTTGATTTGAAAGGATTATCATAAGTGGGGGAAAGAGACCATTGCAATAGGGGCCCTGTGACCGCGCAGGGTCTGCAGGCATCTCAAAATCAGACAGAAAAAGGCCTTCCTTCTACAGGGTTAGGGAAGGCAAACGGATGAGCAGACTCTTTGGAGGGAAATGACCAGTGGGGTCTGCCAGGAAAGGGGTCCCAGTGTGGCCAGCTGATTCTCAAGAGGGCCTGACAAGGGGGCAGCTTCCACTCTTTAGCGCTTGCTCCGGCTTGGGGACAAGCGGATCGGGGTCTGCAGAAAGGAGAGAAGCCTGATCAACATCTCATCAAGACAAAGCAGAGGGGGCAGCCACAGGCAGCTGTGAGCTCCTGGTCGGCTCACAGGTAAAAGGAGGCCCCGGGCTCTGCAGGCCGGAAGCTGGGGGTCAACCTCGGCTTGCTTTCTTTGATCTCCAGGTCCCTTTGCTATAAACCTTTCGGTATTGCCTGAGGCTTCATTCACAGCAACACACTATATGATAGTGAACACCTTCGTGATTCTGAAATTCTTTTTCCCTTTTTTTGATATTTTTTAACCACTTGCACCTAAAAATGAGTTCCTCAAGTGAACCATCAATTGTTGTATCTAATGGCAGGACATTCACTAGATTTATCAGCTTTCATCTCATAAAGATCACGTGCCCAGCGTTTTAGGGACTCATGTACTTATTTTTTTATTGAGGTATAATTGACATGTAACACTATATTAGTTGCAGGTGTACAACATAATGACTCAATATTTGTATATTGCAAACTGATGGCCACAATAAATCTAGTTAACATCCATCACCACACATAGTGTTTTTGATCCCAAATTATACAATAATAGCTAATATTTGCTGAGAACATGCTCTGCTCCAGCACTGTTCCAACTGCTTCACCTGGACTGACCAGCTATTTCTCCCGACCCTCTGAGGTTAGAACCATTACGGTCTTTATCTTACAGAGGAGGGAGCGGTGATGTCGAGAGGGTCAGTAACTTATCAGTGGGCGCACAGCTTTTGGGGTGAATCGAGGTACAGGGGCTCCAGAGGCTGCATCACTGGCCACAATACTCATGTGGTCTCTTCTCAACATTTTCCAATCTTCCCAGGCAGCTTGCAAATCATCCTCGCCCACAAGAGACAATTAGGCAAAGGAGTGTGAACGTTTGAGTACAACCCCATTGCCTCATGGAATACAAACTTGGTTGAAAGGCAACTCAGAGAGTCATTCTCCCGAGGAGCAGCGCCACCCAGGCCCCTCCCTTCCTCATCACTTTTCCCCCTGGTTTGACTGTGGTTCCAGGGAGTCATATGATGATTTTATAACCTACAGGATATACATGGTCAACCATCTGCATTTGGGCAAATAGGCGTTACTTTTAAGTAGGAAGTGGTAATTCAGCAATCTGCTTTTGGCCGATTCTGGTCTCTGGTTGCCTTTTTCTTAATGACCATTAGAAATTGCACTTTTTAAGAGAATCACATTGGCGATGTGGGTGCCTGGAGCATCACTGAGGGGAGTGTAACAGAACAACTCGCTTCGGATCACAGCAGCTCTCAAGGTGAGCATGGCTTCACCCCTTCACTCCTTTGAAAAATACCTTAACTTCTTTGATACCTACTCTAAGGAGTATTAGACATAGAATGGTTTACTTGTAAGAATTCCAGAACGCTGGCATATTGACTGTGTTTACACTTCATAAAACATTCTTACTCGCGGATACGTTGTCCTTAGAGTTTTAGTGATAGTACTGTATTTCCAAGAAGTTTATTTTTCCTCTAAATGTACAGAAAGTGACTTTATAATAATTGCCTTGCGTGAGAGCTGGGGCGATGGTTTGGGCATTGGTTCTCCATATGGTATATATCCGCTGGGCATCGATCTGGAGTGAAACGCAATTCTTTATTAACTAAGTAAACGAGAAAAGATTTTGAAAAGGTAAGCTGAGAATTGTTTCGGAGGCACTGCAAAAAGTGATTTTATGCAATGAAAGACAATGAGTGGGTGTCTTGAACAGCTGGAAGTTGAGTGGGAAGGAGATTGTGAGGGAAGCTATTTAAGAGACATTGCTTGGGGGAAAGTTTTTATGTGCAGTACAGGAAAAGCTCTGATAATGGCTGCAAATGCCATAATGATTATGAAGTCGGTGTCTCGTGACCATAAAAGAATACATAATGATCTTTAAAAGAATCTGCCACAGATTACCTCCATAGCTTCTGTAGCAGCAGAAAATAGATATTGTGGAGATCAGCATTCTAAAGAAAGAGAGAAATGCAAGGTCTGAATTCAAGCTATTCTTGAAATGATTGAAGATATAATTTCTGCAAATAAAAAAGAAAATGCAAGGCAAGCTTCCAAAGAAGCAAAAGGAACCAAAAGAAAAAAGGAAAAAAAATACAAAGTTATATACAAATCACTGGAAAAAACCTTCTGGCTTCTTTCTTAACCACTCTTATTCAAAAGCAGAAGGAAGCCAGTGTAGTTTCAGCTCCACTGAGGTTTATCTAAAAAAGGATAAAAAACTGTGTGTTCATGATTCAAATGAATTAAGAGACCACGCATTTATTAAATATCTACCATTACAGTATATAAGATTCTGATATCAATAAAAGGTTTTAAAATAAAAACATTATTTAAGATCTTGTGGGAATTTTATAGCCCTTCAGTAAGACCTGCTGGAGACAAAGTGAATTAGAAGGTGAATAAGAGATGATGTGAAAAGTATCACTATTACTCAGAGTACTAGGTGAGCTGCAGTCTTCCCATCTATACAATGGGTATAATGTCTACCTTGAAGGGTTTTTACGAGGTTAAAAGAAACAATAGATGTAAAGCAGTGATCCCAATGCCCAGTATGTAATTAGAACTTAATTTCCAGCACACACACACACATATGCACACATGACACATATACACACTCACACTCATGCACACACATGCATACACACATGACACGCATAACCTAATACACATATGCACAGTGTATGCATGCGGCCACTCTTATTTAGTTCTTGTTCCTTGTCTGTGGGCCATCACTATTCATGAAAGTAAGCAAAGATTTAAAATCTTCTGCTTTAACTTTAACAAACTATTAATCTTGTTATTGAAATTATTTAAATTAAAATTTTAACACAGTTTTCCTTGCTGATAATATTTTCATAAATATTATTAACGTTCTCCCTATAGTTAATCTTCTTGGGTAGAGTTTGCCCTTGGCCAAATGGACCAACAATTGAAGTTGGTCTGTTAGCAACTCCCTTCTGCTTTGTCAGCCACCTGCTCTCTTCTCTGGGGGGATCTTACCTCCTTTTTGCTGTCCCTCTGTTTGCTGCCACCTCTGCTGGTCCCAACAGAGAGCCAACCAGTAATTCATCTCCCTGAGAATGTATCCTCAATCAACTGATACCAATTAAGATGCTTGCTGCTAAGGACTTAAACTGTTACCCACCTGTCTCTGGTCATCTGCATTTGACTAGAGGATTCCCAAAACCCTCGAAGTCCAAAGAAATGCTTTTCTATGAAGTCAAGGCATGGTGGGAGGCCTCCGTTGAGACGAGTGTGGCTGTGTAGGGGAGAAGGGAGCACAGCCTGGTGTTTCTTAAATTGCATAGTGTGGGTTAGGACCCGTTCTCCAGCTTGCTGGGCTGGTTCCGCTTTTCGGGGTACATATTATTAGGTGTTCTTTTCATTTTCAAATGAATTAATCAATTAGCGGTTAGTTTCTGAGGCAATTTCTTTTGCGATTGTACCTAATAAAAATGGTACTAGGAAGCCACGTTATTTTATTGCAATGAAGATGTAAGATCACATTTTAAATACTACGTTAAAAATGTTAGTCTAATTAAGTAACATTAAGTTGAACACTCTCTTTTCTTGCATGGTAACAGAATCTTTGAAATGTTAACATTGAAAGGTAGAGGCTGTGTTACCATTGACCCCACGCATACATTTAATCTTGGGATTCTGGCACATTTGCTTTTCATTTAAAAGAGTAATATATTTACATGGTTTCAAACTTTATGAAGGTTTAACTTATCATTATGTGCCTCTAAAAAAGGAAGAAAAGCCATTCAAAGACATGTTTTAATACAAGTTGATTTCTAAGTATGTCCACGATGAGAAGAGAATCAATTAGGAGTTAGCTCGAGGCTGGCATAATTTTTGTTTCACACAATTTGTGAGTGATTGGATACACTCCAAGGTAGAGACTGGCATGGAGACCAGCATGCTGCCTAAGGATGGATAATCCACTTGCCTTGGCAGCGCCCCTTGCCACACTCACAGCAGCAGCAATGTCAGCATTGGAGAGAGTTTGCGAGCTATTTAGGGGAGCAGGCTGTATCCTTGGCACTTATACCTTTATGTCCTTGAATGAATGAATTGGTGAATATCTCCTCTAGGTCAGCTTTTCCCGAAGTGTTTTCCAAAGAACACTGGCTCTAAACGTTCTGCAGGTGAGTGGGCTTGGGAAATAGTGGTTACTCGAGCAGGGCTCTGAAGAGCTGTTGATAATAAACTGTGATTCAAATATCCAAGAGGAGGATGCAGTTGGTAGCATTTCCCAAACTTATTTTAACCCAAGAGCAATCTTTCACCCTCTTTTCCTCTCTCCTCTCTCCCTCCTTCTTTCTACTTAGAGCATCTCCGAGAACTGACTTTTAAATGCTGATCTACTCTAGTGGTCTAGTCATTTGATGCTGGAATTCCCTATGAAACAACAGTTCCAGTTCCCACACACGAATACACATTCGAATAATATGGAGATTGTGTGAATGCAAAGAGTTGAATGCTCAAAGCAGACATCCTTAGGACCTATAGATCTCACCTAACATCAGACTTGAGTAATGATTCAAAAGACACAGAGAAGCACGAGGCACAGAGAATCATCCCTTTCCTGGAGGAGCCCCAAACTATGAGACATAGCTTACTGAAAATGGGTTTTGGTTACAGACTAATATGAAGTGCTGTGGGCAGTATATGTGAAAACATTGCTCTCAAATGTTCCCCAGTTTCTAGCTACTCGTCATACAAATAGAAGCTGCCTGTGTGCCTACTTCCCATCCTCCCGTGGACCATCCTTCAATGGTCCATAAAATCCAGGTTTATATGCAGTAAGAAATCTAGGTACACAGGAATAGTCTGCTCAAAAACATTTTTAGATAAGGACTCGCAGGTAGTTTCCAAATGCCATTAGCATGTTTCCAAGGAGGGCTGGTCAAGGTTAATCATTCCTGGTGTCCCCAGCCTGCTGTTAATCCTTTCCTTTCCAAAGAGCTCTATCTTCAGAGATTCAAATTCAGGATCCACCTCATATCCACCTCATTTTCGCTGGGGACTCACCCACCTCTGCTTGACAGAGAGATAACCATCTCCTGAAGTAGCCACACGCCATTCTTGCTAAACTCTTCAATGATTCTTCCTAATGCTGGGTAAAAATCTGTTTATGTAATCTCTACTCATTGGGCATATTCTTACCCTGGAGGGGGAGAAGGGGAGGTTGCAGGCCTAGACTCTCTTTTATATGACAGCCTTGCAAGTAGTCAACGACTTCATTCGTACCCGGCCCTTCATCTTTTTAGGCTAAACAACTTCAGTTCTGATACGTAGTGCTTTCTTTTCATCATCATGACCACTTCGTTTCAAATGGTTCCAGTTGGTCATTTTTTTCCATAGCTCAGCTCAAAATTACTATGTAAATCTGACCCGTGTGGGGTTGACGGAACTGTCACTTTCCTCATTCTAAACCTTGTAGTTTTAATAATTTGGCCTAAAAATTAAACTTGAATTAACTTTAACTGGCTACATTTATTGAGCACTGTTTTAGATTTCTATTGCTGCCATAACAAATTACCACAAATTTAGCATCTTAAGAAACACAGGGTTAGTATCTCACAGTTCTGTAGGTCAGAAGGCTGAGATGGGTTTCACCAGGCTAAAATCGAGGTACTGGCAGGGCTGCATCCCCTGTGGAGTTCCTCAAGAGGGATCTGTTTCCTTGCTCAATTGAATTGCTGCCAGAATTCAGCTCTTTGCAGTCATGGTACTGAGATCCCCATTTTCATGCTGGCTGTCAGCTGAAGGCATTCCCAGCTTCCAGAGGCCACCCACACTGCTTGGTTTGTGGCCCCTTCTCTGTCTTCAAGGCTAGCAACAATAGACGGAGTCCCTCTCATGCTTTGAATCTCTTCTCGCCCTACTTCCATCTCAGCTGGGAAAGATTCTCCACATTTAAGGATTCATGATTACATTGGGCCCACCTGGATAATCCAAGCTACTCTCCCCATCTCAAGGTTTGAACACTTAGTCCATCTGCAAAGTCCCTTTCACCATGGAAAGTCACGTGTTCACAGGTTCTGGGGATTAGGGTGTGGATATCTTTGGGGCCACAATTCTGCTGACTGAAGCACTGGCCCTGTCCCTCAACATTGCACATCTGTTATTAAGTATGAAAGTGATACGTGATCGAGATGGGGAAATATGATTTAGATGAAAGTAAAGTTAGATGGTTAGACTGTTAGATGATGCCTGTGCCCACTGTACTGATTCACTCACCTCTTGGTGAACTTACTATCAAAGAAAACTCTTAAGATTTCTGCTGCTGCTAAACTTCCATTTTGTATTTGTGTAGTTGACTATTCAAATGCAAGTGCAGGTTCTATTTTCCCTACAGAATTTTACCGTATTAGATTCGACCCATTGATTCTGTCCAGAGTTTTTGCACATTGATTCTGCCATCCAATATAATAATTAAATTTTTAGGCTACTTGTCATCTTCAGATCTGATGAGCTTGCCTCCTCTATTTTTGTGCCTAACATCCATAAAAATAATGGGCAGCTCATAGCTGAAGATGAAGACCAGCTTGATGTCAATGAGGGTCTTCCTCTGGGCTACTGTGAAGTGGTACCATGTGGACAGTCACCCAAACAACTAGTAAACCATATAATTGTACTTTCACCTAGATCATACTTCCACATCTTGATTACTTACAAATTTCAGATGTAATCATAGATTTGCAATGTCTTCAATGCCTCACTGATCTGCAGTCTAGTGACCATGATAACCAAGGCTAGGAGTGTGACAGGACTGTGAGCCAGCCCATGCTGACTGCTTGCTCACCACTTTCATCCCCAGGCTCTGTCGTTATTCCTTCATAATACACATCAGCATCCTGCCTAGAATCAACAGCAAATGTTCTACCTCAACTGGAGGGATTTATTTTCTCTCTCTCTCTCTGCAAACGAGTTTTGAGAGTTCTTACACAAGCCTGTTCTCTGGGACCCCACAGGCATCAGACATTGGATTGGGGCACCCTAACTTCCAGTGTCTCATTTGGTGCAATGCTGTTGCCGAACACAAACACAGGTTCTTTTACCTGCACACAGTAGGGCCAATAACTGAAACGTCAAGCCTGTGGAAAGGAAAGAGGTTTACTATCGAAAGGCAGCCAGACAAGGAGATAGGAGTTAGAATACAGATCCACCTCCTCAAAGGGAAAAAGGTAGAGGTTTTTATCTAGGGTTTTAGGTAGGGGAGAGAGAGCATGTGCTGGGGTTTTAGGTAGGGGAGGGGGAGCATGCGGCCTTGCTGGTTGGCGCCTTCCACCAGCCTGCACTTGGCCTTGAAGACTGAATCTTGATGTCTGGACCTTGAGTTTCTGGGAAAGAGCTCACTCATAGACTAAGTAGGGACGGAAAGACCTGGTTAGTTTTGAACAGCAGTTGATTATGCTGAGTATGCACAGCTGCAGTTAGCAAAGCTTATCTCAAAGTTTTTGCTCTAGGGAAGATTTTTTAACTCCTTAGTTCTCAGTTTCAATGCCACATTGGGCCCTACATGATACCCCAGGGGCCTGAAAGGGTCCTGCAAGGGGCTAACACTCCTGCAGGGGTGACAGTGAATCACTGAGACAGTGATAATCAACGCTTTACTCAAGGCAGCTGAATACTGGAAAAGAAGGCTCCTTGCAAAACCACATTGAATAAAATAACAGCTCTAAGTGTATCAGATGATTTCCCTTAGAGGCCTCAAAACTCTTCCTCCAAAGGACAATTTAGAACAGTTTGTCCTACAGATTCCCTTAATACCAATTAATTTTGGAGAAATATTTGTACACTCATCTGTTTGAGAAACACTGACTTAGGAAATACTTGAACTTCAAAGATAAGCAAATTACATTTTAATAATCAGTTGAGCTAAATGCATTTTATATGTGATTTAATGACTTCAAAATAAGATTTGGCAAGAATGGTGGTGATAAGGAGCATGTGCAAGAAAGAAAATGATGAGCCTTAAAAATGAAATGGAGCAGGGCTCCTGTTTCAAGTAGCTTTACAATTGTTGATTTGTTGGTTCAGAAAGAAATGGACAAAAGATTTAATGCATTCTCCCGCATCTCTCATCAACCACTGGGAGATAATAGTATATTTTACTGTCAGTTCATTAAACAAAGTACAGAAATATCTACCTAAAAACTTCTTAACGTCTTTACCATCACAATTTTCATAACAGAAGTCCAGAGAGCTGACAGTCGCTGCTCAAGATTGGAGGTAATTCACGTGAACAAAATGTGAACAGGTTCCTTTACGTGTTGTGGTGTCACAGATGCCAATCTGTCACCAACACAATTTCCTTAAGATAATTAGCATGATTTTTGTGGTAAAAGCAGTGATCTGGGGCAGGCTGAATCATTTCCAATGACTGTAAGTAACTGGCATACACCTGACATGACAACATGACAATAACCTCTTTTTTTGGAGAACACCGATTCATAACCACATTAGCATTAAATTCGTCATTATCCAGATTTGTATATTATTTATATCTAACAGGTACATGACACTATCCCTGAGGGATATGGAACTTACAAACTTTGGCTTATTGTGATTTATTCTGCCATTCTAATCAGAAATAAGAGTAAATCAAAAGAAATTAAAACAATGTCTCACGAATAGACATAATTCAGACCAAACTTGTACTGTCTACCAACACAGCCTGAGGACCCGGCTCACCCCCAGCCCAGCTGGGACATCACTACAGAGCCTTTCCTGACTCTGAGCTTCTCTTCACCAAGAGCTAGTCACTTCTTTTTCTGTACATCCCACTATTCCTGCAAGTATTACACAGTTTATAATGATTTGCTTACCTGATAGCTTCTTGGAGCTTCTGTCTGATTCATCTTTGCATCCTCAGTCCCTGTCCTCTGTAGAGATTTCATAAACAGTTGTTGAACTCAATTAAATTTAAATTCAGAAAACATTATATATCACAGTGGGGTTGAAAAATATTTCCCTTTAATGAGGGTCCCACTGGGCATTGAGTACAGAGTATGCTGGGCCATCCCTCACAACCTTCTAACTGCCACTGCCATTCTCATCATAGTCAATGCCACCTCATATGATATGAATGTCATTATGTCCTATCCCACCCCAATCCCTTCTCACTAAGGAACCCATATTGACACCCTCTTGGTCTAGCATCTGGTCTGACAGGTAGGTAATTACACACCTCTCCCACAGCTCCCTGATTGCATCTTCTCATGGTTCTCCTGTGCCCCCCACTTTCATGCCTTCCTTATCCTCCTGCTGCTGTTCCCAACCCCCTTCCCATTTGTCTGTACCCCACTCCTTCCCCCAGTCTGTACCTTTTCCTCCTTCAGGGGTCCTCTGCAGTCCTACTCGCCCCATGAACTTTCTACAACCTTCTCGCTCCCCGGTGAGGACTTTGACCTGTAGCATCTGCTGTACCAGAACATTTACATGGAACTGTGTGCAGTTATTTTTAAATTAGCTTTATTGAGGTATAATTTACATACAATAAATGTCACCTATTTGAAGTATCCAATTCAACGGACCAATGCACACTGCCACCACAATCCTGGTAGGGAACCTTTCCTTCCATCATCACAAAAAGGTCTCTGTGCCCCTTTCCAGCCTCTTCTTCCCATCCATGACCCACGACAATCACTGATTTGATTTCCATCACTACTGTTCTGCCTTTTCTAGAATTTCATATAAATGGAATAATGCAGTACCTGGGCTTGTATGTCTGGATTCTTTACCCAATAAAACGCTTTTGAGATTCACACATCTCAGAGCACGTATCAGTAGTTTATTCTTGTTATTGAACAGTACTCTACTATATGGATGTAGTACAATTTACGTATCTGTTCATCAGCTGATAGACGTTTGGGTTCCTTCCAGTTTCGGACTATTAAGAATAAACCTGCTATGAATATTTAAGCACGAATCTTTCATTTTCATTTCTCCTGGGTGAATACGTAAGAGTCAGTTGCTGATTCATTTGGTAAGTACGGGTTTAACTTATAAGAAATTGTCACATTGTGTTCTCAAAGGGGCTATATGATTTTGTGCTCCCACCGCTAAAGGATGAGAGCTCCAATGGCTCCTCGTCTTCATCCACACTTCTTGTCCTGTCTGCCTCTTTTACTTTAGCCATTCTAGTGGACGTGAAATGATATCTTATTGCAGTTTTAATTTGCATTTTCCTGTTGATTAAGGACGTTGAGCATCTTTTCTTGTGCTTGTTTGCCATCCATGTATTTTCTTTGTTGAATTGACTTAAAATTTGTTGCCTGTTTCTTATTGAGTTCTGTGTTGATGTTGAGTTGTAAGAGTTGACATTGAATTGTAAGGGTTCTTGACATTGAGTTGTAAGAGTTCTTTGTATATTCGAGATACAATCATGATCAGACGTAAGTTTACAAAATTTTTTTTCCCATTCAATATTTTTTTTCATTTTCTTAAGTGTCTTTCATAGAGCAGAAGTTTTAAATTCTGATCAATTACAATTTATCAATTTTTTTACACTTCATGCCGTTTGCAATTTATATTAGAAATCTCTTCTATTCCCAAGAGCACAAAGATTTTCTCCTATGTTTCCTTCTAGACATTTTATGTTTTTAGGTCTAACATTTAGATCTATAACTCATTTTGAGTTTTTTTTTTTTTTTTGTCTATGGTGTGAGATAAGGGATAAGGATCAACTTTTTATACATGAATATTCAGCTGTTCCAGCACCATTTTTTAAAATGCTGTTTTTTCGCCACTGAATTACCTTGGCATTTTAGTTAAGAATTAGTCGATCATTTACATGTGAGTCTATTTCTGAACTCTCTACTCTGTTCCATTGATTATGTCTCTGTCCTCTGTCACGATTACTGTAGCTTCACAGTAAGTCTTGAAATCAGGTAGTGTGAGTCCCACAATTTTGTTCTCTTTTTCAAAATTGTTTTGGCTATTCTAAGTCCCTTGAATTTCTACATAAATTTTAGGATCAGCTTGTCAATTTCTACAAAAAACTCTGCCACAATTTTGATTTGGATTATGTTGTGTTTATAGATCAATTTGGAGAGAACTGACATCTTAACAATATTGAATTGTTAAATCCTGAACATGATATATCTCTCCATTCATTTAGAGCTTAATTTCTCTCAGCAATGTTTTGTAGTTCTCAGCTTATAAATCTTGTGTAAATTTTATTAGATGTATTCATAAGTATTTCATTTCATGTTTTTTGATGCTATTATAATTTTTTTTCGGTTTCAATTTCCAAATGTTCCGTATGCTGCTACAACATAGAATCACAATTGCTTTCTGTATGTGGACAGTGTCTAATCTATCTTGTCTGTCTAATCTATGTTAATACCAGTGTATTTTTTATTGTACATATTGTATATTTCATCTATAGAATCTTTATTTGGGTCTCTTTATATCTCCCATTCTTTTCTTCAGCATGTTTATGCATTCCTCCAACTACTTGAACATATGGAATATATTTATAGTAGCTATCACAGCATTTTTTTTTCCTGTCAATTCCATCATCTCTGTCATTTTTCTGTTTCTTCATGTAGATTGTGGGTCATATTCTCCTGTTCCTTTAACTGTCTGTGTCATAGTCAGTTTGAGCTGCTATAGCAATTTACCATAGCCTGGGTGGCTTAAACAACAAACATTTATTTCTCACACTTCTGGAGGCTGGGAGGTCCAAGATCAAGGTGCCGGCAGATCTCGTGTCTGATGAGGGCCTGCTTCCTGGTTTGCATTCTTCTTGCCATGTCCTCATGTGATAGAGAGCAGAGAGAGAGGAATAAAGCTGTCTCCTGCATCTTCTTCTTCTTCTTTTTTTTTTTTTTTTGATTTCTTTTTCAATTATTTTGTTGAGGTCATAATGGTTGATAACATTGTGCAATTTCAGATATACATTGTTATTTATCAGTTTCTGTATAGACTGATTCATGCTGACCACCAATAGACTAGTTTTTATGTGTCACCATACATATGTGCCCCTTTATCCCCTTCACACACACACCCTCCCCCCAACCCAGCCCATTCTCCTCTGGTAACCACTAATCTGTTCTCTTTATCCATGTGTTTGTTTATCTTCCATATATGAGTGAAATCATATGGCGTTTGTCTTTGTCTGGCTTCTTTCATTTAACAGCATACCCTCAAGGTCCATCCATGTTGTTGCAAATGACACGATTTTGTCTTTTTTATGGCTGAGTAGTATTCCATTGTATATATATACCATATCTTCTTTATCCATTCATCATTTGAAGGACATTTGGGTTGCTTCCCCATCTTGGCTATTGTGAATAATGCTGCAATGAACATAAGGGTGCATAAATCTCTTCGGATTGTTTATTTTAAGATCTTTGGATAAATACTCAATAGTGGGATAGCTGGATCATATGGTATTTCTAATTTTTTGAGAAATCTCCATACTGTTTTCCATAGTGGCTGCACAAGTTTGCATTCCCACCAGCAGTATATGAAGGTTCCCTTTTCTCCACATTCTTTCATGTTTCTTCTTATAAGGGCACTAATCCCATTCATGAGAGGAAGTCCCATCTCCAAACACCATTACATTGGAGATTAGGATTCAGAGTATGTATTTTGGGGAGACACAATCATTCAAGCTATAGCAGTCTAGAAATTTTTGTTTGGACACCTGACATTATAAATTTTACATTGTCAAGGGCTGGATTTTGTTGTATTTCTTTGAATAATTTTGGGCTTTGTCCTGGGAATGTAGTTATAGTATTGGAATCAGTTGGATCACTTGAGACTTTTGTCAAGCTTTGTTATGGAGGGTCCAGAGCAGCATTTAATGCAGGATTGTTTTAGCTCCATGACTCCTAAGGTGGTACCCTTCTGAGGATGATATCCAGTGCTCTGTGACTTGAAAGGTGTCACCACTCTGCCTGTGGAGAGAACTATTTCCAGCCTGGGAGAGCTCTGGGAATTTTTCTGCCACTCTTTTCTGACATTTCTTCATCCAGTCTTGTGTTGCTCCCTCTGAAGGACAACTCTCTGCAGTCTCCTAACTTCTCTGTATGTAGCTTCCTTCTCTCTCTTATCTTGCCTTGCAAATTATAGCTGCCCAGGCTCTTTGAACTCTCATCCATGTCTCCTCAACTTGGCGAGATTGCCGTTCTCTGTTTGGGTTCTGCCCACTGCTCTGCAGCTTGGAAACTGCTTCCAGTGACAGCTGGAGCTTCCAATGCTCAGATCATTGTTCACCTCACTTCTCCCATCACAGACGGTAATGCTGCGATGTCTATCGCCCAACATCTGAACTCTGTTATTTAATATATTTTGTAGATTTTTCCAGTTGTTTAATGCAATAGAGTACATTTGGTCTCTGCTAACCCATTGTGGCTGGAATCACAAGTCTTGCAGTCATGTTTTGATCAATATGTTTAATCTGATAATCTGATTGATACATTTATCTCCTCACATGCTTTTGCAACACGGGAGCTTTGAATTATGCTTCTTTGGCACACAATAAAGCAGTCATAAGTCTACCCCTGCAGGCAACTGCAAAAGTGCAGAGGTGACCCAGGCCCCCTGCAGTCTTCTGTCCAGAGCCATGACAGAGAGCAGTGAAGACTCACTCTCCAAATGACAGCTCCAGGCATCAGGGAAGGAACGGGGTGGAGGCCACTCCATCCCTGACTGTGTAAGCAACAACATGAAATCAGATGATACCAGAAGTGTGTTCTGAAAATCCTTCAGGGAGAGCCCGTGTTATATCGACTTTCTCCCCCAAATGTCGGGTACAAACATTGACTCTGTGGGTGAGGACTGATTCGGCAGAGTGTGATGAATCACTGGGGGTGTTTTGCCTTCCCTGCCTGTGCATCTGACGCCTGCCTTTCTGGTGCTTCTCCCTCTTCCTGACCTTGTCAGTCCACGTGGCAGCAGGTAGGGTAGAGGAAGAGAACAACTGCACATTTAACTTGAACATGGAAGGATTCTAGGCCAGGGATTGGGTGGGGAACAGATAATAAGGCAGGATGATAAGCAACAGCAGATAAAAAAAGAATGAGTGAGTCTGAGAAAAGCCAAGAATTCTTCTTCCCTTCCTGATTGAGTCAGTTTCAAATGATAGATTTCAGAGTCTTGCACTCTAAGACACCAGCTGCATCCTATACTCGTCTCCTGGTGAATTTCTTGAGCCTGGCTCCATGCATTGTCCCTCTTGGTGTTCCCGGGATATCATATGCTCAGTCTAGGTTGTTTGATAACAGTCAAGCTGATCCAACTGGGCCGGTCACATTGTTTCACAAACATGCAACGCTCAGTGTTCCTTTTCAGCTGGAGCTGTATGGGTCACCTGCAGGAGGTCACCCTCACTGCCAGCCCTTTGCACAGAGCCTGCCTGCTCTCCAAGGACCCAGAGCAGCCTGTGCATGGAGCCTTTCCCCACTATGCCAGCCTTAACCTTCCTTCTCACACTCTGGTTTCTGATGACTAGGATGTGTCTGCCCCAGCAGGTGGGTGGTTGTAAACTAGAGTGTACACTGGAAATATCCATGGCCGTTAAGAAATATACACATGTTCCTACTGCCTTTCCAGGCCAGAGAGTCATATTCAGTCCAACTTGAGAAGGACCTACACATTCGAACTTTAAAAAATTATACCAGAGGGCTGGCCCCGTGGCTTAGTGGTTAAGTGTGCGTGCTCCGCTGCTGGCAGCCCGGGTTTGGATCCCGGGGACGCACCGACACACCACTTCTCTCGCCATGCTGAGGCCGCGTCCCACGTACAGCAACTAGAAGGATGTGCAGCTATGACATACAACTATCTACTGGGGCTTTGGGGGGAAAATAAATAAATAAATAAAATTATTAAAAAAAAATATTATACCAGAGATTCTCACATGGCCACATGGGTGAAAATCGCTGAAATACATTGTAAACTATTTGCAGTCTAGGACTATAAATTATATGTTTTCTAGACACAACTCCACTTCTATAGATTTTGTTCAGTGGAATCTCGTTGAATGTAATTAAATTGAATTTTGCACAAAGATTTCTGTGCAGATCAAAATCTGTGGTTTTGCTAGTATCACCCTTCCTGATCTTACAGATCAGGGATCAGCAAGTTACAGCCCACGGCCACTCAAGTCTGGTCAACCCATTCCTCTGTGTCACTGCTGTGACTACTATCAAGCTCCAAGGGCAGATTTGGGTAGTTGGGACAGAGACTATATGAACTGCAGAGCCTAAAATATTTGCTATCTGGCCCTTCAAAGAAAGAGGTTGCTGACATCTGTTCTAAGTAAATATTTTTATGTAAAGTAGCGTTCTGTGTACTCTTTGTGTTCAAATGGGATAGCATGCTATTAACATCATTCTCTGGCTTTCTGAGAATTCTTGTCTTAACTAGAGTGTACTTTGCTTTCTCTCCTTAGATTCACTTCTCTCCTGTTATCTCCACTGGTGAGCCAGAGGGGTCGAACCCTCCGTACCTGGCTGGGATTTCCTGCCCAGATCAGCACCACCATGAGTGGGGTGAGCATCTATTTTGTTTTGGCTGGGAGTATAATTTCAGTCAATTGTGGCTACTTGAACATTGCACTCGAGCTAACTCTATCTTCATTCATTTTCCAGGAATTCATGAATTTCAGCAACATCTACGATTTAAGTGAGGATTATTTTGGGTCACCTAATACATCAGATTACCCATCTGAGGATGATACATTATGTTCCTTGCAGGAGGTCAGGAGATTCTCTGGGCTATTTTTGCCCATTGCTTACTCCTTGATATGTGTCTCTGGCCTCCTGGGCAATATTTTGGTGGTGGTCACTTTTGCTTTTTATAAGAAAGCCAAGTCGATGACAGATGTTTATCTCTTGAATATGGCCATTGCAGACATACTATTTGTCCTGACTCTCCCATTCTGGTCAGTGAATCACGCTACTGGTGAATGGGTGTTCAGCAACGCCATGTGCAAACTGATTAGGGGTATCTACACCATCAACTTTAACTGTGGGATGCTGCTCCTGACCTGCATTAGCATAGACCGCTACGTGGCCATCGTCCAGGCAACCAAGTCCTTCTGGCTCCGGTCCAGAACGTTAGCACACCGTAAAGTGATCTGTTTTGTTGTGTGGGCGGTGTCAGTCCTGATCTCCGGCTGGACTTTCACGTTCAATCAGAAGTACAACGTGCAAGGCAGCGAGGTGTGTGAGCCCAGGTACCCCAGGATCTCCGAGCCCATCAAGTGGAAGCTGTTGATGCTGGGCCTTCAGCTCCTTTTCGGTTTCTTCATCCCATTGGTGTTCATGATATTTTGCTACCTGTTTATTGTCAAAACCTTAGTGCAAGCTCAGAATTCTAAAAGGCACAAAGCCATCCGCGTGATCATAGCAGTGGTTCTGGTGTTTCTGGCTTGCCAGATTCCTCATAACGTGGTGCTTCTCGTGACTGCCGCGAACTTGGGTAAAATGAACCGCTCCTGCAGCAGCGAAAAGCTGATCGGCTACACCAAGAACATCACCGAGGTCTTGGCTTTCCTGCACTGCTGTCTCAACCCTGTGCTGTACGCATTTATCGGTCAGAAGTTTAGAAACTACTTTCTGAAGATCATGAAGGACATGTGGTGTGTGAGAAGAAAGCAGACATCACAGGGCTTCTCCTGTTCCAGACTGTACTCGGAAACCTTCATTTCCAGGCAGAACAGCGAGACGATGGACAACGATAACGCGTCATCCTTCACTATGTGACATTCCCGGAAGCGTGGTGAGGATGTGCTGACAGCCATGATGCCAAAATGCATGGGAGATGCGGAAATTAAACGAAAGGAGGCCAGTGTCTTTCCTTAGGGATCAGGACCGAACGTGATCTTGGTCCCCATAAGTCTCTACACGGGGTGGTGGGTGGGCTCTGATATGTTGCATCTCCCCAGTTTACGGGACCAAGAGCTCTCTATGACTCCAGAAGACCTCACAGCTGGCACTCCACAAAAACAGACTTTGGTAAATGCTGGATTAAAGCAAATTGTTGACCAACATGAACATTTCCAGAAATATTCACGCAGCACTCCTAGGCCACAGTTTCTTCTTACCGTAGCAAAAAAATCACATGGTCTGGAAAACCAAAACAGAAAGAAAACAAATGAAAGCCCTCACACAACTCATGTTATCTATCGAAATGTTTACTGTTGCTGTTATAAACAGCACAATCAACAGGCTTGCCCTTGGCCTCATTTCCTCATGATACACTCAATGAGCAAGAGATTGTAAAAAGGCAGAAGAAAACAAGCTCAGGAAACTGCAGGAAAAGACAGAAAAGGTGGCTGGATAAGTGTTAGTGACAATGTTCACTGCGGATAAGGCACGTCAGGTCCTAATGGGCCATTAGGAAAGTGTGTCACCTTTATTTCTCCGAGAAACTGATCTTTGTAATTGGTAACTCTCCTCTAATAGTCCATTAGAGAGCCAGCCCTGATGGCGTAGTGGTTAAAGTTCGGCAAGCTCCGCTTCAGCAGCCCGGGTTCGGTTCCCGGGCACAGAACCACACCACTCATCTGTCAGTAGCCATGCTGTGGTGGTGGGTCACACAGAAGAACTAGAGGACCTACAACTAGGATATACAACTATGTAACTATGGACTGGGGCTTTGGGGAGGAAAAAGAAAAAGAGAGAGAAGATTAGCAATAGATGTTAGCTCAGGGTGAATCTTTCCCAGCAGAAAAAAAAAAAAAAGATCTCCTGGATCCTTAGAAAACACATGTAGCCTCCTAAATTATCTTGTAAAATATTAAAAAAAAAAAAAGTCCATTAGATTGAGAGTTCTATAAAGACGGGATACTTCAGCACACAGAAAGGGCTTAATAAACATTTGTTTAACAAATCATAATGAAATTGGAGTTTATAGTGCAGTTAAAGTGTTAGGTGTCTTAAATTTTTTTTTTTAATAAATAGAATACATTTTTTAAAAGAACAAGAGAAATTGACTGCGACAATATGGAAAGAGCTTTTGTTCCTTTCCCACAATGGAGATGAAGAAGGATGTCTTCTGGTCGAGGACTCTGGTTATGAGCTTCAAATGAGCTAGTGGGTAGGTAGACTCCTGTTGGCTTCTGAGGCTGGTTTTCAGTGGTTTTATCTCAAGTCTAAAGTTAATTATAGAATCAGATTTTAACAACTGTCTTCACCATCATAGAAAGTTCATAGAACTCAGATTTTGAAAGTGCTGTGTAAATATATGAACATAAGTGGAACAGTATCAACATATATTACAAACGTATTAGAAGGATACTGACATGTTTAATTCTGACAAATGTGTTATTTGAGACTTTTTGTGTTCCTGTAAGCTGTAACTATGCCTCTATATGAAATTCAAAGTGATATCTTAGGATTCAAAGTCTGTATTTTTAAAACATGGTTTTGGCTTTGCAAAATAAAACTGTTTTGTGTGTGAAGTAGGTACATTCTTCCAGGTTCATGTTCTAACTGGGGGGACCGTGCTGCTCAGAGGTCTCACGTCCTTCAAATCTGTTAGCATTGAACTCCAGAAATCAAAGCAAGATGTCACTCAGACGCTTCGTGCCGTGAGACCGATGCACTGATACGATCTATGAAAGTAAGTTTGTTTCTAAACCGGCACAGGAACATCCTGCTTATTTGGCACAGTTGGGAAATTCTGTATAACTTAAATCTTCAGATAAAGGAAGCTTATTTCTTTAAGCCCTAGCTCTTTTAAAATTCCAGCCATAATGATTAAAAATGTTTCTAAACTGTACTACATACTTTATGTCACTAAACAACATTGTTTTTTCTCCCTGCCTTGGGCGTCAGAGACCTGTATCATGCTGCAATGCACGCTGACGCCCTCAGGAGACACGGCTCTGGGGGTCTTTACTCCTACATTAAATGGCTATGGATTGTTCTTTAACAGCTCTTATGTCTTCTTTTCATGGATTTCCCCATATCTCCTCTCACCGTCAGGCTCTGGCTGGACCTGAATGTGTCTGCCTTTAGTCTCTCCTCTGCACTCTCTGCAAACATGGTTCTGCGATGTTTGGGGAACCAGCTCTCTGCACTCGTCAGAACCGTGTATTAATAGGGACAGTGAGGTAGGACCCTCCAGTTTGTTATTAATAAATTAATCACATACACATGCATACGTTTATTACATATACATATGTGTATGTGTGTTTGTGTATAATCATATCTATTTGTGCTGAGCAGAAGACAATTTTTCTTGGTTCCCATTACAAAGTAGTTAAGATGATCTGGATCAATTACTCTGGATAAATCAGATTTTATTATACATGAATCTCAACAAAGGTGAAAGTTTAGGCACTGCAGCATTATCTTGCAAATTGCACATCTTGATAATAGGCACTTAAATATCACCTTGCAAACTGCATGCTGATTTGCTTCTGAGCAGTTTTTGTCTCTGAGCAAATATGCCTACTAGTTTTTAAATGAGGCCAGAAAAGTACAATATTTTCAAATCCTTTTAAGATTTCTGATAATGTGTGCAAATTCCAGGGACTCTGGAGGTATAAGTACAGAGAATCTGTCAGAAATGAATACAGTGTGTATGCTTATATTATACTAGCACATTCGTTTGGGAGGGCTGCCATAATGAAATATCACAGACCTGGCAGCTTAAACAAGAGAAATTTATTCTCTCACAGTCTGGAGGCTGGAAATCTAGGATCAAGCTGTCTGCAGGGCTGGCTCCTCCCGAGGCCTCTCTCCTGGCGTGTAGACGGCCGTCTTCTCCCTGTGCCCCCACGTGGTCGTCCCTCCGTGCACGTCTGTGTCCTCATCTCCTCTTCTTATAAGGACCCAGCCATATGGGATTAGGCCCACCCTAATGACCTCGTTTTACCTTAATCACCTCTTGAAAGGCCCCATCTCTAAATGCAGTCACATTCTGAGGTGCTGGTGTTGGGGTTCCAACATGTGAATGTTGAGGGACACAGTTCAGCAAATAACACCTAGTTTTCTGATGGTAGAGCAACTTTTCACGTTAAAGTTAATTTCAAACACGTGAGAATGCATTGCCGGATATTTCTTCCTTTCTAATAAATTATGTTCCAAATATTCACTCCCGTTTCAGTTTTTCAAATGCCTATCCCCAAGAATGAAGACGACAGAAGACAGCTGTGGTCTCGGGTCTGACCACACTCACCTGTTTAACCTGCATGGTAACTGACTCTGGTACACACCCACCGTGGTAGCACTTCCTCTGAGAAAGTCTTCCATGTCACAATCCTCGTGGCCAGTCTGCTGCCCCCGATCCCCGCCCTGAGGGGGACTTCTCCCTCCCCCCAGTCCTCCTGCAGGGCAGCGGGAATTTCCCCAAACTCGGGCTGCCTCTGTTCTCCCTGCAGAGAGCTCCCTCTTCCCCGGGAACCTCAGGAGATGGCACCAGCTGTGGCCACAGAAGTCAGTCGTGACGGTGCCCGTGGCGGCCGGGACCCCATTCTGCCCACCCACTTGTATAAACAGGTTGTTCCCGCCTTGTGGCCTCTGTTGTCATAATCCCAATCCTGGAGCCCCTCGTATCCTCCCTGGCAAGTCTGGGAAGAACAGCGAGCGACGTTTCACATTACAGATAGACAATCCAAATCATCAAAGCCCCCACAGAGCCCAGCTCCTCCGATGTAGTCTCCTCCTGCTGAAAGCCCCCCCGGGGAACCTGATGTGCACGTGGTCTTCGTGCTCAGGGAGTTTACACAACGGGGAGGCTGCAGCATGCACAGCTCAGAATGGCCTGTTGTGACTTATTTTCACTTTTTGCAGTTCAGTACGTACATCCGTAAAACTTGCTGCAAATTGCCAGGTTGCACTGTTACATTCTTCCTTGATTTGCTTTTGCTAATACAACAATTTTCCTGACATTTTATTTAGGTACATCCTTAAGAGAGCTAAAGGCAAGAGCTGTATCTTTTCTAATCCCTTGAGCTATTTCTCTCTCGTATTAGAGTCAGGTAGACAATCCAGGATGATCAGCGGGTTGCTGTTGTCCTCAACTCCAGGCTGTCCTCAGGGTGCAAGGGGGCTGCTGTAGCTCCCTCCATCACATTTCCATGCCAGCCAACAGAAAGAGAAAAAAGGGGAAGGAGGTGGCCTTTTCTTTAAGAACACAACATGAAAGCTGTGGGACTCACTTCTCCCAAACTATCGGCCTTACCCTAGTCAGGCGGGTACACCACGCGACAGAAAGCGGGAGAAACGTCTTCCACTGGGCAGCCACCTGTCCACATACATATCA